>NC_053022.1:241715142-242087029 GCF_003073215.2 Triticum urartu | reverse complement strand
CAAGAGGAAATTGATGCATTTGAAGAAGCTCCAAAGACCTTAGTCAAGTGGATTCCCAAGACTACTTCAAGTTCCACTTCATCAAGTACGACTACAACTCCAAGGATTCCCATCAAGATGATGTGGATCCAAAAGAAGAAGAACTAGAGAGTTCTTGAGGGTGACTCCGCCAACATACTTCACTCTTATCATTTTGGCAAGAACAAGTGCAATCAACTTCCACATCTTGCACTAGTTCAAGGAGTCACAAACCCTCTTGTTGGTAAGACAAGGGACAAGGTAACCTAAAAGTTTTCATGGACATCATCTTTTGTGTGCATCACTCTATGTCTATGGATATCCTTGCTTGTTCCTTGTGGGACTAACCCATGTAGGTATTGAAAGTGCAATTCACTCAAATGGATAGCTCCAAGAGATCTACATCAACATTGAGCATCCACATCTTCAATATCTACATGAAGTCATCATCGACAAAACCCAAGGTTAGTTCATCCCTCTTAGGGGGGATATCACATCTAGGGGGAGCTTTACTCTAAGACTTGAGCTAAAGCAACTCTAAAGATGTGAACACAACAATGCTTTATGTAAAAGTGGTAACCCCACTTGAGCTTAAACGATGAGTATGACCTATGATCAAGTGTTCTCACTTGACTCCTAAGTCAATATACTCATATATAGATGACCTAGTCATCGCAAATTGCTTGATAGATGCTAGAATTGGTTGTGCATGCCTTGTCACATATTTCATTTGCCATCTTATTGTGTGAGCATGCTGGTTGCATATTTTACTCATTCGAGGACATCCACTTGTTGTTTTGATCATTTGGTCTTATTCTTCTTTTGCCAAGTGGATGGACAAGAATGCCTAAGAACCTCCTCTAGCTATCTATGCTTTTCTCGTCTCAAACTCTATTCATGTTGCATCACAAAATTTGATCAAGTCAGATTCGAACCACTCTGTGTGAGGAGCGCTCGGAGTCCCCGATTCGTCATAGACTTAAACTTCCAAAACCTCTTTATGATTCTCGGTCTGACCGATACTCCACTTTCGGTCCTATCGAGATCATTAAGTTGATCTAGGTTTTCGATCTCGGTGCAACTGATTTGAACCTTTTGGTCACACCGAGTTTCAGTAACTGCACGCAGTTATGAATCTCAGTGCCACCGAGTCGTTCCACTCGGTCACACCGACAGGGTCGGGCTATATATAGTCACGGGCAAAATTTGGAAATTTCTCCGAACCCCTTCGCCCGCGCGATAGCCTGCTCTGCCCTCGTGGTCTCCGGATCGTCTTCTCGCCGCCAGCAGCCTCCAGTCGCTGGTCTCCGTCGCCGTCAACGGGAATTCTGCCCCGCCGTTGCCGCCGTAGCAAGTCCCCGCCGAACTAGGGTATGGACTTGATCTTTGTGCTATTCCTCAATCTGATTCCTAGCACATTGTGATCATATTGATTCTAGCCACGTTTGATAAACTTCTATCCAGTCAAAACGCCCGTAGATTAGGTTTGATTCGAAAATTCTAGGTTTAGGTTTTCGCCGAAACCATCTCGGACCCACCGAGTTGAAAAACTCGGTCCCACCTATTTGGCTTATGCCATTGCACAAGTGAGACTCGGTCTGACCGAGAATTACTTATCGGTGTGACCGATTTTGGAACTCTGTGAAACCCTAGCAGTCTCGGTGCCACCGAACTACGACTCGGTCCTACCGAGTTCACTAGTTTAGGTTCCAAAACTGCTTCGGTGTCACCGAGTTTGAAAATCGGTAGATCCGAGATGATTTCAGTGGGAAACTAAAACTAAGTTTTTGGATCATTCTTTTTGCAAAAATCTCTACATTTTGTGATGCTCATCCTTTTCTATCTCATCTATAATCTGTTCACAGGGTCAGCAGTCAGAGCTTGCAGCATGTCTGATCAAAGTGATAGCCAAAATATGTCAGAGCAGCAAGTGGTGATGAGTGAGGGCACTAGTCCCTCCAGCTCATCTGATGAAGGCAGCAGGAGCACTCCTAGCAATTTGCCAAAGGCTGCCACGAGACAAAGGAAGAAGAGAACTTCTGATTCTGAAGATGAAGACTATGTGGCAGAGGAAGAGGCCACTTCCAAGAGAGTTGAGCCAGCTCAAGGCACTAAGCCAGGTCTGAAAATCAAAAGGCCAGCAGGCAGGCAACCAATGTCAAAGGCCAGAATGTCAACTGAGAAGCCCATAGAGCCAGTTGCAGCTGAGAGCAAGAAAAGAAAGGAAAGGGTGAAGAAGACTGTGGCTAGAGTGCTTGGCAAAGCTTCCATCATGGAAGAGGAAGAAGAAGAAGAAGTGGCTGCACCAGCACCCAAGGCACCCAAGCTAATGGGAGATGCCATAAAATCAGGGGGAGCTGCTTCCAAGGCCAAGCCAGCTCCAAAGCCAAAGCCCAAGAGAAATACAAGGAGCATTCTTGCAGCTGAAAAGAACAAGGCTCCAGTGCCTGAGACTGTTGCTGAAGAAGAGGAAGAGAATGTTCTGAGAAAGATAAAGCCCAAGATCCCACACCACAACGATGCTCATCCTGTGGCTGAGGACATGAAGCTCAGGAGAGATTCAGGGCTGAGGAAGTGGAGAGAAGCAGATCCATATGCTTCAAGGAGAAGGACTGCCGTGGACTACAGGTTTCACACCAAGGAGCAGCAGGATTTTTATGAGACAGTGCTGCTAGATAAGAAGCCCATTGTCTGTGATATGCGATGGGTTGATTGGACATACATCAAGGACAATGAGGAGCACTATCCTGGAGTGCAAGACAGCTTCATAGCTTGTGGAGTAGCTGACTTTGTTGGGCAGAAGCTCACAAAGTGGAACGAGGAACTTATCATGCAGTTCTACTCCACAGCTCACTTTTATCCAGATGGGAGGATCACATGGATGTCTGAGGGTACAAGGTACCAATCCACAGTTGCTGAGTGGGCACAAATCATTAATGCCCCAGAGGAGCAAGATGATGACCTGGATATCTATGCCAAGAAGAAGATGGACCACAACTCAATGTCAAATATGTACAAGGAGATCCCAAATGAAGCACTTGATACCTTCAAGTTTGGCTCAGTACATTACCTTCTGTCAGGACTGCCTACGATCAATTGGATACTAAGGCACACCTTACTGCCCAAGTCTGGAGATCACAAGATGATCAGAGGCCATGCTATCAACTTGCTACATGTGTTTGATGTGCCTCAGAAGTTCAAGGTGATGAGCCTCATAGTGGGAACAATCAAGAGGACTGCAGCAGACCAGAAGAGGAGCTGCGGATATGCCCCTCAGATTCAGGAGCTCATCAACTCAAAGATGGGCACGGGCATATATTTATTGGACAAGGAACATTTGCCCATCCGTCCAGATTTTGAGAACAATGAAGTTGTGATGACTGAGAACGAGCCATCATCTGCCCAAGCATATGCAAAGAAGGAGAAGGCGAGGAAGGAGAAAGCTGCCAAGATGCCTACTCAAGAGGAGGCATCTGAGTATTTCTTGAAGACTAAACAAGAGCAGCTTGGTTACTTGATTGCATCCACGCTGAGGATTGAGCAAAGTCTGGCCACCCTCACTCAAAATCAGCAGAGCCTAGAGAGAATCATGGAACAGAAGTTCTATGACTTGGATGTCAAAGTAACGGAAGTTCAGTCTGCAGTGGAGCAGCTCCAAGAGGACATGCAGGAGAGGAGAGGCAGGACTACTACTCATGCCTTTGCCAGAGTGCCAAGAGGTCCAAGGTCGTCTGCCGTGCCAGTTGCTGACACAAGAGCCACCACCTCAGCACCAGCCACAGCCTCAGTTCCACCAGCTCCAGCATCTACTTCAGCTCCAACTCCAGCGTCTACTTCAGCATCTACCGAAGCCTTCGTCCTTGGAGTGATCCGGACTCCACCACCACCTGAAGATCAAGCCTGAGTGTCGATCTAGTGCTATGCATTTTCTAGGAACTTTTTGGTAACTTGTTGCCAAAGGGGGAGAAGATGTATAGATCATAGGCTTCGAGAGAGAGAGTGTTGCTTTTCTCTCTTGCTTTATTTGGTGGTTTTTCAAACTTGTTTGCTTTTGAGTGCTTGAGATACTATGCTTGTGATACATTGATGATCATGTGTTTGATCATAAGCTACAGTTAATGCTTGCTTAATGCTATTATCTTATCTATCTTATGTGATCTTTCACTTTTCTTGGTGATGAGTGCATGTATTTCATTCTTATCATTTTAAGCGCTCCACCAAGATGTATGTGACATGGAAGAGTAACCCATGACTCTAACTCCTTGTGCATTTGCAGTCCAAAGCAAATTTTTAAATATGCACAAATTTAGGGGGAGCTCTTACTTATCACATACTTCTCAAAGCGACGATATATTTCATGCTTATTATCATTTGTCGAAGCTTTGATCTATATGTTGTCATCAATTACCAAAAAAGGGGAGATTGAAAGTGCAACTATCCCTAGGTGGTTTTGGTAATTCATAACAACATATAGCTCATTGAGCTAATGCTATTCCAAGATGATTATTTCAGGAAAGCTCAATGATTGGCATGGCATGGATGTGAAAGTGGAACCCTCAAAATGCTAAGGACAAAGGATTGGCTCAAGCTCAAAAGTTCAAGACTCTTCATTTTATATTTTGGTGATCCAAGATCACATTGAGTCTTTAGGAAAAGCCAATACTATCAAGGAGGGATGAGGTGTTGCTTAATGAGCCTCTTGCTTCATGTGCTTAGTGATATGCTCCAAAACCCTCAACTACTTTCCCATATCCACATATGACCTAAACCCCAAGCCAAACTCGGTCCTACCGATTCTTCCTATCCGGCGCCACCGAGTTTCACTTGTCATTAGCCACTGCCAAACCCTAGCAATTCGGTCCTACCGATAGGGATCTCGGTCTCACCGAGATGGGGTTGCAAACTCTCTGTTTCCCTTTCGTAACTTTTCGGTCTCACCGAAAGAGCGAATCGGTCCCACCGAGATTGCAATGTAAACTCAGTGTTTCCCCTTTGTAACTTTTCGGTCTCACCGAGTTCCACTCGGTCCCACCGAAAGAGCAAATCGGTCCCACCGAGTTTGCCTGACCAACTCCCTGGTTAGCTAATTACCAAATTCGGTCTCACCGAGTTTGTGTAATCGGTCTCACCGAGATTACGTTATGCCCAAACCCTAACCATATCGGTCCTACCGAGTTGCATGTCAGTCCCACCGGAAATCACTAACGGTCACTAGGTTTACATTTTCGGTCCGACCGAGCTTATTGATTCGGTCCCACCGAGATTGGAAAACTGTGTAACGGTTGGATTTTGTGTGGAGGCTATATATACCCCTCCACCTCCTTCTCATTTGACGAGAGAGCCATCAGAACACACACACCATTCCAACTCATATGTTCTGAGAGAGAACCACCTACTCATGTGTTGAGACCAAGATATTCCATTCCTACCATATGAATCTTGATCTCTAGCCTTCCCAAGTTGCTTTCCACTCAAATCTTCTTTCCACCAAATCCAAATCCTATGAGAGAGAGTTGGGTATTGGGGAGACTATCATTTGAAGCACAAGAGCAAGGAGTTCATTACCTACACACCATTTGTTACTTCTTGGAGAGTGGTGTCTCCTAGATTGGCTGGGTGTCACTTGGGAGCCTCCGACAAGATTGTGGAGTTGAAACAAGGAGTTTGTAAGGGCAAGGAGATCGCCTACTTCGTGAAGATCTACCGCTAGTGAGGCAAGTCCTGTGTGGGCGATGGCCATGGTGGGATAGACAAGGTTGCTTCTTCGTGGACCCTTTGTGGGTGGTTGCTTCTTCGTGGACCCTTCGTGGGTGGAGCCCTGTGTGGACTCGCGCAACCGTTACCCTTGGGTGGAGCCCTGTGTGGACTCGCGAAACCGTTACCCTTCGTGGGTTGAAGTCTCCATCAACGTGGATGTAGGATAGCACCACCTATCCGAACCACGGGAAAAACATCCGTGTCTCCAATAGCGTTTGAATTCTCCAAACCCTTCCCTTTACATTCTTGCAAGTTGCATGATTTACTTTCCGCTGCCAATATACTCTTTGCATGCTTGCTTGAATTGTGTGATGATTGCTTGACTTGTCCTAAAATAGCTAAAATCTGCCAAGAACTAAAATTAGGAAAAGGTTAAGTTTTTATTTGGTCAAGTAGTCTAATCACCCCCCCCTCTAGACATACTTTCGATCCTACACCCTTCTCCTCCTCCCCTCCATTATATATGGGGGAGGGGGCACCCCATAGACACACAAGTTGATCTTTAGCCGTGTGCAGTGCCCCCTCCACAGTTTTACACCTCGGTCATATTGTCGTAGTGCTTAGGCGAAGCCCTGCGTCGGTAACTTCATCATCACCGTCGACACGCTGTCATGCTGATGGAACTCACCCTCGGCCTCAGCTAGATCAAGAGTACGAGGGACGTCACCGAGTTGAACGTGTGCATATCGCAGAGGTGCCGTGCGTTCGGTACTTGATCGGTTGGATCACGAAGACGTTCGACTACATCAACCGCGTTACTAAACGCTTCCGCTTTCGGTCTACGAGGGTACGTAGACACACTCTCCCCTCTCGTTGCTATGCATCTCCTAGATAGATCTTGCGTGATCATAGGAATTTTTTTGAAATACTGCATTCCCCAATAGTGGCATCCGAGCCAGGTCTATGCGTAGATCTTATATGCACGAGTAGACCACAAAGAGTTGCAGCGATAATAGTCATACTGCTTACCAGCATGTCATACTTTGATTCGGCGGTATTGTTGGATGAAGCGGTCCAGACCGACATTACATGACCGCGTTCACGAGACTGGTTCTACCGACGTGCTTCGCACACAGGTGGCTAGTGGGTGTCTGTTTCTCCAACTTTAGTTGAATCGAGTGTGACTACGCCCGGTCCTTGTTGAAGGTTAAAACATCACACTTGACGAAAAATCGTTGTGGTTTTTGATGCGTAGGTAAGAATGGTTCTTGCTAAGCCCGTAGCAGCCACATAAAACTTGCAACAAGAAAGTAGAGGACATCTGACTTGTTTTTGTAGGGCATGTTGTGATGTGATATGGTCAAGATGTGATTATATAAATTTTTGTATGAGATGATCATGTTTTAAAACAAAGTTATCGGCAACTGGCAAGAGCCATATGGTTGTCGCTTTATTGTATGAAATGCAATCACCATGTAATTGCTTTACTTTATCACTAAGCGATAGCGATAGTCGTGGAAGCAATAGTTGGCGAGACGACAATGATGCTACGATGGAGATCAAGGTGTCAAGCCGGTGAAGATGGTGATCATGACGGTGCTTTGGAGATGGAGATCAAAGGCACAAGATGATGATGGCCATATCATATCACTTATATTGATTGCATGTGATGTTTATCTTTTATGCATCTTATTTTGCTTAGTACGGCGGTAGCATTATAAGATGATCTCTCACTAAATTTCAAGGTATAAGTGTTCTCCCTGAGTATGCACCGTTGCTATAGTTCGTCGCGCCAAGACACCACGTGATGATCGGGTGTGATAAGCTCTACATTCACATACAACTGGTGCAAGCTAGTTTTGCACAAGCAGAATACTCAGGTTAAACTTGACGAGCCTAGCATATGCAGATATAGCCTCGGAACACTGAGACTGAAAGGTCGAGCACGAATCACATAGTAGATATGATCAACATAGTGATGTTCACCATTGAGAACTTCTCCATCTCACGTGATGATTGGACATGGTTTAGTTGATATGGATCACGTGATCATTTAGATGACTAGAGGGATGTCTATCTAAGTGGGAGTTCTTAAGTAATATGATTAATTGAACTTTAATTTATCATGAACTTAGTACCTGATAGTATTTTGCATGTCTATGTTGTTGTAGATAAATGGCCCGTGCTACTGTTCCTTTGAATCTTAACGCGTCCCTAGAGAAAGCTAAGTTGAAAGATGATGGTAGCAACTACACGGACTGGGTCCGTAACTTGAGGATTATCCTCATTGCTGCACAGAAGAATTACGTCCTGGAAGCACCGCTAGGTGCAAAGCCCGCTGCAGGAGCAACACCAGAAGTTATGAATGTGTGGCAGAGCAAAGCTGATGACTACTTGATAGTTCAGTGTGCCATGCTTTACGGCTTAGATTCGGGACTTCAACAATGTTTTGAACGTCATGGAGCAGATGAGATGTTCCAGAAGTTGAAGTTGATATTTCAAGCAAATGCCCGAATTGAGAGATATGAAATCTCCAATAAGTTCAGCACACTATATAAATGTTTCCTTACCAAATTCCACTTACCAAAGGCACTTCACTCCCAGGCAATGGCGCCAGAAAATAGCCTTGATGACCCACAAGTATAGGGGATCAATTGTAGCTCTTTTTTATAAGAGTGTCGAACCCAACGAGGAGCAGAAGGAAATGGCAAGTAGTTTTCAGTAAGTTAGTGTCTGCAAGTGCTAAAATTGTAAGTAGCGAGTAGTTTGGTAGCAAGATAATCTGTAACGAGCAAGTAACAATAATTGTAACAAGTATGCAACAACGTAGCCCAATCCTTTTGAGGCAAAGGACAGGCCAAAACGATCTCTTATGATAAGCAAAGCGTTCTTGAGGGTACACGGGAATTTCATCTAGTCAATTTCATCATATTGGTTTGATTTGTGTTCGCTACTTTGATATGTGGGTGGACCGGTGCTTAGGTGATGTTCTTACTTGAAAAAACCTCCTACTTATGATTAACCCTCCCGCAAGCATCCACAACTACGAGAGAAGTATTAAGGATAAATCCTAACCATAGCATTAAATTCTATGATCCAATCAGCCCCTTACGGATAGTGCATAAACTTGGGTTTAAGTTTCTGTCACTCTCGCAACCCACCATCTATTTACTACTCCATAATGCATTCCCTTAGGCCCAAATATGGTGAAGTGTCATGTAATCGACGTTCAAATGACACCACTAAGGGAATCACAACATACATACTATCAAAATATCGAACACATATCAAATTCGCATGATTACTTGCAACATGATTTATCCTGTGACCTCAAGAACAAAGGTAACTACTCACAAACAACAAACATGCTCATGATCAGAGGGGTATTAATATGCATAATGGATCTGAACATATAATCTTCCACCAAATAAACCATATAGTAATCAACTACAAGATGTAATCAACACTACTAGTCACTGTGATGCCCGGATAATTAAGCTACAGTAACTCCCTGCTAACGAAACCATGTCATCATGATTACTGTTGTTAAACTCGTGTTTGTTTGAATCCGGTCCAAATTCAAATTTAAATTAAAGTCAAGTTTCAAAATTAGCAAACGTGCAAACAAAAATGTTCAAGTTGTTGTAAATAATCTTTTGGTAATATTAGTGGGAAATCAGCTTTTTACAAAATGGCTAAATGCTCTAAAAATTATAAAACAGAAAAGTTTAAGAAAAACAAAATACAAAAGAGAAATCAAAAAGAAGGAGAAACCCCCCCCCCTCACTGGGCTCCGGCCCAGCAGGCGACCGACCCAACTGGGCACAGGCCAACCGGCCAGCCCACCCCCGCTCCCTTATCCATCCCACTCCCTCCCCAAACCCTAACCACGCCCACTCTCCTCGTTCCCCCACTCTCTCTCGCCTCCTCCCCCCGCTCGATCTGGACGCTCGCTCGCGCCCAGGGGGCCGGACCTTGCTGCCCCCGACCCCGGCACGTCGACGCCGCCGTCGCCCGTCACCGCCAAGAGCCCTCGCCGCCATCACCGGAGCCCCTCCCCATCGGCCTGCTCCCACATCGCTTGTTGTCCCCGTCGCCCTCCTCGACACACGCTGCCCCATCCCTGCTCCTCGATGTGAGCCTCGCCTCCTCCCCTCTCCCTTGGGCGAAGCCTCGCCATAGCCGCTCCCGCTCCGCAGCACGTCGCCCTCGCGCGTGCCCCCTCCTCGCCCGCGGCCCTCTGCTCTTCCTGCTGCCCGGCCAGCCGCGCGCGCCCGCATCCGCAGCTCCCCGCACGCGCTGCTCGCCATCCCCGCCGCGCCTGCCACCACCGCGCCTCCCCCCGCTGCTGGACGCGCGTCCCGCGCCGCGCGCCTCGCCTTGCCGCTCCCCTGCCTGCGCCGCTGGCCTCGCCCCGGCCTCTCGCAGCCCTCCTCGCTCCGCCGCCTCCCACCGCCCGCTCGCGCCGTCCACTGGCGCTGCCGGACGCAGCTCCGTCCGGCCGGCCTAGCAACGGTCGGACCTCCCGCACTGGGCTGCGCCTCCCTGCTACGCTGTCGCCTCTGCCACTTCGCCCGCGGCCACGCTGACCTCCCTCCCGCGCCCCTTTTCGTGTGCGCCGCCCACTCCCTTGGCCGCACCCGCCGGCGGCCACCCCTGTCGCGCCCGTCTTGCCAACACCGGCGCCCGCAGCGCCCTGTCGGGCGGGCTGGCGCTTGTCGCCTGGCCGCGCCCGATGCCCATGGCCCGTTTGCCCGATAAGGCCTTCGTGCCACTGACAAGTGGGGTCCATCCCCAAAATGTTTTTTTAATAAAAAATAAAACAAAATAAATTTAATTAATTAATTAACTGAATCAATTAAGTTAATTAATCCTATTTAATTAATCTAATTAACATGTTAGTTTAATTAAACATTAATTAATTAACCTAACCCTAATTAACCTAATCAGAGAATGACAGGTGGGTCCCACGGGGCCCACACGTCAGGTTGACCAGGTCAACGGTCAACGTTGACTGCTGGCGTCATGTTGACGTCAGCATGCACTATTCTGGATAATGTTGGTTTTAAATAATTAAATAAATCCTAAAAATGATTTAGATCTTTTAAAATTAATATAAAATAAACCGTAGCTCGGATGGAAAAACTTTGTAAATGAAAGTTGCTCAGAACGACGAGACGAACCCGGATACGCAGCCCGTTTATCTGACACGCATCCCTAGCATAGCGAACACACAACTTTCCCCCTCCGGTTCATCTGTCCGAAAACGCGAAACACCGGGGATACTTTCCCGGATGTCCCCCCCCCTTTGTCGGTATCACCTCCTACCGTGTTAGGTCACAACCGGCACATCTTATTGCCATGTTATGCTTTGTGGTGCTATGTTTGCTTTAGATTTACTATTTCTTCCCCCTCTTCTCTCTGGTAGACCCCGAGACCGATGCTGCCCTTGTGATCGACTACGTCGATGACGACCCCCCCTCCTTGCCAGAGCAACCAGGCAAGCAAACCCTCCTTGAGCATTCCGATATCGCCCATTTCTTTCCCTCTCATGCTTGCATTAGAACTGCTACTGCTTTATGTATGATCCTACTCTGATGCATAGCCTGTTCTTGTTACCTGCTTTCATACCTTACCTGCTTATCCTAAACTGCTTAGCATAGGTTGGTTAGTGATCCATCAGTGACCCCCACCTTGACCCAGTTGCCTCGCTTTATGTTCGATGACTCGATCAACGTGATCGACGTCCAGGCCCCGACACCACACATCACTTTCCCCTTTTGTTGCTCGGACTGGTAAGCACGACTGGTAAGTCAGAGTTACCATCGAGTGCTGAGGGTGGAACCTCATACATCACTCCTGATGAGATCTCTGTAGTGTAGCTATACGGTCGTGGTCATCGAGGGTGATTTCCTCCTTAACCACTTCCGTTACCGCTCTGTCGTGCAACCCCTCAAGTGTGAACCTCGAGGGTGGATCCTCTTACGTTCACCTTGATGATAACATCGAGTGGGATTCACCGGGGGTGATTCCTCGGGTTTTTCCCTTGGTGTTAGACACACAGTTACTATGGTTACTATGACTTTACACTGAGCCATGTTACTAAAGACGGGTCGACCCTGAGGGGTACCCGCGCGAGCTTATTAGCAAGTGATGTGGAGTCGGGTTGACCTAGAAGGTGCCCGCGAGATACTTACGAGGTGTGGCCGGGCATTCTTAGCCCTTGCGGCAAGTACTCGAGACGGGGTGACGGGGTCACATCAATCGTGAGTCTCTGCTCGTTACCGCGTGCTCCTAATCCACTACGATTTGGATATTTGATCTGAGGGGCCTCTGGCCCGATAGCACTAACCATCACGTGGGCATAGTATGGGCGTTCTGCGTCATATACATCAGCCGAAGCTTAATAGACGTCAGCGACTGAGCAGCGCGCGCCGGGTTGGACTGGTAAGCACCTACCTTGTTGAAGGAGGTAGCTAGGTCTGCTCACCGGCCGCGTACGCAACGTGCGGGAGTTCCCGGGGAGATGGCCCATGACCCCTGGGGGCATAGGTTTAGTCCGGTGTGCTGGCGTCTCTATTAAGCCTAGGTCGGGTTGCGACGTATTGTTTGGCCGAGGCCGGGCATGACCCAGGAAAGTGTGTCCAGCCGGAGTTAATCGAGCGTGGTGGGTAAGTTGGTGACACTTGGAGTTGTATCCCGATCGATACAACTAGAACTGGATACTTGTGATGAGAACTGGATGGTGATGAGAATTGGATTGTGATGATAACTGGATAGTATGGCTCTGGGATTGCTTTCTCGCAGGTAGTCGAGAAAGGATCTCTGGCCGAGGTTGATAACACTACTACTACTTTACTTTATGCTACTCTACTCCCTCCTGTTGCTGCAAGATGGTGATTTTTCCAGAAGATGCTAGTCTTCGATAGGACTAGGCCTTCTCTCTATTTTGGCATTTCTGCAGCCCAGTCCACACATACAACCTTCCTTTGATAATGTTGCATATGTAGTGTAGATCATTGCTTGCGAGTACTTTGGATGAGTACTCAAGGTTGCTTTGCTCCCCCTTTTCCATTCTTCTCGGATGTCGCAACCAGATGGTGGAGCCCAGGATCCAGACGCCACCTTCGACGACAACTGCTACTACACTGAGGGTGCCTACCACTACGTGGAGGTCGCCGACGACCATGAGTAGTTAGGAGGCTCCCAGGCAGGAGGCCTTGCCTTTTCGATCAATGTTGCTTTTGTGCTAGCCTTCTTAAGGCAAAACTTGTTTAACTTATGTCTGTACTCAGATATTGTTGCTTCCGCGGACTCTTGTGTATTCGAGCTTATGTATTCGAGCCCTCGAGGCCCCTGGCTTGTAATATAAAGCTTGTATTATTTTAATTTGTGTCTAGAGTTCTGTTGTGATATCTCCCGTGAGTCCTTGATCTTGATCGTACACATTTGCGTGTATGATTAGTGTACGGTTGAACTGAGGGCGTCACAAGTTGGTATCAGAGCCGACTGCCTGTAGGATCCCCCTTTCCAACTCCTTGGCCGAAGTCGAGTCTAGTCACTACAAAAACTTTTACTAACATGGTTGTGTGGCTTACGGGCCCACGTCGCCATTGGGTGGTATTAGGATCTTTTATTCCTCATCTATACTCCGGGACTCTGATCTCTCGTCTATTCGGGTTAAAGATTTTACAAACTCTAATATTAGGTTCTCGTAAATACTTCATCCCGGAGAGCCCTGACATTATCAATGATCGCTTGCTTTGCCAGAAGATTCTGAGGTTACTCTACGATATTCTCCCGAGAGCCTTGTACCCACCGCCTTGGCAAATTCCATACCACCGTTATATCCTTGTTGATAACTGCATACACCTGCCATTCTTACATTCGATCCCATTGATCTTGTTATTACAAGATGCCCAGAACTACTCTCCCTTGTCTGAGAATCCTTTGAGCTTACTGCCTTGCAGTTCCTTGTCACCTGAATACCCCTACGGATAACTTTGTGCACCTATCGAGTATCCGCTTATCCTCAGTTCATTCATGTACTTCAGAAAAGTCTTCGTAATACCATTCATTCTTGTGAAAATCCTCAATAGCCTATTGCTCTTGAGATTCTTGCTTGCTTGCATTATGATTAATCCCATAAGTCCGATAATCTTATTGGCATTCATTGTCATTATCATTCTGAATCTGTTGATTCAATATGTTGTGAATGCTCGCAATCCTCAACCATATCCTAGAATTCATCCTTCCGGCTCAGACGTCACTTTGAACATGAGCTGGTCCTCGACCAATCAAGTTGTCATCGAATGCACTCCTAAGTCTATTCAACTTATCCATTCTTAATCAGAGTGCTTGCTTCTGATCCCTTGATTTGGAAATCATAACTCCTTTACATTTGAGCTCTGAGTTAGTCAGTTGTTTCTATAATCTGATCTCCTTGCATTCTTTCTTCCTCTGGTTGAATATTGATGCTCACATCAGATCCACATTGTGGACCACCAGACCCCTTTTTCGGATTTTATCCGACAATGTTCTTCATATTCAATAAGCTTGTGAGCCTTTCCTCGGATACATAATGCTTTTGGTAAATTGTATCCTCCGCTTTCTCAAGCATGCTCTACTACCGAGCTTGTGTTACTTATTCTCGAAATTTATGATATATGTTCCTAAGATGTCCCGATGGGTTGAACCTAGGCCTTCCTTAATCTGTGTGGACTCAAAAGTTATGCGGGTTATACTCTACTGGCTTTTCGTCAGATAAAATTCAATACAAGAACTTCATCAAGAGCGAGAAGTAGAATGAAAGGTTATGCATTATAGAAGTGGGAGTCGACCCTGAACCTTGTGTTCATGCCCATGGACCCGATGTAGAACTTATCATGGAAGCTGCTCGTAAAAATAATTATTTCTTTGGTACAAGCTCATCTTGTATCCATGAATTGATCCTTGCTATCGTGATTCCGGCCATATTTCCTCCTTGATTCCATTTACTGGATAAGTTAAAATACTTATCCTCTGCAAATCATTTCCCCCGTCCAACCTCTACTCCAATTTACCTTCTGGCATTACACCTAGTACTTGATACTGGGAAGCTTTACACCTCATCACATCATTCCTAGCCTGATCGGCTATATTTTTATCATGTCAACTTTTTAACTGGGCTACCTGGTTTATGCCCGGAGCAACTTCCGATGATGAGCTAAGCTTACGTCGATCTTCCTCATCTTATCATTTCGCCTTGAACAGCAAGCTTAATTTCGAGTTTGTGTCGTACCCATGGTTCGAATAACTTTTCGCTTCATCATTCCTTTGACTGGATGTCATCGCCGATCGATTACATCTTCATGAAATCTCTCAAAAAATGTGTCGTGATCATCATCAACATTCTGAGATTTTCCAGGATATCAATTAAATTAATGAGGAGAAATACAATCCTTCACCTCGATGATTTATGTTATCATCGACAACATTCTTGCCTTCCCCAACACAAACTTACTCATATAATTTTGGAAATACATCCTTTTTGGCATGTCGATGGATTGTGGTTGGGCCCGTCGGCCACACTCTTATCTTTTCCCTACTAAAATTGTATGACTTATTTTCTAAGTTGTTTCCAATGGATCCTTGGTGTATCCAAAGTCTGACCCTTGCTTGAAACCATGTTAATGCTATCTCGAAGCATGTCTGTGGTGATCCGATCTCCAATGAGAACATTTGAAGCATGATACTAAATTTTCTTTATCAATTATCCAAACACTGTTGTATGGGTAATGTCAGGAATTTTCTTCCCCCTTACCTAAATGGTTCTATACTTCTATCCTGTCATGGATATCATGCTCTGCTTGTCCTTGGGAAGGATATACCCCTGAAATATGTGTTTAGACACATTTTTCCTTTCCATTGTTCTTCTTAACCCGATGATCACATTTTCCTTTCCATTGGTTTGTTTGACCTTTCTGGTGATCTATATGATATAAGCAGAAATATTTCCCTGCTTATGTAAACACCTCGGTGTACAAACTGTCAGTAAGACCCTATTACTATTGTGGACGACTTTCCGGTAGCCACCGATGGACGAGAACTTTGCCTATTGGTCCGCCTCGTTCAACGAGCAGGAGAATGGTTCTCTCCGTCCCTCGCCCTTGGTACCGACGATTGTTGCTGACATAACTGACAAGCTACCTCTGACATGCCTTGCTATCATGACCGTTCAAAATGAATAGCGCCTTTCCTTCTTTTAACCCACATGGTGGGCCCATAACCCACAGTTCCACAGGATCGAACCTTGACTCTCCTGTACATCCCTGCTTTCAAAGTTATTCCACATATTGGCTTTGTGTGTTGTCATGAGCCACTGTCCGAGAGATGATCTATTCCCGATGCTCTGAACCCCCTTCTCACACTCTGTTCAGGTATCGATCGTTTGTCCATTCATTTGTAACTTCTTATTGTACCTTCATACTTTGCTCTTGATGTTTATTAAGTTTCAGCTCGAGAGATACTTCTGCCTCATTCCCTGAATTGTTCACAAGATAATCAACCCTTTAAGAGTTAGTTCTCCGAAGTTACTCTTTACTTCCCCACTTAAATCTCGAGACGAGATTTCTTGTAGTGGAGGAGAATTGTGACGCCCGGATAATTAAGCTACAGTAACTCCCTGCTAATGAAGCCATGTCATCATGATTACTGTTGATAAACTCGCGTTGGTTTGAATCCGGTCCAAATTCAAATTTAAATTAAAGTCAAGTTTCAAAATTATCAAACGTGCAAACAAAAATGTTCAAGTTGTTTTAAATAATCTTTTGGTAATATTAGTGGGAAATCAACTTTTTACAAAATGGCTAAATGCTCTAAAAATTATTAAAACAGAAAAGTTAAAAAAAGAAAATACAAAAGAGAAATAAAAAAAGGAGAACCCCCCCCCCTCACTGGGCTCCGGCCCAGCAGGCCACCGGCCCAACTGGGCAGAGGCCAACCGGCCAGCCCACCCCCGCTCCCTTATCCACCCCACTCCCTCCGGAAACCCTAACCACCTCCACTCCCCTCGTTCCCCCACTCTCTCTCGCCCCCCGCTCGATCTGGACGCTTGCTCGCGCCCAGGGGGCCGGACCTCACTGCCCCCGACCCCGGCACGTCGACGCCGCCGTCGCCCGTCGCCGCCAGGAGCCCTCGCTGCCATCACCGGAGCCCCTCCCCATCGGCCTGCTCCCACGTCGCTCGTCGTCCCCGTCGCCCTCCTCGACACGCGCTGCCCCGTCCCTGCTCCTCGATGTGAGCCTCGCCTCCTCCCCTCTCCCTTGGGCGAAGCCCCGCCATAGCCGCTCCCGCTCCGCAGCACGTCGCCCTCGCGCGCGCCCCCTCCTCGCCCGCGGTCCTCTGCTCTTCCCGGTGCCCGGCCAGCCGCGCGCGCCCGCCTCCGCAGCTCCCCGCACATGCTGCTCGCCGTCCCCGCCGCGCCTGCCACCACCGCGCCTCCCCCCCACTGCTGGTCGCATGTCCCGCGCCGCACGCCTCGCCTTGCCGCTCCCCTGCCTGCGCCGCTGGCCTCGCCCCGGCCTCTCGCAGCCCTCCTCGCTCCGCCGCCTCCCACCGCCCGCTCGCGCCGTCCACTGGCGCTGCCGGACGCAGCTCCGTCCGGCCGGCCTAGCAACGGTCGGACCTCCCGCACTAGGATGTGCCTCCCTGCTACGCTGTCGCCTCTGCCACTTCGCCCGCGGCCACGCTGACCTCCCTCCCGCGCCCCTTTTCGTGTGCGCCGCCCACTCCCTTGGCCGCACCCGTCGGCGGCCACCCCCGTCGCGCCCGTCTTGCCAACACTGGCGCCCGCAGCGCCCTGTCGGGTGGGCGGGCGCTTGTCGCCTGGCCGCGCCCGATGCCCATGGCCCGTTTGCCCGATAAGGCCTTCGTGCCACTGACAAGTGGGGTCCATTCCCCAAAAAAAAATTTTAATAAAAAATAAAATAAAATAAATTTAATTAATAAATTAATTAATTAACTGAATCAATTAAGTTAATTAATCCTATTTAATTAATCTAATTAACATGTTAGTTTAATTAAACATTAATTAATTAACCTAACCCTAATTAACCTAATCAGAGAATGACAGGTGGGTCCCACGGGGCCCACACGTCAGGTTGACCAGGTCAACGGTCAACGTTGACTGCTGGCGTCATGCTGACGTCAGCATGCACTGTTCTGGATAATGTTGGTTTTAAATAATTAAATAAATCCTAAAAATGATTTAGATCTTTTAAAATTAATATAAAATAAACCGTAGCTCGGATGGAAAAACTTTGTACATGAAAGTTGCTCAGAACGACGAGACGAACCCGGATACGCAGCCCGTTTATCCGACATGCATCCCTAGCATAGCGAACATGCAAATTTCCCCCTCCGGTTCATCTATCCGAAAACGCGAAACACCGGGGATACTTTCCCGGATGTCCCCCCCTTTGTCGGTATCACCTCCTACCGCGTTAGGTCACAACCGGCACATCTTATTGCCATGTTATGCTTTGTGGTGCTATGTTTGCTTTAGATTTACTGTTTCTTCCCCCTCTTCTCTCCGGTAGACCCCGAGACCGATGTTGCCCTTGTGATCGACTACGTCGACGACGACCCCCCCTCCTTGCCAGAGCAACCAGGCAAGCAAACCCTCCTTGAGCATTCTGATATCGCCCATTTCTTTCCCTCTCATGCTTGCATTAGAACTGCGACTGCTTTATGTATGATCCTACTCTGATGCATAGCCTGTTCCTGTTACCTGCTTTCATACCTTACCTGCTTATCCTAAAATGCTTAGCATAGGTTGGTTAGTGATCCATCAGTGACCCCCACCTTGACCCAGTTGCCTCGCTTTATGTTCGATGACTCGATCAACGTGATCGATGTCCAGGCCCCGACACCACACATCACTTTCCCCTTTTGTTGCTCGACTCTACAGAGTTACCATCAAGTGCTGAGGGTGGAACCTCATACATCACTCCTGATGAGATCTCTGTAGTGTAGCCATCCGGTCGTGGTCATCGAGGGTGATTTCCTCCTTAACCACTTCCGTTACCGCTCTGTCGTGCAACCCCTCAAGTGTGAACCTCGAGGGTGGATCCTCTTACGTTCACCTTGATGATAACATCGAGTGGGATTCACCGGGGGTGATTCCTTGGGTTTTTCCCTTGGTGTTAGACACACAGTTACTATGGTTACTATGACTTTACACTGAGCCATGTTACTAAAGACGGGTCGACCCTGAGGGGTACCCGTGCGAGCTTATTAGCGAGTGATGTGGAGTCGGGTTGACCTGGAAGGTGCCCGCGAGATACTTACGAGGCGTGGCCGGGCATTCTTAGCTCTTGCGGTAAGTACTCGAGACGGGGCGACGGGGTCACATCAATCATGAGTCTCTGCTCGTTACCGCGTGCTCCTAATCCACTATGATTTGGATATTTGATTCGAGGGGCCTCTGGCCCGATAGCACTAACCATCACGTGGGCATAGTATGGGCGTTCTGCGTCGTATACATCAGCCGAAGCTTAATATACGTCAGCGACTGAGCGGCGCACGCCGGGTTGGACTGGTAAGCACCTACCTTGTTGAAGGAGGTAGCTAGGTCTGCTCACCGGCCGTGTAGGCAACGTGCAGGAGTTCCCGGGGAGATGGCCCATGACCCCTGGGGGCATAGGTTTAGTCCGGCGTGCTGGCCTCTCTATTAAGCCTAGGTCAGGTTGCGGCATATTGTTTGGCCGAGGCCGGGCATGACCCAGGAAAGTGTGTCCGACCGGAGTTAATCAAGCGTGGTGGGTAAGTTGGTGCACCCCTGCAGGGAACAAAACATCTATCGATAGCCTGTCCTACGGTAACGGACACTTGGAGTTGTATCCCGATCGATACAACTAGAACTGGATACTTGTGATGAGAACTGGATGGTGATGAGAATTGGATTGTGATGATAACTGGATAGTATGGCTCTGGGATTGCTTTCTCACAGGTAGTCAAGAAAGGATCTCTGGCCGAGGTTGATAACACTACTACGACTTTACTTTATGCTACTCTACTCCCTCCTGTTGCTGCAAGATGGTGATTTTTCCAGAAGATGCTAGTCTTCAATAGGACTAGGCCTTCTCTCTATTTTGGCATTTCTACAGCCCAGTCCACATATACAGCCTTCCTTTGATAATGTTGGATATGTAGTGTAGATCCTTGCTTGCGAGTACTTTGGATGAGTACTCACGGTTTCTTTGCTCCCCCCTTTTCCCCCTTTTCCATTCTTTACGGATGTCGCAACCAGATGGTGGAGCCCAGGATCCAGACGCCACCTTCGACGACAACTGTTACTACACTGAGGGTGCCTACCACTACATGGAGGTCGCTGACGACCAGGAGTAGTTAGGAGAGTCCCAGGCAGGAGGCCTTGCCTTTTCGATCAATGTTGCGTTTGTGCTAGCCTTCTTAAGGAAAAACTTGTTTAACTTATGTCTGTACTCAGATATTGTTGCTTCCGCTGACTCTTGTGTATTCGAGCCCTCGAGGCCCCTGGCTTGTAATATAAAGCTTGTATTATTTTAATTTGTGTCTAGAGTTGTGTTGTCATATCTCCCCGTGAGTCCTTGATCTTGATCGTACACATTTGCGTGTATGATTAGTGTACGGTTGAACCGAGGGCGTCACAGTCACCCCCTAGCAACAATCTATAGTTCCGGTAACAAGATTGAATATAAGAGATGAACTAGGGTCTGAGATGAGATGGTGCTGGTGAAGATGTTGATGGAGATTGCCTCCCTAAGATGGGAGAGTTGTTGGTGATGATGATGATGATTTGTCCCTCCGGGAGGGAAGTTCCCCCGGCAGAATCGCTTCGCCGGAGGGCAAAAGTGCTCCTGCCCAAGTTCTGCCTCGAGGCGGCGGCTATCTGCCCCGAAAGTATTATTGTGTTTTTTAGGTCCAAACCACTTATATACCAGAAGATGGGCACCGGAGGTGGGCCGAGGAGGGCACAATACACCAGGGCGCGCTATGGGGGCCTGGCGCGCCCAGGTGGGTTGTGCCCACTTGGTAGCCCCCCTCTGGTACTTATTGGCCCAATATTTCTTATATATTCCATAAAAAATCTCTGTGAAGTTTCAGCCCATCTGGAGTTGTGCAAAATAGGTGGCCTGGCGTAACTTTTTCAGGTTCAGATTTCCAGCTGTTGGAATTCCCCCTCTTAGTGTGTTCCTTACAAATTATGAGAGAAAAAGGCATTAGAATTACTCAAAAAAGCATTATTATGGATAAAAACATTGTAAATATCAGTAAGAAAACATGATGAAAAATGGACGTATCAGCTCCCTGATACGTCTCCAACGTATCTATAATTTTTTATTGTTCCATGCTATATTATATCCTGTTTTGGACATTATTGGGCTTTATTATACACTTTTATATTATTTTTGGGACTAACCTATTAACCGGAGGCTTAGCCCAGAATTGCTGTTTTTTTGCCTATTTATGAGTTTCGCAGAAAAAGAATATCAAACGGAGTCCAAACGGAATGAAACCTTCGGGAATGTGATTTTCAAAATGAACATGATCCAGAGGACTTGGACCCTACGTCAAGAAAGCAACCAGAAGGGCACGAGGTAGGGGGCGCGCCTATCCCCCAGGCGCGCCCTCCACTGTCGTGGGGCCCACGTTGCTCAAGCGACGTACTTCTTCCTCCTATATATACCTACGTACCCCCAAACTACCAGATACGGAGCCAAAACCCTAATTCCACCGCCGTAACTTTCTGTACCCGTGAGATCCCATCTTGGGGCCGGAGGGGCCATCGATCACGGAGGGCTTCTACATCAACACCATAGCCTCTCCGATGAAGTGTGAGTAGTTTACTTCAGACCTTCGGGTCCATAGTTATTAGCTAGATGGCTTCTTCTCTCTTTTTGGATCTCAATACAAAGTTTTCCCCCCTCTCTTGTGGAGATCTATTCGATGTAATCTTCTTTTGCGGTGTGTTTGTCGAGACCGATGAATTGTGGGTTTATGATCAAGTTTATCTATGAACAATATTTGAATCTTCTCTGAATTCTTTTATGTATGATTGGTTATCTTTGCAAGTCTCTTCGAATTATCAGTTTGGTTTGGCCTACTAGATTGATCTTTCTTGCAGTGGGATAAGTGCTTAGCTTTGGGTTCAATCTTGCGGCGTCCTTTCCTAGTGACAGTAGGGGCAGCAAGGCACGTATTGTAATGTTGCCATCGAGGATAACAAGATGGGGTTTATTTGATATTGCATGAGTTTATCCCTCTACATCATGTCATCTTGCTTAAAGCGTTACTCTGTTCTTTTGAACTTAATACTCTAGATGCATGCTCGATAGCGGTCGATGTGTGGAGTAATAGTAGTAGATGCAGGCAGGAGTCGGTCTACTTGTCTCGGACGTGATGCCCATATACATGATCATACCTAGATATTCTCATAACTATGCTCAATTCTGTCAATTGCTCAACAGTAATTTGTTTACCCACCGTAATACTTATGCTCTCGAGAGAAGCCACTAGTGAAACCTATGGCCCCCGGGTCTATTTTCCATCATATTAATCTTCCGTCAACAAGCTATTTCCTTTTCTGTTTATTTTGCTTTCTTTACTTTGCATCTTTATCATAAAAATACCAAAAATATTATCTTATCATATCTATCAGATCTCACTTTCGTAAGTGACTGGGAAGGGATTGACAACCCCTTTATTGCGTTGGTTGCGAGGATTTTATTTGTTTGCGTAGGTGCGAGGGAATCGTGCGTGGCCTCCTACTGGATTGATACCTTGGTTCTCAAAAACTGAGGGAAATACTTACACTACTTTGCTGCATCACCCTTTCCTCTTCAAGGGAAAACCAACGCAGTGATCAAGAGGTAGCAATAAGGATTTCTGGCGCTGTTGCCGTGGAGATTCGCGCCAAGTCAAGTCAAGATTTGACTCCCAACAACGAGCCATTTCTGGCGCCCTTGCCGGGGAGTCTACGCAAAAGTCAACGTACCAAGTACCCATCACAAACCCTTATCTCCCGCATTACATTATTTTCCATTTGCCTCTCGTTTTCCTCTCCCCCACTTCACCCTTGCCGTTTTATTCGCCCTCTCTCTCTCCGTCCTCCTTCCCTTTCTCTATTTGCCTCTTTTTGCCCGTCTCTTGTTTGCTTGTGTGTTGGATTGCTTGCTTGTCACGATGGCTCAAGATAATACCAAATTGTGTGACTTTACTAATACCAACAACAATGATTTTATTAGCACTCCAATTGCTCCTCTTACCGATGCTGAATCTTGTGAAATTAATGCTGCTTTGCTGAATCTTGTCATGAAAGATCCGTTTTCTGGCCTTCCTAGTGAAGATGCCGCTACCCATCTAAACAACTTTATTGATTTGTGTGATATGCAAAATAAGAAAGATGTGGACAATGATATTGTTAAATTGAAGCTATTTCCTTTTTCGCTTAGAGATCGTGCTAAAGCTTGGTTTTCGTCTTTGCCTAAAAATAGTATTGATTCGTGGAATAAGTGCAAAGATGATTTTATCTCTAAGTATTTTCCTCCCGCTAAGATCATCTCTCTTAGAAACGATATCATGAATTTTAAGCAACTTGATCATGAACATGTTGCACAAGCTTGGGAGAGGATGAAATTAATGATACATAATTGCCCTACACATGGTTTGAATTTATGGATGATTATACAAAAAAATTATGCTGGATTGAATTTTGCTTCTAGAAATCTTTTAGATTTGGCCGCGGGAGGGACTTTTATGGAAATCACTTTAGGAGAAGCTACTAAACTCCTAGATAATATTATGGTTAATTATTGTCAATGGCAAAATGAAAGATCTACGAATAAGAAAGTGCATGCCATAGAAGAAATTAATGTTTTGAGCGGAAAGATGGATGAACTTATGAAATTATTTGCTAATAAAAGTTTTTATTATGATCCTAATGATATGTCGTTGTCTACTTTAATTGAGAATAATAATGAATCTATGGATGTGAATTTTATTGGTAGGAATAATTTTGGTAACAACGCGTATAGAGGAAACTTTAATCCTAGGCCATATCCTAGTAATTCCTCTAATAATTATGGTAATTCCTACAACAATTCTTATGGAAATTTTAATAAGATACCCTCTGATTTTGAATTTAATATTAAATAATTTATTACTTCACAAAAGAATTTCAATGCTTTGATTGAAGAAAAATTGCTTAAGATTGATGAGTTGGCTAGGAACGTTGATAGAATTTCTATTGATATTGATTATTTGATACTTAGATCTATTCCACCTAAGCATGATATCAATGAGTCTCTCAAAGCCATGAGAATTTCCATTGATGAGTGCAAAGAAAGAACCGCTAGGATGCGTGCTAAGAAAGATTGCTTTATAAAAGCGTGTTCTTCATTTTGCCATGATAATAAAGATGAAGATCTAAAAGTTATTGATGTGTCCCCTATTAAATCTTTGTTTTGCAATATGAATCTTAATAATGATGGTACTGAATATGATCCACCTTTACCTAGAAGACGTTCCAAAAATTCAGAGTCTTTAGATCTTGATGCTAAAAATGTTAAAAGTGGGATTGAAGAAGTCAAAACTTTAAATATCAATGAACCCACTATTTTGGATCTCAAGGAATTTAATTATGATAATTGCTCTTTGATAGATTGTATTTCATTGTTGCAATTCGTGCTAGATTCTCCTCATGCTTATAGTCAAAATAAAGCCTTTACCAAACATATCGTTGATGCTTTGATGTAATCTTATGAAGAAAAACTTGAGTTGGAAGTTTCTATCCCTATAAAACTTTATGATGAGTGGGAACCTACTATTAAAATTAAAATTAAAGATCATGAATGCTATTCTTTGTGTGATTTGGGTGCTAGTGTTTCCACGATTCCAAAGACTTTGTGTGATTTGCTAGGTTTCCGTGATTTTGATGATTGCTCTTTAAACTTGCACCTTGCGGATTCAACTATTAAGGAACCTATGGGAAGAATTAATGATGTTATTATTGTTGCAAATAGGAATTATGTGCCCGTAGATTTTATTGTTCTTGACATAGATTGCAATCCTTCATGTCCTATTATTCTTGGTAGACCTTTCCTTAGAACGATTGGTGCAACTATTGATATGAAGGAAGGGAATATTAGATTCCAATTTCCGTTAAGGAAAGGCATGGAACACTTCCCTAGAAAGAAAATTAAATTACCATATGAATATATTATGAGAGCCACTTATGGATTGCCTACCAAAGATGGCAATACCTAGATCTATCCTTGCATTTATGCCTAGCTAGGGGCGTTAAACGATAGCGCTTGTTGGGAGGCAACCCAATTTTATTTTTATTCATTGCTTTTTGCTCCTGTTTAGTAGTAAATAATTTATCTAGCCTCTATTTTGGTTGTGTTTTTTGTGTTTAATTAGTGTTTGTGCCAAGTAGAACCGTTGGGAAGACTTGGGGAAAGTCTTTTTAATCTTGCTGTAAAAAACAGAAACTTTAGCGCTCACGAGAATTGCTTCCATTTTATTTGGAAAGTGCTATTTAGTTAATTCTTTTTGCAGATGATTAATTTTAGAATTTTTGGGGTTCCAGAACTTGCGTTAGCTACAGCTTACTATAGACTGTTCTGTTTTTGACAGATTCTGTTTTTCGTGTGTTGTTTGCTTATTTTGATGAATCTATGGCTAGTAAAATAGTTTATAAACCATAAAGAAGTTGTAATACAGTAGGATTAACACCAATATAAATAAACAATGAGTTCATTACAGTACCTTGAAGTGGTGTTTTCTTTTCTTTCGGTAACGGAGCTCACGAGATTTTCTACTTTAAGTTTTGTGTTGTGAAGTTTTCAAGTTTTGGGTGAAAGATTTGATGGATTATGGAACAAGGAGTGGCAAGAGCCTAAGCTTGGGGATGCCCATGGCACCCCAAGATAATCTAAGGACACCTAAAATCCCAAGCTTGGGGATGCCCCGGAAGGCATCCCCTCTTTCGTCTACTTCCATCGGTAACTTTACTTGGAGCTATATTTTTATTTACCACATGATTGTGTTTTGCTTGGAGCGCCGTGTATTATTTGAGTCTTTATTTTTTTAGTTTTCCACAATCATCCTTGTTGTACACACCTTTCGAGAGAGACACACACGATTCGGAAATTGTTAGAATACTCTATGTGCTTCACTTATATCTTTTGAGTTATATAGTTTTTGCTCTAGTGCTTCACTTATATCATTTAGGGCACGGTGGTGGATTTGTTTTATAGAAACTTTTGTTCTCTCATGCTTCACTTAGATTATTTTGAGAGTCCTACAAAACAGCATGGTAATTTGCTTTAATTATGTTAGGCATTCAAGATTGATTTTTTTTCTTATGAGTGTGTTGAATACTATGAGAAGTTTGATACTTGATAGTTGTTTTGAGATATGGAGATGGTGATATTAGAGTCATGCTAGTTGAGTAGTTGTGAATTTGAGAAATGCTTGTGTTGAAGTTTGTGATTCCCATAGCATGCATGTATGGTGAACCATTATGTGAAGAAGTTGGAGCATGAATTATTTATTGATTGTCTTCCTTATGAGTGGCGGTCGGGGACGAGCGATGGTCTTTTCCTACCAATCTATCCCCCTAGGAGCATGCGTGTAGTACTTTTCTTCGATAACTAATAGATTTTTGCAATAAGTATGTGAGTTCTTTATGACTAATGTTGAGTCCATGGATTATACGCACTCTCACCCTTCCACCATTGCTAGCCTCTCTAATACCGCGCACCTTTCGCCGATATCATACACCCACCATATACCTTCCTCAAAACAGCCACCATACCTACCTATCATGGCATTTCCATAGCCATTCCGAGATATATTGCCATGCAACTTTCCACTGTTCCATTTACTATGACACGCTCCATCATTATCATATTGCTTTACATGATCATGTAGTTGACATTTTAGTTGTGGCAAAGCCACCACTCATAATTCTTTCGTACAAGTCACTCATGCATCATTGCTATCCTGGTATACCGCTGGAGGCATTCATATCGAGTCATACTTTGTTCTAGTATCGAGTTGTATTCATTGAGTTGTAAATAAATAGAAGTGTGATGATCATAATTCATAGAGTATTGTCCCCCCAAAAAAGAGAAAGGCCAAAAAAAGGAAGGCCAATATATATATATATATATATATAAAGGGACAATACTACTATCCTTTTTCCACACTTGTGCTTCAAAGTAGCACCATGATCTTCATGATAGAGAGTCTCCTCTGTTATCACTTTCAAATACTAGTGGGAACTTTTCATTATAGAACTTGGCTTGTATATTCCAATAATGGGCTTCCTCAAAATGCCCTAGGTCTTCGTGAGCAAGCAAGTTGGATGCACACCCACTTAGTTCTTTTTGTTGAGCTTTCATATACTTATAGCTCTCCATCAAGGTCTTTGGAGACTCTGGAACTTGCCTGAAGTGCTGCATGGAGAGCTCCTCCAACAATGAAGACTCCTCTTCAAGTGGGAGTGATGAGGAGGACAGTGACAGCAACGACGAGAGCGTCGAGCGAGGGCACGTCGACCTCGTCTCCGACTGACCGCGTCGCCCCTCCCTCCGCCGTGCGCTCTGCCGAGGGCCTTCCTCGTCAAGCTCTCCATCGACGCGTTCTGCGTCCCTTCCTTTTTGCCTTCACCTGCCGCACCTGGGAGGAATGGGGCAAGAACGGGGATCACGGGGCACTTATCTTTTTGGGACAATTAAAGTTTTACCCCTAGTTGGTTCCTACCCACGGGTTTTGCCCTTACTTTTCGAGCTTGCTCAGTTTTGCCCTTACTTTTTCCGTCGTGGTCCCTCGAATGCCCTTTGACCGTTTGACCAAAACTTTGAAAATTCATAACTAATTCATATGAACTCAGAAAAATGAAAATAAGATATCAAAATGTTTAGATAAACACTACCTTTATGTGCATATCATTTGCATCCAGGACAAAAACACCCTTTAAACTACCTGAGGTAATTAATGTTATTAACATTATTAAAAATAAAAAGGTATAAACCATATTTTTTTCACGAATAAAAATTACATGCAAATGTAGGTGATGTTTTCTGAACATCGAGATATCTTATTTGCATTTTTTCGAGTTCGTATCATCTTTTTATGAATGTTCTAACGAGTTTGATCATTATTTGGAAACTTCATAAAAAATTGATACGAACTCTGAAAAATGCATATAAGATATCAGGATGTTCAGAAAACATCACCTACATTTGCATGTAATTTTTATTCATGAAAAAAATATTGTTTATACCTTTTTAATTTTAATAATGTTAATAAAATTAATTACCTTAGGTAGTTTAAAGGGTGCTTTTGTCCTGAATGCAAATGATATGCACATAAAGGTAATGTTTATCTAGACATTTTGATATCTTATTTGCATTTTTCTGAGTTCATATGAATTAGTTATGAATTTTCAAAGTTTTGGTCAAACAGTCAAAGGGCATTCGAGGGACCTCGACGGAAAAAGTAAGGGCAAAACTGAGCAAGCTCGAAAAGTAAGGGCAAAACCCGTGGGTAGGAACCAACTAGGGGCAAAAATGCAATTGTCCCTATCTTTTCTAGTTTGTAAGCCTGCAGGCACTCGTTAGATTTCAAAATTTGTAATCCCCTTGCTCGTGTACCCATTCCGTATGAATTGCACTTGTTTGCAATGTATGAATGAAAGGAAGGGTGTTTGCCGGGTATTGTTTGCGCATGGGCGAGGGCCACACCGAGGAACGCGTCCTCGTTATCTTAAGATAAACATGGTCTCCCAGCAACAGGCCTTGTCGTCCTCCTGCTCTATGGCCTGACTACGCTCACGCTCTCGGCGGAGGTAGGGGCCGAGTAGGATTAGGCCTTTCGCTCGCCCTCTTCCCACCGCACTACAACCAAGTTCCGGTCCAAAGTAGAGCTTTCGGACACGGGACGGAGGGGGCAAGATGGTACGAGAGCGAGCGAAGCCTTATACGTTCAAGGTTCATACAGGTGACGGAGTGGGGGGAGAAAACTTATCTGATGTTGCAGCCCCCGGCAACCTTGGCCTGCCGCGGTTAGATCCTTGTGTCTGCAGCCCCCGGCAACCTTGGTTTGCCGGGGCCGGAGCATCGGCACGTTATTTTTCCTCCCAATAGCTCAACAGAAATGTCCGTGTACCCTGCAAACCAAAGAAGACGAAAAGGAACAGAGTGACGCACACTCGACCTCTATGCTAGGGGTTAGCCGCCGCTAAGCACTATCAACCCTAACCGAGGGAGAGACTCAACCTAGCATGCATGCTATAACTTAGGGCGCCAACGCTTCATTTATGCTCAGGGTTTGCGCCTGGCTTTGTACAAAGGGTTACATGCCTTGCCGGCAAGGCTTGTACAAAAGGTGGTTTGCCGGGGGGGAACCGCGCCTTATGGGTAGAACTTGCGAAGATGTTCGATGTTCCAGGAGTTGCTCATTGGAATGCCATCTTCGGTCTCCAGGCGGACTACGCCAGGCCTGGTGACTCGTATTACCCGATAAGGGCCTTCCCACTTCGGCGTCAACTTGTTGGAATTCTTGGCCTATTGAACATTCCGAAGAATAAGGTCACCTTCCTCAAAGCTTCGGGCATGAACCTTGCGGCTATGGTAGCGGAGCAAGGCTTGCTGGTAGCACGCTTCTCGTATAGCCGCCCGAAGACGATCTTCCTCAAGGAGCATCGCGTCATCTTGCCACAGCTGCTCTTGCTCAAGCTCATCATAAGCGAGCACTCGAGGTGACCCGTATGTGAGTTCCGTGGGGAGAACTGCTTCTGCCCCGTAAACAAGGGAGAAGGGTGTCTGACCGTTGGCTCGATTTGGCGTTGTTCTGATTGACCAAAGAACCGCTGGCAATTCATCAATCCAGCGTCGTCCGCACCTGCGTAGCCTGTCAAAAGTCCTTGTCCGGAGGCCTCGCAACACTTCAGCATTCGCCTTCTCAACCTGGCCGTTGCTTCGTGGATGTGCAACAGAAGTAAAACAGACCTTGCTGCCGAGGTCCTGGATGTACTACATGAAGGCGTGGCTCGTGAACTATGTGCCGTTGTTGGTGATGATCCTGTTTGGCACACCGAAACGGCGGACTAGCCCCTTGAAGAATTTGACGGCTGATTGTGCTGTCACCTTTCTCATTGTCTCCACCTCCGGCCACTTTGTGAACTTGTCGATTGCAATGTACAAGTACTCAAAGCCCCCGACAGCACGGGGAAAGGGGCCTAGTATGTCGATCCCCCAGACCGAGAATGGCCAGGAGAGAGGGATTGTTTGGAGCGCTTGAGCTGGTTGATGGAGCTTCTTTGAATGGAACTGACACGCTTCACACTTGGTTACTAGTGTCGTTGCATCCTGGAGGGCAGTGTTCCAGAAGAAACCTTGCTGGAATGCCTTGCCGGCAAGGGCCCTTGACCCTAAGTGGGAGCCACATATGCCTCTATGTATCTCTCCCAACAACTCCAGTCCTTCCTCCCGGGGAATACACTTCAATTTCGCATTGTTTGGTCTTTTTCTGTACAAGATGCCGTCGATGAACTGATACATGGCAGACCGACGGGCTACTTTCTCCGCTTCTTCTGCTCCTCAGGGAGTTCCCCTATTTGGAGGAATCAGACGGTATGTTGTGCCCATGCCGGAGCCTGAGGCTCAACGGCAAGGACTAAAGGCACTTCCTCTGCCATGGGAGCAGCCGTATCTACAGCCAGGGCTTGACGCCCTACCGGAGTCGGTTGCCCCACGGCTGGCTCAGTGCCCATGGCAACATCCTTGGCGGCGGCTCCTGGGAGCTCGGCGGGAAAGTACTTGTCGGGGCCTGATTTCCTTCACTTGTTTTGCTCTGTTGATGGTTCAACGGATGGTTGAGTCAGCCGAAGCACAGAAGTACCTGGTTCCACAGGTAGTTTGAAGGCAGCGCGCTTCGACAGGTAGTCGGCGATGTTCTCCACTCGGGGAACATGCTCCGCCTGCATACCATCAAAGCGCTCCTCCAGGTTCCTCACCTCATCCATGTAGGCCTCCATCAATGGGCTTTGGTAATCTTTGTTGACTTGCCTGACAACAAGCTGCGAATCACCCCTGACAATGAGCTTCTTGATCCTGAGGTCTGCCGCGATCCTGACACCAGCAAGCAACCCCTCGTATTCAGCAGTGTTGTTTGTGGACATCTCCCTGGGAAAGTGCATCTGGATTACATACTTGAGGTGCTCTCCGGTGGGTGTGACGATCAGCACACTAGCACCGGCGCCATGCAGTGAGAAAGCCCCGTCAAAGTACATAATCCAGTTGCGAATTGCCTCCTTGCCGGGGAGGGTGGTCTCCTAGATCTCTTCGTCTAGCGTCGAGGTCCACTCGTCAACGAACTCCGCCAAGACTCTGCTCTGGATTGTCGAAGTACTTTCAAACTTCAAACCAAAGCTCGACAGCTCGACAGCCCACTCCACAATCCTCCCGGTTGCGTCTGGGTTATGCAATATCCGTTGCAACGGGAGGTGGGTGACGACGGTGATCTCGTGTGCCTGGAAGTAATGACGCAGCTTCCTCGAGGCCATAAGGAGGCTGAAGAGAAATTTCTGCACACCGGAGTACCTTGACCTAGCCCCCGGCAAGAGGGAGCTGACAAAGTAAACCGGGTGCTGCATCATTTTCTTCTTTGGCAGCACTTCGTCTGGTTGCGCAGGCCCTGCCCCGCTAGCGTTGGACCCTGCTGGGGGCCTTTCCTCTTCGTCGACCTCCCTCTGCGCCACTAGTGCGGCACTGACCACTTGGTTCGTTGCCGCCAGGTATAGCAGCAACGGTTCTTGGGGTTTGGGTGCAACCAGTATCGGTGTAGAGGAGAGGTATTTCTTCAAATCCTGCAGCGTTGCTTCGGCCTCTGGGGCCCATTCCATTGGGCCCGCCTTTTTCAAGATTTTGAAAAAGGGAAGGGCACGCTCAGCAGACCTAGAGATTAATCTGCTCATGGCTGCAATGCAACCAGTGAGCCGACGCACGTCCTTGATCCGCTTGGCTACCCTAATCTGCTCAATAGCCTTGATCTTGTCTGGATTCGCCTCGATCCCACGCTGTGACACAAAGAACCCGAGAAGTTTGCCGGACGGAACGCCGAAGACACACTTCTCAGGATTCAACTTGAGGTTGATCTTCCGCGGATTCGCAAACATCTCTTCCAGATCTTGTACAAGTGTCTCCCTGTCTTTGGTTTTGACCACTATATCATCCATATAAGCTTCCATATTTCTATGTAGCTGGGGCTCAAAACCAATCTGGACCGCCCTTGCAAACGTCGAGCCAGCACTCTTCAACCAGAAAGGCATCCGTAAAAAGCAATACATGCCACATGGGGTGATGAACGTTGTCTTCTCTTCGTCTTCTCTCGCCATGAAGATTTGGTGGTACCCCGAGTAGGCGTCAAGGAATGATAGGAGATCACACCCGGCTGTGGAGTCAACAATCTGGCCAATGCGCGGCAACGGGAAAGGGTCCTTGGGACAAGCCTTATTGATATCTGTGTAGTCAATACACAGGCTCCACTTCCCATTCGCCTTGTGCACTACAACAGGATTGGCCAACCACGTCAGATGGAGTACTCCTCTCACCAAGCTTGCCGCTTCCAACTTACTGATCTCCTCCGTAATGAACTCATGCCTTTCCAAAGCTTGCTTCCTGACCTTCTACTTGACGGGTCACGCATGACGACAGACAGCAAGATGGTGCTCAATCACCTCCCTGGGAATGCCGGGGATGTTGGATGCTTGCCATGCAAACACATCGACATTCGCCCGCAGGAAGGTAACGAGTGCGCTTTCCTATTTGCTATCCAGGCTGGAGCTTATGGTGAAAGCCCCTCCCATGCCATCCTCCTCGACAGACACCCTCTTGGTCTCTGGTGGCATAGCTCTGAATTTCTTGCTCTTGCCGGTGGAGCCCTCTCGCACGTCCTCGATGGGAGCACAACACTCCGAAGAGGCGCGCCAGAGATGTCGATGGGAAACGACACCTATGGGGTCACTGGGATCCCTTCTGTGGTTGGCAGGCGTGGGGTTGTGCAAAGAGCGGGTCTGGCGGTCAGCACATGAATCGTTTACCCAGGTTTGGGCCATGGAGATGCGTAAAACCCTAGTCCTGCTTTAATGTATATTTAGGTGTTCTTGTGTTCTTGAACTAGCTGCAGTGGCTCTATAGTCCAAAAGATCTGAATCCCTCTCCAGTACGCCTCGGGCCTCCTTTTATAGAAAAAAGGGGTCGCCACAGTGGCACACAGGAGGTGGAAAGGTGTACAGGGGCTGAGTCTATCCCCTGGCATCGTCGGACAAATGCATTTAATGCGCTGCCGATGTGCCCCTCTTGCTTTATTGGGGACGGCAAAGAAGCTCGTCCCAGTTGTCGTCACCTCGCCTGGCTCCGACGCGCGTCCAAGCTGACGAGGCATTGTAGCGCCATGTTGGCTGGCTGCTGGGCTGGCGTGGTGGTGGAGCCTTCACGAAGATCTGCATGCCACCACGTAGCTGCTTGCTGAGTTGGTGTAGAGGCCGCGCGCTGCCACGCAGATGCCTGCTCAGCTGGTCGAGCTGGCAGCTGTATGGGAGCGGCGGTAGAGTCTTGGTGGACGCGAGCCTGGCTGCGGCCCTGTAGGCGTCCTTCGCAAGGGTCTTTCCGAGGGCCCGACAAGGGTCTTGCTGCGGCACCATGGTCGCCCCCGGGAAGGATCTCGCCGGGGGTCTCGTGGATCTACTTGGCAAGGATCTCGCCAAGGATCGTCGTCTTCTGGTTTTCATCTGATCTTGCGTGTCTATGATCTCTACAAAGATCTGCATGCCACCACGGATGTGCCTCCCGAGCCTTGGTTCCAATATGGCGTGGGAACCCCTTGGGCTCAAGGGTGGCGCGCTCTGCTGGCGTCAGGCAAGTTGCCTCGGCAAGGATCTTGCCGAGGCTGCGGAAGCCACCCCGGCAAGGGTCTTGCCGGGGGAGTCCACCTCGCCTCCTTCTCTCTTTGTGTCTCTGGTCTTGGCGTTGCTTTGGTTGTCTTGTGCTCCGGCATCCCTCCTCTGCCCTGCTTAGTGTGGTCGTGGGTGCGGCTCTGACTGCCCGTGCATAAGTAAAGGGGTGCAAAAGGAGATCCCCTACTTTTTTACACCGACAGGGGGAACCCGAGGAATCACCCTCAATGGATTCCCACTCGATGTAACCGTCAAGGTGGACTTGGAGGAATCACCCCCGATGATCCACACTTGAGGGGTTGCAGGACAGAGTCGTTATCAGGAGTGGTGAAGGAGGAATCACCCTCGATGACCACGATCAAATAGCTACACTACATGGTTAACATCAAAAGTGCTGACGAGGTATCACCCTCGGCACTCGATAATAACTCTGCATAGTCGTACAACTAAGTGGCACTCGATAATCACCCTCGAATGGTGATTTCAATAAAGCGATGCGTTCAGCCGCTCCAATCTAGAGGTTTTCCTATGTGGAATTACAATGGGGAGGATGATGCATCTCGTTGTCTACGCAAGGGTCCAGACAATTTTGCCGCCCTGGCCACCATCTTAGCTGACCTTTACAAAGGGGAGAAGGAAGACTTTACTCTCTTGAAATGTCGGCAAGGTTTTTTCATGTATAACCCCATCGACTGGGTGAGTTTTTCGTTGATTATTTTACTCAATCTCTTTCCTGAGCTATGTTAGTCGAATTTAATCCGACTATTTTTATAGGAGTGGAGAAAGGTCGTCGAGGGGGTCTACAGCCCCGCTCCGCAGCCAGAGGACCATGTTCGAAACCTGGATCCCGGATTTGAAGAAGATTCAGATATATTTATAGAACTTAAGGAGGGGGTCTTTTATCAGGCGAGCTACGACGGCACGGAAGTGGCCATTATAGCCGATTACCCCAGCCTTCTTCCCTCCTCCCATGTAAGTACCCAGGAAACGTCTCCTCCAAAAGAGTTTTCCCATTGCGCCTCACCCACCGCACTGTCTCACGCTCCGAAGGGGCGGCGCTGGTCTCACCGAGCTATATCATAGGCGTCCTCTAAGAAGGCGAAGCCCGCGCAGGGCGGGTCTTTGAAAAGAAAGGCAAACGGTGATACTACCAGGCCCCCACCTTCACCAAAGAGGTATAGTTTTTAACACGCACTCGGCGGATAGACCAAATTGTGACGTTTTCCGTTGGGCCATATTTTAGGAAGAGCATACGCCGGACTGTATCCGGGGACCTCGCCGACCATGCATCGACCAATCCAGCCCCGGACCCTGCTACAAGGACTAGGGTTGATACGGGCACAATGCCGGATTGTCATCTCTAAGAGGATTCAGATAATGTTTCCATCACCAATTCTGAAGTGGAGAGCGCAATGAATCATCGGCGGCGGAAAGAGGCCATGCGCGACCCAAGTTTCACCGAAGAGGCGTTCAATGCCCTCAGCTCTGCGGATGCATATATCCGGGCTGCTCGGGATGGACTTGCCGGAGCCACCCACCAGCTTTCAAAGGATATGCGGGTAAAAAACTTTGAGTAGATTCAATAATCATATGCTAGTAGCCCCCGAGACTTGAAGCAGTTGGCCCAACTGATTTAAGGGTCGTTATATCATCAGGTACTCACGGCAAAAAACACGCTGTCCAAGGAGATTGAAGAATGAACTGTTGTCACCACCGAACTGGAAAATTTGAAGAAATCCAAGAAAGCACCTGATGGTGAGCACAACAGTGTCCAGAAAATATGATTCTGCGCCAACAATGATTTTTAAATATGCACTGTTTTGTTTACAGGTGCAGGATCGGCAGATCAGTTGGAGGAGATGCTGAAGGCTGCTCAGGCGGAGAAACAACATGCCGAAGGGCAAGAAGCCGCTGGTCAACGTGTATTAACACGGACCATTAATGAGAAGAACAAGCTACAGGATGCAAACATCAAGCAAGCTGGAGAGCTAAAGGACGTACGAGCCCAACTGTCGGATGCCTTGAAGGAGAACAGAAAGTTGTAACCTAACTTTCATGTGGTCCCCTGATGGAAAGGTTTACGAGATTGTTCCTATAGGTTTGTTAACTAGGCGGCCCGAGGGAGAAGTGTCCGGATTTCAAGGCGACTTGCTACAAGAGTTATCCAAAGTGCATGAGCGAGCTCGGAAAGCCATGGGGAACATGGCTAAGGCTTTATGGCCATCCGATTCTCCTCCAAAAATTATGGAGGAGCTCGTGAATTTATTAAAGGGAGCTCGGCGCCTCTTTGAACTACGGAAGGCATCAGCATGTCGAGAAGGCGCACAAGAAGCCTGGGCCATGGTGAAAACGCGGTATGCTGGAGTTGATCCAAATCATATGGCCCGGGTCAGACCTCGGGGACAAGATGGACAAGAAATTCTAGTTAGCTTGGTGTATGACCAAGTAAAGACAGCCGCCAGATTTTCACAACAGGACTGTAAACTAGACAGCCTGATAGATTGTATAGATAAAGAGTAGGCGTTTGATTCCATGCAACAATGTACTTTATCACCAAACTTATCTCTGTCCGAACTGGAAAAAATTGTCATGGCAAACCTTCCGCTTCTACCTCCGAAACCCAAGGGTTGGAGTGTTTCTGAATACTATACCTGTCGGAAACACCAAGTATGTTCGGAAACTAGGCTATCTGGTCATAGTGCTTGAACAGACAAACTGTATTCGGGGAGTTATGTTATATTACTTTTTAACGTAAGAAACATCTTCCAGAGAGAATAGTTCCGTTAAGGGTTCCTCTCCCTGGGTCAGCATGCATTATTTATGCATGCCTAAGCCATGACGCGAAAGAATCACAGGATTTTTTATATTTTGAGAGTTTATATTGCAACGAAGGAAGTTCGTCGTTTGTCAGCCGACCAATTATTCCCTTAAGAACGCTAGATTTCGGCTTCACCCGTCTGAGGTACATGTCCAGATGACCCGGTTGTAACATTCGTAGAGGTGCTCCTTTTATGCCCTAGCCGAACAAGCGGGAACGTAGGGCATAAGCACAGGAGCCAGGCAACCCAACATGGCAAAAACTTAAGTCATAGAGGTGCATATAATGGCGAACACAGGACGTATATGAGCAAACATCACATATATATGGTGAGCTTTATGCTCGAAATAACAATAAGCATCTATTGAGAGAAGCCCCCAGTTATGGTGGGGTGTGTACATTTAAGGATGTATACCCCTCAAGTGTGCGGCTTACCTGAACACACGCTAGAAATCATATAAAACCAAAAAAGGAAAATTTTGAAAAGGAGAAAAAGGGAACTAACAAAGGTATGTGTCCGGACTTAGGCATAGAATCTTCGGAGCCTAGCAATGTTCCATGGGTTCGACTCTAAGCGATTATCCGATGCATTGTGAAGGCGATAGGCTCCTCCAGTGAGAACTTCATCTATAATGAAGGGACCCTCTCATTTGGGTTTGAGCTTGTCCTTTTTCTTCTCTGGTAGGCGTAGAATGAGTTCGCCGACATTGTAAGTCTTTGCCCGCACTTCTCTGCTTTGGTATCTTTGAGCTTGTTGTTGGTAGAATGCGGAACGGGCTTTTGCGACATCGCGCTCCTCCTCCAGGCCATTTAAGTCCTTCTGCCGATCGAGCTCGGCCTCTCTCTCCTCATACATGCGCACTTGAGGTGAGTCATGAATAATATCACAGGGCAAGACATCCTCTGCGCCGTACACCATGAAGAACGGTGTGTGTCCGGTCATGCGGTTGGGCGTGGTCCGTAGCCCCCAGAGTACGGAGTTGAGCTCCTCGACCCAGTGTTTATCCGACTCCTTTAGGGATCGCACTAGTCTGGGTTTGCTGCCACTCATTATCAGGCCATTGGCCCGTTCAACTTGACCGTTTTTTGGGGGTGATACACGGAGGCGTAATCGAGTTTAATACCTAGATTAGCACACCAATTTTTCACCTCATCGGCTGTGAAATTAGAGCCGTTATCCGTAATAATGTTATGTGGGACACCATAACAGTGTACAACACTAGAGATGAAATCTATCACCGGTCCGGCTTCAACTGTTTTTACTGGTTTGGCCTCTATCCACTTAGTGAATTTACCCACCATAACCAGTAAATATTTCTTCTTATGGCTTCCCCCTTTAAGAGGTCCGACCATGTCCAGCCCCGCGAAAGGCCAGGTAATGGGGATTGTTCTTAGGGCTGTGGGCGGCATCTGGCTTTGATTGGCAAAGAGCTGGCACCCATAACAGCGTTGTACAAGGGCATGTGCATCTGCTCGGGCCGTGGGCCAAAAGAAACCTGCACGGAAGGGCTTGCTTACGAGGGCCCAAGCTGCAGTGTGATGGCCGCCGAGGCTAGCATGTATTTCGGCCAAGAGCTGCCGCCCCTCCACTTTGGAGATACACCTTTGAAGGACTCCAGTAGTGCTCTTCTTGTAGAGCTCTCCTTCATGAACTTTGTAGGCTTTATAGCGTTGAACTACGCGACGGGCCTCGTTCTGGTCATTGGGGAGCTCCTACCTAGTAAGGTAGGCTAAGAAGGGTTCAGTCCATGGAGCAATAACTGCCATGATTACATGGGCGGAAGGCGTTCGTTCAGCCCAAGCCCCCGATGATATCAGAATCGTGTTCGGCATCCGGGGGTGCGGCCGGTGCCGGACTAGTATTTCCGCTCTCGTCCTGCCATACCACGGATGGCTTGAAAAGCCTTTCCACAAAGGTGTTAGGCGGGACGGGGTCGCGCTTAGTGCCCATGCGAGCAAGGATGTCCGCTGCCTGATTACTGTCTCGAGCCACATGGTGAAATTCAAGCCCCTTGAACCAGGCCAATATTTTGAGTACAGCGTTGCCGTAGGCCACCATCTTCGGATCTTTTACATCGAATTCTCCATTGATTTGAGATATCACGAGGTTTGAATCCCCTCGCACCTCAAGGCGTTGTATGCCCATAGAGACGGCCATCCGAAGTCCATGCAGTACAGCTTCATATTCAGCCGCGCTATTGGAGTCCGTATACATGATCTGTAATACGTAGCGGACTGTGTCCCCTGTGGGGGATGTTAGGATGACACCAACCCCCAGTCCGGCTAACATTTTAGAGCCGTCGAAGTACATCACCCAGTTGGAGTATGTGTTGTACTCTTTAGGGAGTTCGGCTTCTGTCCATTCGGCGATGAAGTCAGCCAACACCTAATATTTAATAGCTCGACGTGGCTTGTATGTTATTTCAAATGGCAAGAGTTCGGTAGCCCATTTTGCAATGGGGTCGGTGCCGTCTCGGTTGTTTATGATGTCGTTGAGTGGAACTTTAGAAGCCATCGTGATCGAGCACTCTTGAAAGTAGTGTCGCAGCTTCCGTGATGCCATGAAGACCGCATAGGCTATCTTTTGATAGTGCGGGTATCGGGATTTGCATGGTGTAAGGACCGCCGATACATAATACACTGGTTTTGGAGTGGGAATTTGTGTCCCTCTTCCTCTCGTTCGACGACGAGCACATCGCTCACCACCTGGTGAGTTGCGGATATGTAGAGCAACATAGGCTCGTTGACGTTTGGTGCGGCAAGGATTGGGTTGTTTGCTAACAAGGTTTTTATTTCTTCCAATCCGGTTGTTGCCGCATCCGTCCACTCAAAGTGGTCGGTGCGTCGGAGCAGGTGATAAAGTGGCAGTGCCTTTTCTCCTAGTTTGGAGATGAAACGGCTCAATGTGGCCACGCACCCCGCTAGCTTTTGGACTTGTTTTAAGTCTGTTGGGTTGCCAATTGTGACAGGGCCCGGATTTTTGCTGGGTTTGCTTCAACTCCTCTATTGGACACGATGAACCCAAGCAGTTTTCCGGCTGGAACGCCGAAGACACATTTTTCCGGATTGAGTCGGATATTGTATGTCCGGAGGTTTTCAAATGTGAGTCGTAGATCGTCCACCAACGATTTGACATGCTTAGTCTTGATGACGACGTCGTCCACATATGCCTCCGCCGTCTTGCCAATTTGTTTTTCCAGGCATGTTTGAATCATGTGTTGATAAGTGGTGCCGGCGTTTTTGAGTCCAAAAGGCATAATATTGAAGCAGAAAGGCCCGTGCGGAGTAATGAATGCCGTTGCGGCCTAATCGGATTCCTTCATCTTAATCTGATGGTATCTGGAGTATGCGTCGAGGAAACACAGTGAATCGTGTCCTGCAGTTGCATCGATGATTTGGTCAATGCGGGGCAGTGGGAAGGGGTCCTTAGGCAGGCCTTGTTGAGGTCTTTGAAATCGACACAAAGGCGCCATGATTTGTCCTTATTTGGCACCATGACCAGGTTTGTTAGCCAATCCGAGTGTTTGATCTCCCTAATGAACCCGGCTTCAAGTAGTTTGGCTAGCCCCTCCCCCATAGCTTGTCGCTTGGGTTCGGAAAATCATCGCAGCGTTTGCTTGACTGGCTTGAACCCCTTTATTATGTTGAGGTTGTGTTTGGCCAGTCTGCGTGGGATTCCTGGCATATCCGAAGGATGTGCCAGGCAAAGATGTCCCAATTCTCGTGCAGGAAAGCTCTTAGAGTGGCGTCGACCGTCGGATCCAGCTGTGCTCCAATGGCTGCTGTTTTATTAGGATCCATCGGGTGAACTTGGAATTTGACTATTTCGTCTGCTGGCTTGAAAGAAGTGGACTTAGGCCTTTTATCGAGGATTATGTCGTCTCTGTCCACTGTGGAACGCAGAGCGGTGAGCTCCTCGGCAGCAAGGGCCTCGGATAATGCCTCGAGGGCCAAGGATGCAGTTTTGTTTTCGGTGCGGAGTGCTATGTCCGGATCAGTGGTGATAGTGATAACTACGTTGGGCTCGGGCATTTTGAGCTTCGCGTACCTGTAATGGGGTATGGCTTGAAAGCGTGTGAATGCGTCTCGCCCCAACAGGGCGTGATATCCGCTATTGAAAGGTGCCACATGGAAGATTAATTCTTCGGACCTGTAGTTTTCCGGCGTGTCGAATACCACATCAAGTTTAATTTTCCCCGAGCATCGCACTTCTCGACTAGGGATAATGCCTCGAAAGGTTGTACTGCTTTGCTCGATGTGGCTCTTGTCTATTTGCATTTTATCGAGCGTGTATTTGTAGATGAGGTTCAGTCCGCTGCCGCCGTCCATGAGCACTTTAGTAAGCCGAAAGCCCTCGGCAATTGGGTTTAAGACCAAAGCGGCTGGTGTGCGGACTGATCGAGCCCTTGGTTCGTCGTTGGCGGCGAAAGTTATCACCGTATCGTTCCAAGGATTTGCTGCGGCTATTTGTTCGATTTCGGCGAGGTCGTGAAGTGCCCTTTTACGCCGATTATTTGAAGAAAAGGTCTCGAAGACCGTAAAGACATTGAGATCATCATCCTCTGGAGAGTATTTCTCTGAGGTTGTATTGGTGAGGATAGCCTCACCGCTCTTGGCCACCTGCCGGAGTACCCAACATGCCCGAAGGCTATGTGTTGGTTCGGAATTCGGCGTCATGTGTATCTGACAGTGTTTGTCGAGCCATTCATCAAGGACAGTTCTGTGTCCCGTTAAGGGCTTAATTTTCTTATCCGCGGGATGATGATCGGGTCCCCGCAAGTGTGCATCCTTTTTGCCCGTCCGGTGGGTGGCTTAAAGGCGGGTGGTTCCCACAGGGCTGTCTGGGCTTTCCAGGCACTTTCCATTGCACAATATTTCTGTACTATGTGCGCCAATTCTACAAAGTATAGTATGCAGCGTTGGTTGAGGGCATTGAAGATCCCCTCGTTCGTACAGTTGTGGCAGAATACAAACTGCGTCGTCGTCGCAGCAATCTTTGATCTTGTTTTTAACAAGGAGGAATCTGGCCCAAAAGTGATGGACTGTTTCCTGAGGTTGCTGCCATACGTACATTAGGTCGCATATGTCTGGAGGACCGGAATTGCTTGTGGTGGGTGTGCGGGCTTAAATCGGAACCCTGACCCACTATGGAATCCGGAGATTGAAGAATTTCTGGGGTTACTAGACCCGGATCCGGAGTGTCCTGGGAGTTTTAAGGCTCAACGCCTGGTTTTATGTTCGGAGGACAGGAGATCTCTTCCCGAAGATGGGTATCCGGCTCGCAAGGCTCGGAAATTCGAACATAGCTTGTTCTCAGCATAGGGGGAGAGGTATCATTGGCTTGTTCCTCCACAATCGCCATTAGATGGGTGATCGATGGGGACCTGATTTCCCTCTGATCGGGTTTAAGCCCAATCCGATCATAGTCTGTTGCGACCCCCCGGGCGGTGATGCGATCTAGCAGTTCGTTCAAAGGCGAAATATCTGCCGGATCCATCTTGTCGGAGTGTTCGAGGCCGATGCAGGGATGATTTTTGGCAAATTGGGGGAACGCCTTTGTCTTAACGGCCGAGCGGGCACCCATGGTAAAACTGCCGAGCTAGAGGATCTGTCCGGGAACTAGGGCCCTTCTAGAGGTGATTTTGTCATTGATGACAAGGCGAGCCATCGATCCTTCTGTTGTCGACACAGAGGAACTCTCAATGAAATCACCAATGTCGGTGTCAAAACTGGCCGATCGGGTAGGGGGTCCCAAACTGTGTGTCTAAGGATCGAAGGTAACAGGAGACAGGGGACACGATGTTTACCCAGGTTCGGGCCCTCTTAATGAAGGTAATACCCTACTTCCTGCTTGACGGACTTTGATGAGTATAGGGGTTACAAGAGTCGATCTACCTCGAGATCGTAATGGCTAAACCCTAGATGTCTAGCCTGTATGATTTGTGATTGCCTCTACGGACCAAACCCTCTGGCTTATATAGACACCGGAGGGGGCTAGGGTTGTACAGAGTCGGTTTACAGAGAAAGGAAACTATACATCCGATCGCCAAACTTGCCGTCTACGCAAAGGAGAGTCCCATCCAGACACGGGGGAAGGCCTTCTATCTTGTATCTTCACGGCCCATCAATCCGGCCCATGTCACATAGCCCGACCATCCGAGGACCATTAATCCAGGACTCCCTCAGGGAGGATGGTGGTCGCCGCTCCTACGGCAGCGAGGCCCTGACTGTGCTTAGTGAGGTGAGGCAGGTGGAGCGAGCGAGGTGGAAAGGGGGAGGAGCGAGTGGGAGGAGAGGTATCCCGAGGCACGCTCGTGGCAGCCTTATCCCTCGCGGTGGCGCTGTAGCAACGAAGACGGCGAGGTGGTCCGGCAGAAACGGGCGCCCGACTTGGGTCGGGGGGAACAGGGGGAGGAGATAGTTGGCCGGGGAGGGGGAGTGGGTCACTAGGCCAGCTCGTGTGCACTACTAGGGAAAAGGCTACTAGTAGTGCGGATAAATTGGCTACTAGTAGCGTGGTTACCCGCGCTACTAGTATCGCGCTACAGCTAAAATTTAGTAATAGCGCGGGTGTCACCCGCGCTACTACTAAAAAGTTAGTAGTAGCGCGGGTGCCACCCACGCTGCTACTATTTGGAACCCGCGCTACTAATAACAGAATAGTAGTAGCGCATCTATTATACTACACGCTACTAGTATCCTAAATACTAGTAGCGCACATTTTCCCCCACGCTACTACTAACAAATTAGGAATTAAAAAAATAAAAATTAGATGCAGTATTCATGGTTGAAGATCAGAGACACATCCAGTGCAAAATAAATTAAGGTCACGGGACCATTTAACACTTGCACCGTTCATGGATGCAACAATGAACATCTCAACTGGAAGAGATCACAAGATTCCATTTAACAGTAAACACACACAACCAAAGGTGGGTACCTTTCCTAGTGTTCAACCAGCAGCCTAAACATACCACTTCTCTAGATGTATCTACCAAGGCTCGGAGTTCAGACGCCGGTGGACCCAAATCCTCCCTCCCCCCAAACGGTGGTATCGAAGTCCTCCACCTCGGTGACCTCTAGTTTCACAATCACCTGGACGATCATCTATGCGACGTAGTCGCCGAGCTTCGCGGCGAACTCCACCTCCAAGTGGTTGAAGAGCATGACGCCCACCGGGCAGCGGTACTCTGCGCCAATCACCCCTGCGGCCACGACGGAAAAGTGAAAACTTGTTAGTGCTCGTCAGCGTCCAAATCCAGTAGGGTATTTTCTTACTTTTTAGCACATGGACACGAATCAATAGTAACAGCCGGAGGCTGGTCCTTACTTGTTGCACGAGACATGAAGAAGGGCGCGTCCCCTCCTTGTTGCACGAACGAATCAAAGGAAGACACTGCCGCGAGCCGTGAAGAAGGCCGGGTAAATAGCTCATGTGCCTGAAGTTGTAAGGAATCTTAATACAATGAACTCATAGTAATGCATAATAACAAGAAAAAAGAAAAAACTAACCATGAATCCTAAAGAAAAAGATCATTCTATGAGTCAGGTTGACAGTTTTGAGACACATGAAAGGATGATGTTGGTAACCGTATTCATTAACAAGAACAATAGGCCGAGATTTCTCAAATGACATTTGCTTCACCAACAATGATTAATGACGAGGCATGTAAGATTTACCTGAGCAGCATCAGCCTACCCTCTTGTCCTTGCAAGAACTTGAAGGCCAAGGTTCTTAGCTTTCTCCCTACTAACTAGCACAAGTGCGGCAGCACCGTCGCTATATATTAAAAGATGAGAATGGCAGTACAGTTACACTTCCAAGTAAACATTGCTTTACATAACTTATATTAACCATGGGGAAAGCCTATAGTTACATAACTTATATTAACCATGGAGAAAGCCTACGAATTAATATAGCTTCAGTACACTCTTAAGATGATACATTTACTACGAAAGATATACAACATAGTTTGGCTGATGCTGGATACCAAAGGTAATCTGATACAGACACATTTCAATCACAGAGATCAATATCTACTAGCTTAAATTCAAATGCTTTAGTCAAGATTGTGATATCATACTGGTACTAAGAGACAATATTTCATACAGAAGAAGAGTTTTGTGGCCCTCAAATAATGCACACACTGGAATAAGTTCTTAGTTTCTTTGATGGTTTGACTGCCACTTCATCCAAAAGATTTATGTACAGAACAAAGAATAATTAAAATTGAATTTCAACAGACATATATTTCCTTGCATGTTGTGTTGTACAGTAGCTACGGGAATAAATATACGAAAACGAAAAAGTGAGTGATTTCTATTAACAAGACATCACCTATGTAATATTGTATTGAGACAGACAAGCTAAAATATTAGAACAATTTTGTATAGCAATAACACCAATAGCTCATCATATTAGTAAGTGAAGAATTGTGGGGCACAAATTACTAAGCTCGATGGAGTCAAAGAAATGAGCATGCTTATCCGTGAAGAACAATTAGCGAGTCATTAATCTCTGAGCTCCTAGTTGCTTTAGAAGATTTATAGTGTACAAATGGTGGTATGTTTTAACTGAATTTTCAGCTCCTGGTGTTTTTGTTACAACAAGGATGTAGTGCCCAGCTAAGAGTTTCGAGAACAATTAAGAGGTAAAATCTATTGTTATCGATCTCAAGCACTACTACTTTTTCCAGGAGCTACAAACAAATGAACCTGCTACACAAACTCATATTATGTCTTGCATTAATATTCTCCACGTGTTACACATATACACCATCAACTATTTGTCATGGAAAGCATTAGGGATAAGGTACAGTTTCTTAGCGGCTCACCATAAAAAGCTAGAAACTGCTACAGTTTGTAAGCATGCATAGATGTGTTATATGAGGACATTTTACATCAAGAGCTTGATGAGACAAGACCACCTAGGAAGATAAAACATGGACATAGCATGTCTGGCACTTATGCATAGTCAACTTGCAAATGTCTATCATTTCTCCCTTGCGGGTTTCCTTAAAAATACTTCTACGGCTTCTTAACAACCACCAGGCAGTAAAATTGCCCTATGGATACATATTTTCCTACCATTTGGTAAGACAATATGAAGATGATATACTGTGCAGTAGTGAACTTCAGAACATTCATAAACATTTGGACCTATAGACCATCCATATATAGCCCATTGCCCCTGCTCAATAGCTTCAACTCCAAGCCATAGTTGAGTCAGTTGTATCCAACATGCTATCTACATTATGGTACTGCCAATTGCTCTACAAAAGACCTACGCAGTTCATAGCAGATGGGAGAAATATCTCGTCTTTGATGCCCTTGTACATACATGGTTTCGTACAGCTGTACCAACCCGTTCGTGCCCAGGTGTGAGCGTTCAAATTGGGCAGTGAAGTGCAGCAGTGAACTGTCTGAATCTACGAACCAGTAACTTATCTTCACGGTCATAACCTGTATAGAGGATATTTTTGTTCTGTTTCATGGTTGGATACCATTGGAGGTCTGAATCTGATTACGATGAGTTCGAGTAGAACTTAAATGATAATGGATGATAGAATACTACTCCTATATATGTTTCAGTTTGCAGATCTCCTGTGATACTAATTTTTCAAGTTCAGTCAAACAATACTGAACCTGTGAACAACCATATGTTTGATTGGAGCTCATTTACTATTATTTTTTTTGTGTTCTTAAAATGTTCCAGACCAATCTGCTAAGCTATAGAGTTCTGTAAACATGCCATTCAAAAGCACACTCCAATGCAATTACCTTGGTAACATTTCCTCCTGCAGATTTTTCTTGCCCCAATTGAACTCCCTTAGCAGCTTTCTTCTTCTTCTTCTACAAGGACGAAGACCAGATGAACTTTAGCATTCTTGTGATAAACATGGTACATAGTAGATTCTGGAAGTAGTCAAATACCTCCAAGTCTGACAGCCACCGGTTGCGATACGCGACATCAAGCACGGTCTTCTCAGCTAGCCCATATGCGATGTTGAGGCACTTTATGACATTGTCTTGGCCGGCAAACCTTGAGAAGGAGGGAATTCATGGAGGATTTGACAGAGGAGTCACTAAAGTCTTGGTGTCACTCAAAACAGAGGCTCTGCTATGCTCTGCTCTGCTAATAGAGAAGGCTTTTAGCCATGGCGACAGCAACGCGTACGTACCGGGAGAGACCTCAGAGCAACAGCTGGTCCTCCTCCACGGACCATGCCGTGGACGGCTTGCCGCCGCACCATGCCGCCACATGAACCATCCAGGCCACTTCCGCCATCTCGCTGTGAGGCACTTGCTGCAGCGCGTCGAGGTATGTGGTCGGTGGCGTCGGTGGATAAGCGCCGCCCATCAGAGAGTCAGTGGCTCTGACTTAGGCGCAGCCCAGACCCGGTGAAACGGAGAACGATTGGCTCGGCACGTCCGTGGGGAGCACGGGTGGCGAGTCGGCCATGGCCGGTTGGTACACCACCAGCGATCTCATCAGTAACCGGCGGTGGGCACGGCCTCGGCGGGGGCGGTCCCGAAGCAGCAGGCGAGCTCGGCCCGCCGGGGGAGGAGGGGGCGGGACGAGAAGGAGTGGAGGAAGCGGATGTGCTGGGCCCCCGAAGTGGCGGGGAAGCGGCGGCGCGCGGCGAGGAGGACGCCCGAGCCCCCGGTGCCGACGGAGGTGGAGCCCGCCATGAGGAGGAGTGACTGGAGGGACGAACGTGGTGGCATGGCGAGATGGAGTGGGGGCTAGGGTTTCGGGGCGACCCGCTACTACTATGGTCTGTCCACTTAGTAGTAACGCGGGTTTGTAGCCCGCATTACTACTATCAAATTAATAGTAGCGTGGGATTTATACCCTCGCTAATACCAATTAATAGTAACGTCTTTTTTTAACAAGCGCTACTGAAGGTTTTCCTTAGTAGTGATGGGCCGAGGCCCAGAGGCAGAAGGCTTTTTTTTCTCATATCTCTGTTTTCTTCTTTTATCTATTAATAGAGATAGAAATTGATTATTTAGGGTAGCCAAAAGAGCTGAGAAAATGGTGGGACTTAGCCTATTAAATAGTTTGCATTTTGAGACAGTGCCACAAAAAGTTAGGAGGCCAGAGGAATCCATTTGCATTTTTCGCAAATAAATTAGCACTTTAAAAATACTAAAATTACATTGTATTAATTGCTATAGTCCATCTTAGCTCTTAGGTGATGTTGTTTTCCCTAACAATTAAATGTTATGGAATTTTGGCTAAATGATGAACTATTTTGCAGCAGCTTTTGTGCAACTCCATATTTCACTTGCAAATTAAATTTGATTTCAAAGTTGAAATTCAAATGATATTCGAATCAAAGGTGATCAAGCACTATTTAGAAAAATGATTAGATTAATCACAGAGGGTTACAATTGCATGACACTAGGGGTGTTAGAAATATAAGCCATAGAAACTAGAAAACAAGCAAACTATGCATTGAAAACAGAATCTGCCAAAAACAGAACAGTCTGTAGTAATCTGTACTCCAACCATACTTATGTAACACCAAAAAATCTAAAAAATTAGGAAAATGTAGGAAATTTGTATATCAATCTTGTGTAAAAAATTCAGATCAAAAGTTTCTGTTTTTGCATAGAATCAAATCAACTATCATCCACACTATCCCAAAGACTTTACTTGGCACTTTATTAAAACAAAAGCTATAAAACTTGATTACTAAAGTAGCTTAATCATGTGAACACATAAAAACAGTAGGGGTAAATGTTGGGCTGTCTCCCAACAAGCACTTTTATTTAATACCTTTTTAGCTACGCATAAAGATTTCAATGATGCTCACATAAAAGATAAGAATTGAAACATAACAAGAGCATCATGAAACACATGGCAAGCACATTTAAGCCTAACCCACTTCCTACACATAGGATTTTGTGAGCCAATAACTTTTGGGAGCAAGAATCAACTAGCATAGGAAGGCAAAACAAGTGCAACTTCAAGATTTTAAACACATAGAGAGAAAACTTGATACTATTGCTATATGTAATTGCATATGTTCCTCTCTCATAATAATTTTTAGTAGCATCATGAATGAACTCAATAATATAACCATCACATAAAGCATTCTTATCATGATCCACAAGCATAGAAATTTTATTGCTCTCCACACAAGCAAATTTATTCTCGTTCATAGTAGTGGGAGCAAACTCAACAAAATAACTATCATGTGATTGAAAATTAATATCATGATGACAAGTTTCATGCTTATCAATACTTGTTATAGCATACATGTCATCACCATAATCATCATAGATAGGAACTTTGCTGTCATAATCAATTGAAACCTCTTCCAAAATAGTGGATTTGTCATTAAATAAAGTCATGACCTCTCCAAATCCACTTTCATCAATATAATCATCATAAATAGGAGGCATGTTTTTATCATAATATTTTTTCGCATAAAAACTTGGGGGACTAAAAATATCATATTCATCAAATATAGCATCCCCAAGCTTATGGCTTTGCATATTGTTAGCATCATGGATATTCAAAGAGTTCATACTAATAACATTGCAATCATGCTCATCATTTATGCCAAATATTTTTATTGAATTCTTCTTCTATCAATTGAGCACAATTTTCCTTTCCATTATTCTCAAGAAAGACATGATAAAGACGAATAATATGAGGCCACCTCAATTCATTTTTTGTAGTTTTCTTTTATAAATCAAACTAGTGATAAAATAAGAAACTAAAAGATTTGATTACAAGATCTAAAGATATACCTTCGAGCACTCACCTCCCCAGCAGTTGTGCCAGAAAAGAGCTTGATGTCTACTATACACAACTTGTTCTTGTAGAGTCGTGTTGGGCCTCCACGCGCAGAGTTTTGTAGGACAATGGCAAATTTCCCTCAAGTGGATGACCTAAGGTTTATCAATCCGTGGGAGGTGTAGGATGAAGATGGTCTCTCTCAAACAACCCTGCAACCAAATAATAAAAAGTCTCTTGTGTCCCCAACACACCAAATACAATGGTAAATTGTATAGGTGCACTAGTTCGGCGAACAGATGGTGATACAAGCGTAGTGATTATAGTAGATATTGATTTTTGTAATGGGAACAATAAAAAACAACAAGGTAGCAATTGATAAATGGAGCACAAATGGTATTGCAATGCTTGAAATGAGGCCTAGGGTCCGTACTTTCACTAGTGTAATCTCTCAACAATGCTAATCTAATTGGATCATATAACCATCCCTCAATGTGCGATGAAGAATCACTACAAAGTTCTTATATAGCGGAGAACATAAGAAGAAATTGTTTGTAGGGTATGAAACCACCTCAAAGCTATTCTTCCCAATCAATCTATCCTAGAGTTCGTACTAAAATAACACCAAGCTATTCTTTCTGATCGATCTAACCAAGAGTTCGTACTAAAATAACACCATATGATACACATCAACCAACTCTAATATCACCTAGATACTCCAATGTCACCACGAGTATCCGTGAGTTGATTATACAATATGCATCAAACAATTTCAAATTCATAATACTCAATCCAACACAAAGAACCTCAAAGAGTGCCCCAAGATCCCTACCAGAGAAACAAAGACGAGAACGTGCATCAACCCCTATGCATAGATTACCCCAATGTCACCTCGGGAATCTGCGAGTTGAGTGCCAAAACACATATCAAGTGAATCAATATGATATCGCATTGTCACCATGGGTATTCATAGCAAGACATACATCAAGTGTTCTCAAATCCATAAAAGTATTCAATCCAATAAAACAAAATCTCAAACAGAAAACTCAATTCACAACAAGATAGAGAGGGGAAAACACCATATGATCCAACTATATTAACGAAGCCCGCGATACATCAAGATCGTGGCATCTCAAGAACACGAGAGAGAGAGAGAGAGAGAGAAATTAAACACATAGCTACTGGTACAAACCCTCAGCCCCGAGGGTGGACTACTCCCTCCTCATCATGGTGGCCGCCGGGATGATGAAGATGGCCATCGGTGATGATCCCCCCCCTGGCGGAGTGCCGAAACGGGGTCTAGATTGGTTTTTCGTGGCTACAGAGGTTTGCGGCGGCGGAACTTCTCATCTAGGGTTATTTCTGATGGTTTCTCTATTTATAGGATTTTTTGGCGTCGGTTTCACGCGAAGATGAGCCTCGAGGTGAGCACAACCCACCGGGGCAAGTCGAGCCCCTCAGACGCGCCCTGGTGGGTTGTGCCCTCCTCGTGGCTATTCTGGCCCTCCCACAAACCTTCGGGGGGTCTATTTTGTTCCAAAAAATAATCAAAAAGTTTCAGTTCATTTGGAGAACTTTCATTTCTGCACAAAAAACAACACCACGGTAGTTCTACTGAAAACATCGTCAGTCCAGGTTAGTTCCATGCGAATCATACAAAAACCATATAAAATTGTTGTAAACATGGCATGAATACTTCATAAATTATAGATACGTTGGAGATGTATTAAAGGTCTTCATACATAACGATCATCTCTACTCCTTCTCTCTCTCTCTATGAGGTGATTCATCTATTCTATTCTTCCTTCTAGGTGAATCGTCTCTTTTCTTGTGAGGTGTCGTACACTCATTGGAATAGTGTCCGGGTCTTCCACAATTGTAGCAATTACGGTCACAACTTGATGGTCTTGTTCATATTGTCTTGAGTTGGAGCTTCTCTCTTTGCTTCTATTCTTGTAGAACTTGTCGACATTCTTCACCATTAGAGTTATGTCCTCATTGGATACTAGCTTGTCACTTGATGTTGTAGGAGCATCGCTTGAGGCTTTGTATGCACCACTTGACTTGTTGTGGAGCTCCTCCATGTCCTTAACTAATGTCTCATGAGCAACAATCCTTCCAATGACTTCTTTGGGCTTGAGATCTTTGTAGTTGGGCATCATTTGGATCAATGTGCACACGATATCATATTTTCCATCCAAGGCTTTACAGATCTTCTTGATGATGAACTTGTCGGTCATCCCTTCACTTCCTAATCCGGCAATCTCATTTGTGATGAGAGCGGGCCTAGAGTACATTTCGGTGACTCCTTCACCATCCTTCATATTGAACATGTCAAGTTGACTTTGAAGCACATCCAACTTAGATTCCTTGACGGACTCGGTACCTTCGTGCATATCAACCAAAGTATCCCAAATTTCCTTTGCATTCTCGAGGTGGCTAATCTTGTTGAACACCTCAGGGCGCAAACCATTGAAGAGAATGTCATATGGTTGAGTGTTGTGTAACATTTTCAATTCTTCCACGGTTGCTTCACGATCCGGTTCCTTACCATCATCAAAGAATTCACCTAGCAAGCCAACACGCACGGCGGGGTTATGGCCAGGAATATGCATTTTCATCTTATGTTTCCAACTATCAAAGTTTGTACCATCGAAATACGAACCTCTATGGTGATACTTACCCTCACTAGACGTCGTACTCTCTTAGGTTGTGAAACCAATGAGATGGAGACCAAAGCTCTAATACTACTTGTAGAATTGAAAGTATCTCTAGAGGGGGTGATTAGACTACTTGACCAAATAAAAACTTGTCATTTTCCCAATTTTAATTGTGGGCAAGTTTTAGCAATTCTACCAAGTCAAGTACACCCTACACATGCAAGTCTAAGAGTTGAGCAGCGGAAAGTAAAGACTTTGCATATGAATGTAAAGGAGGGATCAGAGAAATCAAACGCAATGAAGACACGATGACTTTTGTCGTGGTTCCGATAGGTGGTGCTACCGTACATCCACATTGATGGAGACTTCAACCCATGTAGGGTAACGGTTGCACGAGTCCACGAAGGGTCCATGAAGAAGCAACCTTGTCTCCCAATCTCTTGGTTCAACTCCACAATATCTTGGCGTCTCCCAAGTGACACCTAACCAATCTAGGAGACACCACTCTCCAAAAGGTAATAGATGTTGTTGTTGATGATGAACTCCTTGCTCTTTGATACGTCTCCAACGTATCTATAATTTTTTATTGTTCCATGCTATTATAATATCTGTTTTGGATGTTTTATACACATTAATATGCTATTTCGTATTATTTTTGGGACTAACCTATTAACCTAGAGCACAGTGCCAGTTTCTGTTTTCCTTATTTTTGACTTTTACAGAAAAGGAATATCAAACGGAGTCCAAATGGAATAAAACTTTACGGTGATTTTTCTTGGACCAGAAGAAACCCACGAGACTTGGAGAGGAGGCCAGAAGACCTACATGGTGGCCACAGGCCATAGGGGTGCGCCCCCAGGGCTTGTGGACCCCCTGTAGACCGTCTTGACCTAATCTCAGCACTATAAATCCTCAAATATTTCCCCTATACTAGAGGGCACACCAAAAGTACTTTTCCGCCGCCGCAAGCTTCTATTCCCTTCAGATCCCATTGATACGTCTCCAACCTATCTATAATTTTTTATTGTTCCATGCTATTATATTATCTATCTTGGATGTTTTATATGCATTTATATCCAATTTTATATGATTTTTGGTACTAACCTATTAACCTAGAGCCTTGTTTTTTAGTTCCGCAGAAAAGGAATATCAAACGGAGTCCAAAATGACCTGAAACTTTACGATGATTTTTTGGACCAAAAGAAGGCCACAGAGTACCGAAGATGCACCAGAGGAGTCCCGAGGCCTCCACAAGGGTGGAGGGCACCCCCCACCCCCTAGGGCGTGCCCTCCGACCTTGTGGGCCCCTCATGGACTCCCCTGACTTGTTCTCGATGCCAACACCTCTTATATATATATCCCTAAACCTCCAGAACAGAACCTAGATTAGGAGTTCCACTGCCGCAAGCCTGTGTAGCTACCAAAAACCAATCGGGACCCTGTTTCGGCACCTTGCTGGAGGGGGAATCATCACTAGTGTCCATCTTCATCATCCTTGCGCTCTTCATGACGAGGAGGGAGTAGTTCACCCCCGGGGCTGAGGGTATGTACCAGTAGCTATGTTTGATCTCTCTCTCTCATGTTCTTGATATGGCACGATCTTGATTGACCGCGAGCTTTGCTATTATAGTTGGATCTTATGATGTTTCTCCCCCTCTACTCCCTTGTAATGGATTGAGTTTTCTCTTTGAAGTTATCTTATCGAATTGAGTCTTTAAGGATTTGAGAACACTTGATGTATGTCTTGCATGTGCTTATCTGTGGTGACATTGGGATATTCACGTGATCCACTTGATGTATGTTTTGGTCATCAACCTGCGGGTTGATAGAGGCGAGGGTGTCCCGATCTTTCGATGAGATGATAACTATCGATTAGGTGGAGACGACTTTGACGATCCGACTACAAACGTGCACGACGTTGCGCCTTAGCAATCGCTAAACCAATCTCCTGAGGTTACTGACGATGCCGGAAGCACGATCAGCCTGACCACGAAGGTCTATTCCTGCAAGCAATCGAAGAACGAGCAAGAATATGATAAAGCAATCTGAATATTGCAAATATATATGAGGTATTGATAATGGTGGGGATCCGTAAGCGGTCTTGGTCTGGTCGTTGGACACAAACGAAGTACACGAAGTTGCAATGGCTAACTTTTAACTAAACAAATCCCAAGTCTAAACGATGCCTTAAGGGCTTTATTTATAGGGAAAAGAGAGGGGATTTTGTCCACCCTTGGCAAGGTGGGACTAAAACACCTCCTAAGTCGTTTTCCCTACAATATGGACTCTAAAAATAGATTACATGGGCCTGGCCCAAAATAAGGTGGCGCAACACCAATAATAAGCTATGGACGAAATTTATGAAAGGCCATCTTGTATATTTCGTCCACCATCTTGTATGTCATCATGGTGGCTTCAAAGTCCGGAAATCTCCACTTGAACCTCCGTTCTTGTTCTGTTAGCACGCACCTTCATCTCCGTGCTTGACCATGCTCCAATGTCCAACCTTCTTGTCCATGCTAGACACTTCAATTGCAAGCAGCACAAATGTATCTAAGTTAGGCAGCATCATATTCTCATGACATTAGAAACATTACCAAGAAACGAAAGTACCTGATAATTTAATTGGCGTATCTGAGCTCTAGCAACTGTTCCAAGAGGTAAAACAGTAGGGGATATGGGTGTAACTGTGGTAGCCATGTCCTCATCATCCTCCCCTTCTTGAAAACAAAGCCGTCCTCGGTGTTTCTTAATCTGAAATCTGGCTAACAAAAGAGACAAGGTGTACACGTTGTATATGTATATGTCGTCCATTTTCACTGATCTCAGTTGGGGCACATGTGACACAGTTATACAAGAGCACCCTTCAAAAGTCGTGAAATATAAAGCCAATATATTATCGCAAGAAGTCAAAGGCATGAAAAAATTGCAACTCAATTTGCACATATAAGTGAAGCTCTTATTCATATCAAAAGATTGACAATGCTTATCATTAAACCATCCCAACAATGATGAACCATCACCAAGATTAGAGGTCATATCAAAATGATTAAACATTGGCACAATTATTTACAAACGTATTTGATCCAAATCTGATTTATTCCCTGATTCACTTGATTCTTTTGCATCGATAGTTAATTCAATGGGTTCACTCAAAATTGTTTGAACACATGGCAAAGTCAAAACATCAACATAGTCCTCTAAAATAGCTGGTGTGATCAAAGTTGTGGGTAGCTCACCGCATGGTGCATTTAAATTGACAAGACATTCATCATACTCATGTGGTGGTGGAATATTAGTACCTTTGTCATTACCTCTTATGATCAACTCAGATGATGTAGGCACTCTCGGTGATGATGTGTCACATGGTGGAGGTGATGTAGTCCTCACAACAACGGATGTGGTTGTCATAGTATGCCTAGTAGTTGAAGGGACAATCGTATCAACTCTTGGAATGTGCATCTCGTGCATGTTCTCCTTGTGGGCAACACGTCATTTTTTTTCCTGTTCAGCTTTGCAAGCAAGATGAAACAAATGGTCCATAGGATAACACTCTTCATGAATTAGCATCTCCTGAATCTCACGATTTAATCCTCCCCAAAATCTATCCATAAAATCTTCTTCACTTTCTTCTAAAGAGGAATGCAGGAAGGTAGTTTGTAAAGTATAATATTTCGTTACGGTGTCACTACCTTGTTTCAAATGTTGCAACTTTTTAATCATGTCACGAGTATAATAAGCGGGAACGAATGTATGTCGCATGGCAAGTTTCAAATCATCCCAAGTAGTAGGTATATCATTAGGGTGTAGCCGACAATATTCACTCCACCAAACTATAGCATAACCAGTGAAAGAACCAACCGCAACCTTAACGTTTTTACGTTCATCAAAATTATGGGAAGCAAATATATTATTTATGTCGAATTCCCATTCAATATATAAAGCAGATCTAAAACGACCATTAAATGATGGTATAGGAACAGTAACCTGATCATGCGCATTTGGATGTTTATGCACCTCTCGTGATCGTTGTGGAATTTGCAAAGGTGGTGGCACGTCTCCCGCGATCGACAAAGCCCATGAATTGACCCTAGATCCTGTCATGATTAGTAGAAACAAGAAACAAAATCCAAAAATAATGTTCCTATAACTACTAGGATGTGGTGGTAAAATGCTCACAGTAAAGCAAATATCAATGTCTTACAAGTTCTTACCATGCAGCAGGCGGTGATCGGCAACCAGCGGTGTCAAGTAACTCCAAAAGTTGGGTAAAGCGATTGCCAGGTGAACGTATGTATACACGGTGTAGAAATATGTGGAGCTGGGATGGCGTTATATATGTGAAAAGAAATGCTACAACCACGTTAATTAATGCAAGTTGAATAATCGCTCAAAGTAGTCGAGTGCTGGTTCTAGGCTAGACTGTACTAGAGACGTGAGCCTAAGACACAGACGAAATTCATGATACGCCGCGAACACCAGCCGTATTGTTCTTTTAACCACACCTTTTTACAGCAACAAGACACGCGGTACAAACCTTCTTTTTTCTCTTTTTCTTTTATCAGTTCTCCAAAGAAATCCAACCAAGTGAGGCAACCTCTTTTTTTTTACCACAGCCAAAGTACTACTACGTACTAGTAGTCTATATCACAAGGAACACTGGTTTTTTTTACCAAAGTCCCACGTGGCAAACTAGGAAAGTAAAAATATGGAAGCCGATCAAATTTCCCTTTTCCTCTCTCTTCAAACAATCCAGCCGTCTTTTCTCTATTGTTTTAAGTCACCTCGCCAGTAGAACAAAAACCAGATCTGCACCCTCCTGAAATCAAGGATCTGAACCAAGTTTTTTTTTCGAAACGGAAGGATCTGAACCAACTTACGTAGGCAACAAACACAAATGTCCTTCCAACCGTGAAAACAGATCAACTCTGGATTTTCCTGTCCTTTTTTTGGCGATTCTTTTCTCTTGCTTAACAAACCAGGAAACTTTCCAAGTAATACCACGTCCTCCTTTTCTTCTTTTATTTTCGTCAAGAAAACTGCCAGAAATTGGAAACCACCAACCGATTGTTTTTTTTCAACAGAGACAAACGAATCTGAACACCTCTTTTTTCTTTCCTTGCTGCGATCTCCACCCCTCCTGTAATGCAACCTGCTCTTTTTTTATTTAACAACAAACGTGCCATGCAAGGACACCAAATCAGCCACCAAACAATCGGATTGGCACTTCCCTTTTACTTTACTTCTTTCCTTATTTTTTTTCTTGGCCGGTCAGAATTGCCTTTTTTTTCAATCGCTTTGATTTCCTTCCAAATCAAACAAACTAAGGTGGGAGGATCACGTCCCAAATCCCAGCAGACCTGATCTCGCTCCCTAAATTGTCTACTTCTTTCCAAACAATACAAGAGATCTTTTTCCTCCTCTACTTCTTTCCAACTAAGGTGGGAGTAGTATTTTTCTTTTCCGTCCGTCAAACTTTCAAACAGACTAGTTTCCTTTTGTGGCGAATAACAGCAGATTTTTGGGAAAATGAAGCAATCAGAATTAATTCCCTTCTCCTTTGGCCGCACCACACTTGAACTTTTTCTTCTTTTTTTATGCGCCAATCCAAACCTTCCAAATAAAGCACACCACGTCACCTTTTCCTCTTTCTTTCTTCTTCCCAAGTATTTCTTTCACTTTTTTTTTGCGCTGAACACACTTTCCAAAGCAAGCCACGTCCCTCTTTAAATAGAGAGAAACCCAATGCTAGAATTCTCGTACGGGGTAGTACTAAACTTTCCAAACAGATCTACCCCTAAAACTTCCAAAGAATCAGATGGGCACTCTTTTTTTACTTCCCTTTCTTTCCTCCAAGAGAACTTTCAGAATGTGAAAATAGACAACAAGAGAAAAACACAGCTTTCCCAACCGGTTGTACTTCCTTTTTTTTCTTCCAAGCGTGGAAACAACCACCTCTCCTTGATTTATGTCCAGATTTATTTCCTCCTTCCCAAATAAAACAACATATCTCTTTCCTCCTTTAATCTTTCTTGACTTATTCGGATCACCGCTAACAATTCATCGGTCAGTTTTTTTTACTTCCAAAATCCAACGTGGCTGACTAGTACTTTCCAAATAACCCAACCAACGTGGGAGGGAATCACGTCCCAATCCCAACCGATCTGCTCCTCGTTTTTTTTCTAACTGATTCGGTCTCTTTCCTTTCCAACCGATCCGAGCTTTCTCTCGCTTCTTCCAATTTTTTTAAAGAAACCGTGAGAGATTGCTACCAGCGATGGATGTGTGCACCTAACCTTTTTTTGGCTTCGGTCTCTACTTGCAAAACGAATCTGCTCTCTCTTTCTTGTAGGATCTTTCCTCAACCTTTTCTCTCCACGAGACGAATGATGCTCCAAGACGGCGATGAACAATGATAATGGATGGATGGTGGTGGTGGCGGTGAACAAAATAAGTGGCAGCGGATGATGACAAGGAACTGGATGATGGTGGTTGTGGAGACAGCGTGAACAAAACGTGACTAGAACCCGAAACTCTAAAAGTCTAGACACTAAAAACCAGCAACTCGACACACGATGCAACCAAAATTTCAACCATGCAAAAACTAAGTGATAATAGCGAAAGGCTCAGACTGTTTGGGATACGGATGAACTAATCTAACTCTCTTTTTTTGTGGCTTTTTCTTGGACTCTAGGTATGAAGAACAAATGCAACCAGACTACGAAAAACTGGAAAATCTCACCGAGCAACCTGAAAACTGATACCACTTGATAGAGGCGAGGGTGTCCCGATCTTCCGATGAGATGATAACTATCGATTAGGTGGAGACGACTTTGACGATCCGACTACAAACGTGCACGATGTTGCGCCTTAGCAATCGCTAAACCAATCTCCTAAGGTTACTGACGATGCCGGAAGCACGGTCAGCCTGACCACGAAGGTCTATTCCTGCAAGCAATCGAAGAACGAGCAAGAATATGATAAAGCAATCTGAATATTGCAAATATATATGAGGTATTGATAATGGTGGGGATCCATAAGCGGTCTTGGTCTGGTCGTTGGACACAAACGAAGTACACGAAGTTGCAATGGCTAACTTTTAACTAAACAAATCCCAAGTCTAAACGATGCCTTAAGGGCTATATTTATAGGGAAAAGAGAGGGGATTTTGTCCACCCTTGGCAAGGTGGGACTAAAACACCTCCTAAGTCGTTTTCCCTACAATATGGACTCTAAAAATAGATTACATGGGCCTGGCCCAAAATAAGGTGGCGCAACACCAATAATAAGCTATGGACGAAATTTATGAAAGGCCATCTTGTATATTTCGTCCACCATCTTGTATGTCATCATGGTGGCTTCAAAAGTCCGGAAATCTCCACTTGAACCTCGGTTCTTGTTCTCTTTGCACGCACCTTCATCTCCGTGCTTGACCATGCTCCAATGTTCATCCTTCTTGTCCATGCTAGACCTTCAATTGCAAGCAGCACAAATGTATCTAAGTTAGGCAGCATCATATTCTCATGAACACTAGAAACATTACCAAGAAACGAAAGTACCTGATAATTTAATTGGCGTATCTGAGCTCTAGCAACTGTTCCAAGAGGTAAAACAGTAGGGGATATGGGTGTAACTGTGGTAGCCATGTCCTCATCACGGGTTCTGTGACCTTGTGAACTTATCATAGGGGTTGGCACACATTTTCGTCTTGACTCTCCGGTAAACTTTGGGGCACTCTTTGAAGTTCTTTGTGTTGGTTTGAATAGATGAATCTGAGATTGTGTGATGCATATCGTATAATCAAACCCGCGGATACTTGTGGTGACATTGGAGTATCTAGGTGACATTAGGGTTTTGGTTGATGTGTGTCTTAAGGTGTTATTTTAGTACGAACTCTAGGGCTGTTTGTGACACTTATAGGAATAGCCCAATAGATCGATCAGAAAGAATAACTTTGAGGTGGTTTCGTACCCTACAATAATCTCTTCGTTTGTTCTCCGCTATTAGTGACTTTGGAGTGACTCTTTGTTGCACATTGAGGGATTGTTATATGATCTAATTATGTTATCATTGTTGAGAGAACTTGCACTAGTGAAAGTATGAACCCTAGGCCTTGTTTCTAAGCATTGCAATACCGTTTTACGCTCACTTTTACCACTTGCTACCTTGCTGTTTTTATATTTTCAGATTACAAAAACCTATATCTACCATCCATATTGCACTTGTATCACCATCTCTTCGCCGAACTAGTGCACCTATACAATTTACCATTGTATTGGGTGTGTTGGGGACACAAGAGACTCTTTGTTATTTGGTTGCAGGGTTGTTTGAGAGAGACCATCTTCATCCTACACCTCCCATGGATTGATAAACCTTAGGTCATCCACTTGAGGGAAATTTGCTACTGTCCTACAAAACTCTGCGCTTGGAGGCCCAACAGAGTCTACAAGAAGAAGGTTGCGTGTAGTAGACATCAAGCTCTTTTCTGGCGCCGTTGCCGGGAGGTTAGTGCTTGAAGGTATATCTTTAGATCTTGCAATCGAATCTTTTAGTTTCTTGTTTTATCACTAGTTTAGTTTATAAAAGAAAATAAACTACAAAAAAATGGAATTGAGGTTGCCTCATATGCTTCATCTTTTTAATGTCTTTCAGTGAAAATAAGGATTCCGATAATTGTGCCAAAGTGTTAGAAGAAGAATGCATTAAAATGTTTGGCACTAAATCTTTGATGATGAGCATGATTGCAATGTTGTTAGTATGAATTCTTGAATATCCATGATGCTATGATATGCAAAGCCACAAGCTTGGGGATGCTATGTTTGAAGAAAATGACATGTTTGAGAATTTGTTTGCTGCAATTAATGTTTGTCCCAAGCTTGGGGATGCTATGTGTCGCGGTTCTAAGTCTGACAGTAGAATGAGGGGGTAGGAATGTAGAGGCAAGATCCTAGCTATGGAGGAGTTGTACACGCAGTACGAGTTCAGGCCCTTCTCGGAGGAAGTAACAGCCCTACGTCTCGGAGCCCGGAGGCGGTCGACTGGATTATGACGTGTGAGTTACAGGGGGTGCGAACCCTTGTCCCAGAGGAGGGGGTGGCTTATATAGAGTGCGCCAGGACCCCAGCTCCCCTCCGTTACATAGGATTCAATGTACATAAAGGGGTGGCGTTACAGGTAACGCCTGTATTGAAGTGCTACAAATGATCATTAAATATATGAGTAAATACCTGACCGTTGCTGCGTAGAGCGGCTTTAGGTCTTCTTATATGTCGAGTGGTTTCATGGTCGAGTGACCTGGATAAAGAGAGGTCTCCGAGTGAATGGTAGGTCGAGTGGACTTCACTCGACACCTTTGCTGGATCCCTTCTTCTGATTCTTGAACTTCTTTGTTCTTAGGACAAGGACCTTAGGTAGGACGTATAGGTCAGGCCTATTACCCTACCCCAGGTTCGTGTCCTCATCATTAGCCCCCGAATGGATCGAGGTTTGAGTGAAAAAGAAGGATGGAGTTGACCTTGCTTCTGCTCTGGCTTTGCCTTGTCTTCATCTCCCGTGGAGGCCAGTTGTTAGAACTTCAGCTTCGTTTCAGTCGCTTGATCGATTCAGAAATTGCCGACTGGCTTTATACAATGACATCCGTCGAGTGACATCTTTGCATGAAATCTTTGGCGTGATCGGTTGTAGAGGATCCCGGATTCACGGGATTCGAAATTTTGGTGGAAGCGCGCCAGGCGGAGCGCTCCGTGGTAAGTGGAGTAGATAAATAGGACGTTTCGATTTCCGCGCCACCTTTTTCGCCACGTATCCCGTGTGCGACTGTTGGGGGGATTTGACAGGATCGCTCGGGCCCACGCGTCAGCCACTCGGAAGCAGGGCCTTTAAAAGCGGCGAGGCCGAGGCATTTGCACTGTGCGTGTCATTTCCCTTCTTCTTCCCCTCGCATCTCCACTCCTCCAGCCAACCACTCTCGACGCCGCTCCGCCGCTATGGGGAAGGACAAAACGGCGGCGCTAGAGCGTGCGAAGAAGGCGACGGGGGCGGCGAAGAACAAGAAGATGAATCGGGGGTCTTCATCGCGCTCGGGGCTGCCGTCGGGTTGGATCCAAGGAGACTGGATCCGATCTTCGCTTCGGCAGGAGGACTTGGATGATATGGCCGAGTTAGGGCTGATCGTCCATAGTCTGCGCGTCTGCCGAGGGGGGAAACGGAGCCGCAGCCGCGACCGGTGAGTGTGTTCTGCTCGCCACTCATGTCGACCGCAGCTTCTCACTTCCACCACACCCCTTCTTTCGAGGTGTCCTGAATTTCTTTGGTGCCCAACTCCACCATTTTACTCCCAATACCATCACATATCTTGCTGCATTCGTCTCCATGTGTGAGAATTTCCTAGGGTGCCGACCGCACTGGGGTCTTTTCAAGCACATTTTTACCATCCAATCCCAAACCGTGAAGAAAGCGAACTCGAATGATGAGAAGACCCACGTTATCCAGATGTGTGGGGGTCTGGGCATTCAGAAGAGGAAGAGGAGTTCCTTTCCCCCGACGACTCTTCCAGAGTCGGTCAGGGGCTGGCAGTCGACTTGGTTCTACTGCCAGGATATCGCGACCCCAGGCCAGTCGACCGGGCTCCCCCTTTCTCCTTTGACCGCGTTCAAACTCCATCTTCATTGAAAGTGACCGCTACGGAGAAGGCGGAGACAAGCATGCTAGTCGAGAAAGTAGTCCAACTGATCAACCAAGGTGTCACCGGTATGGACCTGCTCAAGGTGTTCCTTAGTCGGTGGATCCAACCTCTCCAAGCTCGCGACCACTCCATGTGGATGTACTCCGGGGTTGGCGATACTGCTCGGGTTCATCCGGAGGAGGTGGAGGCCGAAACAGTGGCCGAGTGGTTGATGGGTATCACTGGAAATAAGGACAACCCTAGGGGTGCTAGGAGAGTCGACCCTTTCAGCAATAGCAACCTACCAGACAAGGTCTGGTCATCATAACTGAGTTTTTGAACGTATTTTTCAACTGATTGTTGATCCGACTGACTTATGATCGGTCCCTTGTTTTGCAGATTTACACGGAGATGTATTCAATGCCCAATGGTGAACAATCTCTGGAGCACGACCAAGAGGGCGAGGACAGTGCCGAGGAGAGCGGCGAGTGGGAGTTCTCTGCTGACGATGATGAAGACAAGAGCGACGAGTCAGACGATGAGGAAGTGCCCGACTCACCGCCTCGTTCTGAACATCGATCGAAACTACGCCATGATCTCGCGAGCAAGCGCGGCAAAGCTGTGGCGTCGAATGCCCCATCTCACAAGCGCGCTCGGTCCTCGACTCCAGAATTGACTGAGAAGGTCACCCAGCAGTCCAAAATTAATCCTTCGAAGGCTCGAAAGACCTTGCCTAGAATCAAGATGGACGTCCCTGTTGCCTCTGGGTAAACGTTCTTCTCATATTTTCTTGTTTTGACCGATTTCTTGTTCCAGCCGGTTTTTCTTGTTCTGACCGAGTGGATGATGAACCTGTATAGCCCGACCTCTGCTGCGACTGATATGGATGTTGACAAGACTCCAGCCGACGAGGAAGCTGACGACGCCGTCACCTCCAAAGCCAGTAAGTCTGCTCGATTCGAATTCATTAAGTCGTCTAGATGGTTTGTCAGTTATCCTTATGGCTTTCTCTGTTTACTGCAGTTCCACGAGACATTGTTGTGCTCCCGGACGATGAAGAAGAAGTACCGCTGAGAGGGAGGAGGAGGAAGGACAAGGAACTGGGCGGGAAGGCGCCTGAAGTCCAGGTTCTTTGGTCGACTGTGACGCCTGGTGTCGTGGTTCTAAGTCTGACAATAGAATGAGGGGTAGGTATGTAGAGGCAAGATCCTAGCTATGGAGGAGTTGTACACGCGAGTTTTACGAGTTCATTCCCTTCTCGAAGGAAGTAACAACCCTACGTCTCGGAGCCCGGAGGCGGTCGACTGGATATATGCGTGTGAGTTACAGGGGGTGCGAACCCTTGATGAGGACATCAATACCATTTGTTACACCCACAACCCCTACTGTTACATATACTGGACCAATTACTAGAGCTCGCGCATCGCCAATTAAATTACCAGGTACTTTCGTTTCTTGGTAATGATTCTAATGTTCATGAGATTATGATGCTGCCTAAATTGGATACATTTGTTTTGCTTACAAATGAAGGGCCTAGCTTGGAGAAGGATGAACATTGGAGCAAGAACACGCATGGAGTTGATGGCATGCGCAAGGGGATCAAGAACGAAGTTACAAGTGATGATTTTAGGACTGTGAAGCCGCCATAAGGAGTGCATGAAGCCTTGGACGAAATATACAAGATGCCACTTCATAATATTCGTCCATAGGCTATTCTAGGTGCTGCGTCACCTTATTAATGGGCCAGGCCCATGTAATTTCGAAATACTTAAGTATAGGCTATTTTTAGAGTCCATATGTGTGGGAAAACAAGAGTTAGGGTTGGTTTCGGACCCCACCCTCAAGGGCCACGAAATTCCCCCCTCTTCCTCCATATATACAGCCCTTAGGGCATCGTTTAGACTTGGGGGTTTTGTTTAGATTAAAAGTTCGCCATAGCTGCAACTTCGCGTACTTCGTTTGTGTCCAACGACCAGACCAAGACGTCACAGAACCCCACCTTGATCAATAAAGCTTTCATCTTATATTCGCAATATCCCGATTGCAATCTCAGTTTCTTGCTTTGTTCTTCGTTTGTTCGCAGGAAACAGACCCTCGCGGTCAGGTTGATCGTGCTCCGGCGTGGTCAATAACCCTCGGAAGTTGGTTTAGCGATTGCTAAGGCGCGATGTCTCGCACGTTCGTAGTCGGATCGTCAAGGCCGACTCCCACAGAAAACGATAGCCACCATCTCATCAAAACATCGGGACACCTTAGCCTCTATCAAGTGGTATCAGATTTCCAGGTTGCTCGGTGAGATTTTACAGTTTTTCGTAGATTAGATCGAGTCTGTTCTTCATACCTACAGTCCACGAAAAAGCCACACAAAAAAAATTAGGGTTAGTTCATCATATCCGAACCAATCTGAGCCTTTGCATAATCTTTTTAGGGTTTTTGCTTTGTTGAATTTGCGGTTGCATCGTCGTGTCAAGTTGCTGGTCTTAGAGTCTAGTCTTTTAGAGTTTCGAGTTCTGGTCATAAGTTGTCACGCTGCCGCCGCACCATCATCATCGCCCATCTACCACTTTTGCTTATCCGCCACCGCTCTAAATCCATATCCATATACCACCACCAATCCGTATCCATATACCACCACCGCTACCATATACCACCACCGCTGCCATATACCACAACCATATATCCACCACCAATCCGAGTTCTTCTCATATTAGGTTTGTTCTTGAGATCAATCTAAATTCCGATTCGTGTTTCCTTGCCTGCGTAGGTCTCGAAAAAAAAAAGAGTCTAGAGACCCCCGGGCAGTTTTTAGGCCAAAATTTTCACGGGCAAATTTTTTTCCCTATCCTATTTTTAGGCTTTTCTGAGTCTTTTGAGCCACGTGCCATCATAGTGATTTTTTGTCGCACTTTTTCGTCGTCGCTGCCCTGATTTGCGAAAAAAAGTGAAAAAAAATTTCGTGCCCATCCTATCAGTTTGACGAGGGAAGAGTTTTGAGACACTCACCATTATAGTGATTTTTCGCAAAAAAAAGAGGAGCGCAAAAAAAAGAGCTAAAGAAAGAGAGTTCCAGAGTGTGCTTTTCCCTTATTTACGTGCAGCGCCGTGATTTTGTTAGTGTTCTAGGCTCGCGTCTCTAGCACGGTCTAGCCTAGGACCAGCACAGTACCGTCGTTGAGCGTTTATTCAACTTTGCATCTCTGAATTGATTATTGCTGACCCTTTTTGCTACCATACTATAAGCCTTCCCAGCTCCACATACATCTACATCGTGCGTTTGACTCCCCCTGGCAATCGCTCTATCCAAGCTTTTGAGAGTTTTGACTACAACGATTGCCGATCACCGCCTGCTGCTGGGTAAGAACTGGTAAGAATTTGAGATTTGCTTGACGGATTTGTGACACCCGCCACCACCACCACTTGTTAGTAGTCTGTAGGATCATATTCTTGTGTGTTTCTATTGCTGCTAACCATGCCAGGATCACAAGCCGACGAGACTGACTGGGAGAACTTGACGAACAAGGAGCTTCATGATACGTTTCAGCAAATGATGAGTGGACAGGTGCAAGATGTGATAAACAGATTTGAAGAGGCCATGGAGAAGATAGATGGCATGGAGAAGACGTTTGAAACAAAGCTCGATAACAAGTTTGCTGAATTGCTTTCGCGTTTTCCACCACCACCACCGGCTGCTCCTGCCGCACCTCTGCAACAACAGCAACAACACCGACTACCTCCACATCGGGAAACAGCCCTCCGCCAAGCGAGCCGTGTCCCTCTTCAGTCGGGCCAAACTGCTGGTGCTGCTGTTGATACTTCTGTGGCTCCTATTGCTGATGTGGAGGAGGATGATTATGTGGGAGATTATGAGGATGAGGTTGATCAAAATCAGAACTACGTGCCACCACCAGCACAGCAACCACCAGGTCGTCCACATGCAAATAATGGCAATGGTAGGGCTCACCCTCAGGTACGAGATCATGACCATCTCCCTAAACTAAAATTGAATATTCCACCATTTGAGGGTAGATATGTTCCTGATATATATCTTACCTGGGAGTTAGAAACTGAACAACGATTTACATGTTTACAATATCCCGAGGAGAGACGTGTTCCTGCTGCTGTTTGTGCTTTCACTAGTTTTGCATGTGTTTGGTGGTCTGAGCATTGTAGATTATATCATATTCCGGCTACTTGGGCTGCTTTGAAAACTGCTATGCGTACTCGTTGGGTTCCACCATATTATCAACGTGAATTACTTCAAAAATTGCAGCGCTTAAGACAGGGAAAAAATTCTGTAGAAGAATATTATCAGGAATTACAAACTGGCATGATTAGATGTGGTATTGTTGAGGAGAATGAAGCTATGCTTGCACGTTTTATGGGTGGATTAAATAGAGAGATTCAGACGATTCTAGAGTATAAGGAGTATACTAATATCACTCGTTTATTCCATCTTGCTTGTAAAGCTGAACGTGAAGTGCAGGATCGACAGGCATTGGCGCGGACTAACTTTTCTGCAGGTCGACCTTCATCATGGACACCACGTGCATCATCTACTTCCACACGTTCTGCTAGACCGGCGCCTCCGTCGGCTGCCACCTCGAACCGTGATACAATAAAGCATGCACAATCACCACTATCTGCCAAGAGCACACCTTCTGGGCCTGCAAAGAGCTCTTCTTCATCCATGGCATCAACAGGGCAAACACATGATATTATTTGTCGACGTTGCAAGGGTGGAGGTCATTATGCGAGAGAATGCCCATCTAAGTGTGTGATGATTGTTACTGAGGATGGTGGGTATGAGTTCGCTAGTGACTATGATGAGGAGACTTTGGCTCTTATTACACGTGACGAACATGGTGGAGACGATTCTGATCATGAGACGCAATACATGGCTCCTGAAGATGCTGACAGGTGTGAATGTTTAGTTGCTCAACGTGTTTTGAGTGTGCAGGTTACACAAGCTGAGCAAAATCAGAGGCATAATTTGTTCCATACAAAGGGAGTTGTGAAGGAACGTTCTGTTCGCGTGATCATAGATGGAGGGAGCTGCAATAACTTGGCTAGCATGGAGATGGTGGAGAAGCTATCTCTCACCACAAGACCACATCCACATCCTTACTACATCCAATGGTTCAACAACAGCGACAAGATTAAGGTAACACGTACTGTTCGTGTGCATTTTAGTATTTCTACATATGCTGATTATGTTGATTGTGATGTGGTACCTATGCAAGCATGTTCCTTATTACTTGGTAGACCATGGCAATTTGATAAAAATTCTGTACACCATGGTAGAAACAATCAGTATACTCTTGTTCATAACGATAAAAATATTACTTTGCTCCCTATGACTCCTGATTCCATTTTGAAAGATGATATTAATAGAGCTAATAAAGCAAAACAGGAGACAAATAAGAGTGAAAATCAGATTGTGGCAAAAGAATTTGAGCACCAAATGAAGCCTAATAATAAACCATCTACTGTTGTTTCTGAAATTAAATTGAAAAGTGCATGTTTACTTGCCACCAAATCTGATATTGATGAGCTAAATTTTAGCAAATCTGTTTGCTATGCTTTTGTGTGCAAAGAGGCATTATTTTCATTCGAGGACGTGCCTTCCTCTTTGCCCCCTGCTGTCACTAACATTTTGCAGGAGTTCGCTGACGTCTTTCCACAAGACGTGCCATCGGGATTACCACCTATTCGAGGGATTGAGCATCAAATTGACTTAATTCCCGGTGCTTCGCTACCCAACCGTGCACCATACCGTACCAATCCAGAGGAGACGAAGGAGATTATGCGTCAAGTACAAGAACTTCTCGACAAAGGTTATATACGCGAATCCCTTAGTCCTTGTGCTGTTCCTATCATTTTAGTGCCGAAAAAGGATGGTACGTCGCGTATGTGCGTTGATTGTAGAGGCATTAATAATTTTACTATTCGTTATCGTCATCCTATTCCTAGGTTAGATGATATGCTTGATGAATTGAGTGGCTCTACAATATTCTCCAAAGTTGATTTGCGTAGTGGATACCATCAAATTTGTATGAAATTGGGAGATGAATGGAAAACAACATTTAAAACTAAGTTTGGATTATATGAGTGGTTAGTCATGCCTTTTGGGTTAACTAATGCACCTAGTACTTTCATGAGGTTAATGAACGAAGTTTTACGTGCTTTTATTGGACGATTTGTGGTAGTTTACTTTGATGACATATTGATTTATAGCAAATCTTTGGAGGAACATTTGGAACATTTATGTGCTGTTTTTATTGCTCTACGTGATGCATGTTTGTTTGGAAACCTTGGAAAGTGCACCTTTTGCACCGACCGAGTATCTTTTCTTGGCTATGTTGTTACTCCACAGGGAATTGAAGTTGATAAAGCCAATATTGAAGCTATTGAGAGTTGGCCGCAGCCCAAAACGGTCACACAAGTGAGGAGTTTCCTTGGCCTCGCTGGTTTCTATAGGCGTTTTGTGAGAGATTTCTGCACCATTGCTGCACCTCTCAACGAGCTTACAAAGAAGGATCTGCCTTTTGTTTGGGGTACCGCACAAGAAGAAGCCTTCACGGTATTGAAAGATAAGTTGACACATGCTCCTTTACTCCAACTTCCTAATTTCAATAAGACTTTTGAGCTTGAATGTGATGCTAGTGGAATTGGATTAGGAGGTGTGTTATTACAAGATGGAAAACCTGTTGCATACTTTTCTGAAAAATTGAGTGGGCCTAGTCTGAACTATTCTACTTATGATAAAGAATTATATGTTCTTGTTCGGACCTTAGAAACATGGCAACATTATTTACGGCCCAAGGAATTTGTTATACATTCTGATCATGAATCTTTGAAACACATTAAAAGTCAAGCAAAACTGAACCGTAGACATGCTAAATGGTTTGAATTCATTGAGACTTTCCCTTATGTCATTAAACACAAGAAGGGTAAAGAAAATGTTATTGCTGATGCCTTGTCTCGTCGTTATACTATGCTTTCACAACTTGACTTTAAAATATTTGGTTTGGAGACCATCAAAGATCAATATGTTCATGATGCTGAATTTAAAGATGTATTGCAGAATTGTAAGGAAGGGAGAACTTGGAACAAGTTCATTCTTAACGATGGATTTGTCTTTCGTGCTAACAAGCTATGCATTCCAGCTAGCTCCGTTCATCTTTTGTTGTTGCAGGAGGCGCATGGAGGAGGATTAATGGGACACTTTGGCGTCAAGAAGACGGAGGATATACTTGCTACACATTTCTTTTGGCCAAAGATGAGACGGGATGTTGAGCATTTTGTTGCTCGCTGCGCTACATGTCAAAGAGCTAAGTCACGACTCAATCCTCATGGTTTATATATGCCTTTGCCTGTACCTAGTGTTCCTTGGGAGGATATATCTATGGACTTTGTTTTAGGTTTACCTCGAACAAAGAAGGGGAGGGATAGCATATTTGTTGTCGTGGATAGGTTCTCGAAAATGGCACACTTTATACCATGTCATAAAAGCGATGATGCTGTTAATGTTGCTGATTTGTTCTTTCGTGAAATTATTCGCTTACATGGTGTGCCAAATATTATTGTTTCAGATCGTGATACTAAATTTCTTAGCCACTTTTGGAGATGTTTATGGGCTAAGTTGGGGACTAAGATGCTTTTTAGTACTACTTGTCACCCCCAAACTGATGGACAAACTGAAGTAGTCAATAGAACATTGTCTACTATGCTTAGGGCTGTTTTGAAGAATAACAAGAAAATGTGGGAAGAATGCTTGCCTCATATTGAATTTGCTTATAATCGTTCATTGCATTCTACTACTAAGATGTGCCCTTTTGAAATTGTGTATGGTTTCCTACCTCGTGCACCTATTGATTTGTTGCCTCTTCCATCTTCAGAGAAGGTCAATTTTGATGCTAAAGAACGTTCTGAATTTATTTTAAAAATGCATGAGTTAACTAAGGAAAACATTGAGTGTATGAATGCTAAATATAAACTTGCTGGAGATAAGGGTAGAAAACATGTTGTGTTTGCGCCTGGAGATCTTGTTTGGTTACATTTGCATAAAGATTGATTTCCTAATCTGCGCAAATCAAAGCTAATGCCACGTGCTGATGGTCCTTTTAAGGTGTTAGAGAAAATAAATGATAATGCATATAAACTTGAGCTACCTGTAGATTTTGGGGTTAGTCCCACTTTTAACATTGCAGATTTGAAGCCTTATTTGGGTGAGGAAGATGCGCTTCCGTCGAGGACGACTTCATTTCAAGAAGGGGAGGATGATGAGGACATCAATACCATTGTTACACCCACAGCCCCTACTGTTACATATACTGGACCAATTACTAGAGCTCGCGCACGCCAATTAAATTACCAGGTACTTTCGTTTCTTGGTAATGATTCTAATGTTCATGAGATTATGATGCTGCCTAAATTGGATACATTTGTTTTGCTTACAAATGAAGGGCCTAGCTTGGAGAAGGATGAACATTGGAGCAAGAACACGCATGGAGTTGATGGCATGCGCAAGGGGATCAAGAACGGAGTTACAAGTGATGATTTCAGGACTTTGAAGCCGCCATAAGGAGTGCATGAAGCCTTGGACGAAATATACAAGATGCCACTTCATAATATTCGTCCATAGGCTATCTAGGTGCTGCGTCACCTTATTAATCGGCCAGGCCCATGTAATTTCGAAATACTTAAGTATAGGCTATTTTTAGAGTCCATATGTGTGGGAAAACAAGAGTTAGGGTTGGTTTCGGACCCCACCCTCAAGGGCCACGAAATTCCCCCCTCTTCCTCCATATATACAGCCCTTAGGGCATCGTTTAGACTTGGGGGTTTTGTTTAGATTAAAAGTTCGCCATAGCTGCAACTTCGCGTACTTCGTTTGTGTCCAACGACCAGACCAAGACGTCACAGAACCCCACCTTGATCAATAAAGCTTTCATCTTATATTCGCAATATCCCGATTGCAATCTCAGTTTCTTGCTTGTTCTTCGTTTGTTCGCGGGAAACAGACCCTCGTGGTCAGGTTGATCGTGCTCCGGCGTGGTCAATAACCCTCAGAAGTTGGTTTAGCGATTGCTAAGGCGCGACGTCTCGCACGTTCGTAGTCGGATCATCAAGGTCGACTCCCACAGAAAACGATAGCCACCATCTCACCGAAACATCGGGACACCTTATCCTCTATCAACCCTTGTCCCGAAGGAGGGGGGTGGCTTATATAGAGTGCGCCAGGACCCCAGCCAGCCCACGTTACAAAGGGTTCAATGTACATTAAGGCAGAGCGTTACTGGTAACGCTAGTAATAAAGAGATATAAATGATCTTTAAGGTTACAGAGCGAATGACACGCCGTTGCCATCCTGAGTGACGTTAGGCCTTCTACACTCCGAGTGGTTTCTTGTATCATCGAGTGTCTTCAAGACTGTTGAGTGGAACATAGCTTTATGGTCGAGTGGACGATGATTTTTCTTCGACTGCTTCTGGTTCTTTTAGAGGTGTCCTTGGGGAGGGTATCTTGGACAGATCCATGACCCTACCCTAGGTACATAACTTCGTCATTAGCCCCCGAATGGATCAGGGTTTGAGTGAGGAAGGAGTTGAGAATACTTCCGACTCATTCTTCGTGCTATGAGTATATCTTGCTCTGGATCAATGAATTGAGGAGATAACATCAACTTCTTTTTCAGTCGCCTTGGTTCATTCTTAGTTTTTGTCAAGTGAACTTTCATGGTAGAGTCCTGAATGATATGTGGAGGATGTTTTCAGTCTGACAAGTTGCTCTACTCTCTGCGGATTTCGCAGGATTCGAATTTTGGGAAGCGCGCCAGACGGGCGGGGCCGTGGTAATCGAGGCATATTAGGTAGGTCGCCTCGATCCCCGCGCCACCTTTTTCGCCATGTATTGTGCGCGCGACTGTTGCGGGATTTGTTTAGATCGTCTGGGCCTACCAGTCAGTCACTCAGGGAATGACCTTATAAAAGGCACCAGACCGGGTCTTTGCACAGCGCGCTCCCATTTTCTTCCTTCTTCCTCAGACTTCTCCGCCGCGCTCGCTTCCGCTCTCGGCGTCACAACCTCGTTCGGACTCGATCCACCTCCATGGGGAAAGAGAAGATGGTGGCGTTGGAGCGCGCGAAGAAGGCGATCGCGAAGGCAAAGGGCAAGAGGACCAGCCGGGGCGGATCATCGTCAAGATCCGGCCTGCCGCCGGGCTGGATCCAGGGCGACTGGATCTGCTCAACGATCAGCCAGGACGACCTCGACGATCTGGTGGAGGGGGGACTGATCCCCCATAAATCGGCGCGGCTCCCGGGGAACGAGACCGAGCCGCAGCCACAGGAGGGTGAGTGTGTTCTCCTTGCCACCCATGACGACCGCGGGTTTTCTTTGCCTCCCCATCCTTCCTTTCGTGGCTTTCTGAACTTCTTCGGGGTTCAACTCCACCACTTCACTCCAAACACCATAGTCTATCTGGCTGCTTTTGTGTCGATGTGTGAAAATTTCTTGGGTTGTCGACCGCACTGGGGTCTCTTCAAACACATCTTCACATGTCGCTCCCAGTCGGTCAAGAAGGCCAACCTGAGTGACGAGAGGACGCACGTTATCCAGATGTGCGGGGGCCTTGGTATTCAGATGAGGAACAAGAGTACCTTCCCAGCGATGATCCTTCCCGACTCGGTCCGGGGCTGGCAATCGACTTGGTTTTACTGTAAGGACCAGCCGACCCCGGGCCAGTCTACTAGACTTCCTCCCTTTTCCCTAGCTCGAGTGGAGAAGCCCTCCTCCTTGAGGGTGGTCCCAGAAGAGAAGGCACAGGTCAAGGTGTTGGTCGAGCGGGTCGTCCAACTTGTCCGCGACGGGGTGACTGGGATGGACCTGCTGGAGGTCTTTCTCAGTCGACGCATCCAATCGCTTTAGGCCCGTGACCATCCGATGTGGATGTACTCGACTCGAGGACTCCACTCGGATCCACCTGGAGGACGTTAGTGAAGACACCTTGGAGAAGTGGCTGAGGGGAATCACTAGCAACAAAGACAATCCCCGGGGGTCTAGGAGGGTGATTCCATTCGACCACTCGCGCCAGCCGGAACAGGTATGATTCTGCTTTGCCAAGTATCTTCCCGATTCACTGTGTGACACCTTGTTGATGGACGACTGTATTTCTTTTGCTCATTGTCTTTTCAGGCTATCATTGATATGTACTCAATGGCCAATGGAGTGCAGGGGCAAGACGTCGAGGAAGGAGCGAGCGGGGGCGAGAGCGGCGAGTGGCACTCGGATGCCGAGGAGGACGAGGAGAGCGACAACTCGACTGATGACGAAGAGGTCGACTCGCCTCCTCGCAGAGAGAGGACATCCAAGCACGCTCACGACCCGGAGAGCACCCCGGACTTGGCGACCGCGCTGACTAGGCAATCTTCGAAGCGCCCCAGACGTCTTCCCCAGCGCCAATTGAGAAGGCCCTGAAGCAGCTCAAGGTCGTGCCGCCTCCAGCGCCAAAAGCACCGAAGGCCACCTCTTCCAAACTGCCAAAGGCTTTACCTAGGATCAAAGTGACCGTCCCCACCATCTCCGGGTAATCATCTGACCTGTTCTTTTTGTTGACTCGAGCAACAGAACATGACCGACTGAGTGCGGACGTTTGCAGTGCTGCTACATCAGGAACCTCTTCCTACCAGTACCGAGACGAGGAGATGGAAGATGCGGTTACCTCCAACCCAGGTAAAAACTCTTATGATCTTGTTCTTGATTACTTGGTCGATTGAATTTGAGTGGTTTATTTGGGGTCGACTGATCTTCCCTGCAGCTCCACCCAACGTCATCGATCTCCCAAACGACGATGAAGATGTGGCTCCTAAGCCCAGAAAGAGCAAAAAGGTAACAGCCGGCAAGGCGTCTCAGCAGGGACCAATGACAACACCAACCATCCGTCAATCTGAAGACGCGGGCGGGGCCTCTGTAACTTTCGCTGTACCCTTGTCGAGTGAGCGCCCTGCACCGTTGACTGTACCGGTGATTCCTTCCGTCGTCCCATCTCACGCCCCGGAGGTCCAAGCTGCTGCACCTGGGTCGTCTGCCCTCTTCTTCACCAGCTATCCTGTCCCGGAAAACCAGTCGGATGCGGCTGCGGAAGCCATCCGTCAGGATAACATGATGATGGAGCGGATGAAGACGGTGCACGAGAATAACCAGGCTGCTTACGACTACAGCGCTGCTCTCCGGGCCAATGTACAGGTACATAAACTTTCGACTGACCTTGTTCTGTCAGGATATGCTATCTGAAATATTATCTTCCATACAATCTCCTGTTGTTTGCGTCGAATCTGTACACCCACTGGGTGTTTTGTTGTCTTTGGTATTTGCGCTCTTCCACTCGGTCTGGGCGAGTAGGATCTGAACTGGTGGGGGCACGCTAAGTGCACCCACTGGGTGTAGTCCCCGAGACCGCAGTCGACTACTAGCAGTCGACTGGGGTCTGAGTTCTTTTTTCCTTTCTTTTCTTCCACTTGACCCGGGCGGACCGGTCGAATGGGATCTGAACCAGTGGGGGCACGTCAAGTGCACCCACTGGGTGTAGTCCCCGAGACCGCGGTCGACTGCTGGCAGTCGGCCGGGGTCTGAATAGTTTTTTTACTTGATCCGAGCGGACCGGTCGAGTTGGGTCTTAATCAGTGGGGGCATGCCAAGTGCACCCGCTGGGTGTAGTCCCCGAGACTGCAGTTAACTGCGTGCAGTCGGCTGGGGTCTAAGTGAACTCTTTAAGTTTTATCCACTCGGAAGTAAACAACCTTTGATCTTGTTGATTGACACGTCTTTTGCCTTCTCCAGAAGTCTTGTACTCTCATTTCCAAGTGTGCTGAACTTGAGGAGAAGCAGAGGCAACTCAACCTCGACTTGGAGTTGGCCCAGCAGAATCTGAAGAAAGCTCAAGATGAAGCTGCTGGTGTGGAAGGTAACTGCCTGTCGACTATATTTTTAAAACATTTCTTCGAACTCTTGTCTGATCCGATTGCCTCTTTTGCAGAGAAAATGAAGTTGGCTCTGGAGAAGAAGGACTCGGACCTCGCCGCTGCGCAGAAGGAAGCCCAAGATAAAACTGCCCTTGCAGACCAGAAGCTGGCTTCAGTCGGAGCGCTGGAAGGGGAGGTGAACAAGTTGAAGTCCTGCCTCAATGAATCTAACCGAGAAGTGAGTCGTCTGAAGAAGGAAAAACTTGTCTTGAATGAAAAGCTGGAGTCTGTGGTCCACAAGAGGAACGATACGGAAGCTTATCTGAGGACTCTTGACAAGAAGCTCTATCTCATGCTGGAAAGTACTCCTTTTAAACCGACTGTGTTGACGTTTGCAAATGAATCTTGTCTGGCCGACTCGCTAATTTTTTTGACTGCAGAATTCTGCCAAGACTTTGACAAGGAAATTGGAAAGGTCGAGATGGGTTTGGACCCTATCGCTTCTCCAGTTTGCGACGAAACTGCAATGAACGTGCTCCGACTGGAGTCTCGTGTCGCCGGTGTCACAAGCTACCTCGCGCATTTGAAGGAGGCAGTCTCACGAGTCGACTCATTGCTCTGGCCAAGGGCAACGCTTCAAAATGACCTGGAATCCCTGATGGCTCGACTCAACGAGATCCCTGACCGAGTGCAAGAATGGAAGAAGTCCTCCGCCCGGTGTGGTGCTGATGTGGCGCTATCCTTGGTGCGAGTCCACTTCAAGGAAGCTCGTGAAGACAAGCTAGCGGCGATCAAGGTCGCTAACACCAAAAGGCATGACTTCCAGTCCTTCATGGAGACTTTCATCACTGCTGCCACTCGGATCGCGGATGGGATCGACTTGGACGAATTCGTCGAGCCTGCCAGCCCTCCTCCTGCCGAGTGAAGAAACTTATGAGACTTGAATCTGCCTTAAATTTGCCTCGGAATGCCGAGTGATTGCTGTAACCATTAAACTCCTTCAGGCTTGATGCTCGAATACTTTTGATTTGCTGCTTGGAACTTTAGGATTTATCCGAATTTGGTTTATTTCCGAATATGCTTGCGCTTTGCCTTCAAGTGGACTTTGTTCTTTGCTCGGAATAATCTTTGTGCTGGAGATGTAGCTCTGAGGTGGTGACTCTTGTCGACCTGCGCTTCGTCGTCCTTGCGGATAAGGATGGAGCACACATTGTACTTGTGGCGTAGCCCCGAAGGAGAAGGTTGCAGTCGACTTGCACCTCGTCATCCTTGCGGATAGAGATGGAGCGCACATTGTACTTGTGGCGTAGTTCCGAAGGAGAGGGTTGCAGTCGACCTGCACCTCGCCGTCCTTGCGGATAGGGATGGGGTGCACATTGTACTTGTGGCGTAGCTCCGAAGGAGAAGGTTGCAGTCGACCTACACCTCGTCGTCCTTGTGGATGGGGGTGTGTTTCGAACTTAGGCGAGTACTAGACTGCAGCTAAGCCCCCAAGTGGGAGGGTTGCTCTCCACTTGGTAGGATTTTTCATACTTAGGCGAGTACTGGACTGCAGCTAAGCCCCCAAGTGGGAGGGTTGCTCTCCACTTCGTAGGATTTTTCATACTTAGGCGAGTACTGGACTGTAGCTAAGCCCCCGAGTGGGAGAACTTAGGCGAGTGCCGGACTACAGCTAAGCCCCCGAGTGGGAGGATTGCTCACCACTCGGTAGGATTTTACAAACTTAGGCGGGTACTGGACTGCAGCTAAGCCTCCGAGTGGGAGAACTTAGGCGAGTGCCGGACTGCAGCTAAGCCCCCGAGTGGGAGGATTGCTCACCACTCGGTAGGATTTTACAAACTTAGGCGAGTACTGGACTACAGCTAAGCCTCCGAGTGGGAGAACTTAGGCTAGTGCCGGACTGCAGCTAAGCCCCCGTGTCGGTGTCAAAACCGGCGGATCTCGGGTAGGGGGTCCCGAACTGTGCGTCTAGGCCGGATGGTAACAGGAGGCAGGGGACACGATGTTTTACCCAGGTTCGGGCCCTCTTGATGGAGGTAAAACCCTACGTCCTGCTTGATTAATATTGATGATATGGGTAGTACAAGAGTAGATATACCACGAGATCAGAGAGGCTAAACCCTAGAAGCTAGTCGATGGTGTGATTGTTGTTGTCCTACGGACTAAAAACCCTTCGGTTTATATAGACACCGGAGAGGGTTAGGGTTACACAAGGTCGGTTACAAAGGAGGAGATATCCATATACGTATTGCCTAGCTTGCCTTCCACGCCAAGTAGAGTCCCATCCGGACACGAGACGAAGTCTTCAATGTTGTATCTTCATAGTCCAACAGTCCGGCCAATGGAGATAGTCCGGCTGTCCAGAGACCCCCTAATCCAGGACTCCCTCAGTAGCCCCTGAACCAGGCTTCAATGACGATGAGTCTGGCGCGTAGTATTGTCTTCGGCATTGCAAGGCGGGTTCCTTCTCCGAATACATCAGAAGAATTTGAATACGAGGATAGTGTCCGACCCTGCAAAATAAGTTCCACATTCCACCGTAGAGAGAATAATATTTTCACAGATCTAATTTGCTGGCTTGTTTCGGCAGCATGATGTTATGTCATGGCCCGGTGATTATTCAAACCGTTTCTTTTAACCAGCCCCGCACATAACGCGAGGCAGTTTTTTTGACATGTCTTGTCAAAGCAGAGATCGTGTCCCCTTATTACGGGATTCTCATCAATACGGGTGTGTGTAACCCAACCGCGCCATCAATTGCGGCGCTTGGGGGATAAGCGAGTTTTACCAGGCAAGTGGGGACGCTTAGTTTCGTCCGCCCATATAAAGGGATAAGGATTCACCTTTCTATCCACGCCTTCTTCTTCCTTTGCTCATCCATTTCCGCACATTCGAGCTCTAGCGCCCAAGTCCACACTTCCACCTCAACCTTCTCCAACCATGTCCGGAGCGGGAGGCAAGTGGATGGTCTCCTCCGTCACGGAGGGAGACATCAAGAAACTGAGGAGAGCCGGATACCTGCCCGACGACATCGCGCACCGGCTCCCAGATGAGGGGCAACTCATCCCCACCCCCAGGCCCCATGAGAGGGTAGTATTCCTCACCCATTTCCTTCACGGACTGGGATTCCCTCTCCATCCATTCGTCCGGGGGTCATGTTCTTGTTGGGGATCGTAGCAGAAATTTAAAATTTTCTATGCATCACCAAGATCAATCTATGGAGTAATCTAGCAACAAGGGGAAGGAGAGTGCATCTACATACCCTTGTAGATCGCTAAGCGGAAGCGTTCAAGTGAACGGGGTTGATGGAGTCGTACTCGTCGTGATCCAAATCACCGATGATCCTAGCGCCGAACGGACGACACCTCCGCGTTCAACACACATACGGAACGGAGACGTCGCCCACGCCTTGATCCAGCAAGGAGGAAGGAGAGGTTGAGGAAGAGAGTACAACAGCAGCACGACGGCGTGGTGGTGATGGAGTGGCAGTTCTCCGGCAGGGCTTCGCCAAGCTCACGCGGAGGAGGAGAGGTATTGGAGGGGAGGGGCTGCGCCAGGTTCAAGGGTGTGGCTGCCCTCCCACCCCTCCATTATTCATAGGTGGGGAGAGAGGGGGCCGTCCCCCTTAGATCCCATCTAGGGTTGGGGCGGCGGCCAAGGGGGGGAGGAGTGCCTCCCAAGTCAAGTGGAGGCCCTCCCCCTTAGGGTTTCCCCTCTCCCATGCGCATGGGCCTTGGGGGGGGGCTGGTGCCCTTGGCCCATTAAGGTTAGGGCGCCCCCCTACAGCCCATGCTGCTGTATTGGACGTGGTGGAACATTTTCCGGACCTCCGGACCCCTCCGGAATCCTCCAGAACCTTCCGGAAGCTTCCCGGTACAATACCGAAAAAAACCGAACTTTTCCCGGAACCCGAGCAACAACTTTCCATATATAAATCTTTACCTCCGGACCATTCCGGAACTCCTCGTGACGTCCCGGATCTCATCCGGGACTCCGAACAACATTCGGTAATCACATACAAGTCTTCCTAATAACCCTAGCGTCATCGAACCTTAAGTGTGTAGACCCTACGGGTTCAGGAACCATGCAGACATGACTGAGACAACTCTCTGGCCAATAACCAACAGCGGGATCTGGATACCCATGTTGGCTCCCACATGTTCCACGATGATCTCATCGGATGAGCCACAATGTCGAGGATTCAATCAATCTCGTATTCAATTCCCTTTGTCCAGCGGTATTGTACTTGCCCGAGATTCGATCGTCGGTATCCCGATACCTTGTTCAATCTCGTTACCGGCAAGTCTCTTTACTTGTTCCATAACACATCATCCCGTGATCAACTCCTTGGTCACATTGTGCACATTATGATGATGTCCTACTGAGTGGGCCCAGAGATACCTCTCCGTTTACACGGAGTGACAAATCCCAGTCCCGATTCGTGCCAACCCAACAGACACTTTCGGAGATACCTGTAGTGTACCTTTATAGCCACCTAGTTACGTTGTGACGTTTGGCACACCCAAAGCACTCCTACGGTATCCGGGAGTTGCACAATCTCATGGTCTAAGGAAATGATACTTGACATTAGAAAAGCTTTAGCAAACGAACTACACGATCTTGTGCTAGGCTTAGGATTGGGTATTGTCCATCACATCATTCTCCTAATGATGTGATCCCGTTATCAACGACATCCAATGTCCATGGTCAGGAAACCGTAACCATCTATTGATCAACGAGCTAGTCAACTAGATGCTTACTAGGGACATGGTGTTGTCTATTTATCCACACATGTATCTGAGTTTCCTATCAATACAATTCTAGCATGGATAATAAATGATTATCATGAACAATGAAATATGATATAATAATAACTAATTTATTATTGCCTCTAGGGCATATTTCCAACAGTCTCCCACTTGCACTAGAGTCAATAATCCAGTTCACATCGCCATGTGATTAACACTCACAGGTCACATCTCCATGTGACCAACATCCAAAGAGTTTACTAGACTCAATAATCTAGTTCACATCACTATGTGATTAATACTCAATGAGTTCTGGGTTTGATCATGTTATGCTTGTGAGAGAGGTTGTAGTCAATGGGTCTTGCCATATTCAGATCCCTATGTATTTCGCAAAACTTTATATCATAGACGCTGCTACCACGTTCCACTTGGAGCTATTCCAAATTATTGTTCCATTATACGTATCTGGTATCTCTACTCAGAGCTATCCGGATAGGTGTTAAGCTTGCATCGACGTAACTCTTTATGTCGAACTCTTTATCACCTCCATAACCGGGAAACATTTCCTTATTCCTCTAATGATAATTTTGACCGCTATCTGGTGATCCAATCCTAGATCACCTTTGTACCCTCTTGCCAGACATGTGGCAAGGCACACATCTGGTGTGGTACTCAGCATGGCATACCGTATAGAGCCTATGACAAAAGCATAGGGGACGACCTTCCTCCTTCCTCTTTCTTCTGCCGTGGTCAATCTTTGATTCTTACTCAACTTCACACCTTAAAACTCATGTAAGAACCCCTTCTTTGTCTGATCTATTTTGAACTCCTTCAAAAACATGTCAAGGTGTGCGTTCTTTGAAAGTATCATTAGGCGTTTTGATCTGTAGATCTTGATGCCCAATATGTAAGCAGCTTTATCCAGGTCTTCCTTTGAAAAACACTCTTCAAACAACCGTTTATGCTTTCAAGAAATTCTACATCATTTCGAATCAACAATATGTCATCCACATATACTTATCAGAAATATTGTAGTGCTCCCACTCACCTTTTTGTAAATACAAGTTTCTAGCAAACATTGTATAAACCTAAAAGCTTTGATCACTCCATCAAAACATATATTCTGATTCCGAGATGCTTGCCCTAGTCCATAGAAGGATTGCTGGAGCCAGCATACCTTTTAGCATCCTTAGGATCGACAAAACCTTTTATTGTATCACATACAACTTTTCTTACGAAAACTGGTAAGAAAACTTATTTTTGACATCCATTTGTAAGATTTCATAATCGAAAAATACAGCTAATGCTAACATGATTCCGACGGACTTAAGCATCGCTACGATTGAGAAATTCTCATCGTAGTCAACTCCTTGAACTTGTGAAAAGACTCTTTCCCACAAGTCGAGCTTCATAGACGGTAACATTACCGCCCACGTCTGTCTTCTTCTTAAAGATCCATTTATCTCAATGGCTTCCCGATCATCGGGCAAGTCCACCAAAGTCCATACTTTGTTCTGATATATGGATCCTATCTCGGATTTCATGGCTTCTAACCATTTGTCGGAATGCGGGCCCACCATCGCTTCTCCATAGCTCATAGGTTTATTGTTGTCTAACAACATGATATCTAAGACAGGATTACTGTACCACTTAGGAGTAGTACATATCCTTGTCGACCTACGAGGTTCGATAGCAACTTGATCCGAAGCTTTATGATCACTATCATTAACTTCCTATTCAACAGACGTAGGCGCCATAGAAAACATCTTTCTGTGTTGCATCACTCTTTGGTTGAAGTAAAGGTTCGACAACCTCATCAAGTTCTATCTTCCTCCCACTCAATTCTTTCGAGAGAAACTCCTTCTCGAGAAAGGACCCGTTCTTAGCGACAAAAAAATTTGCCCTCGGATCTGAGATAGAAGGTATACCCAACTGTCACCCTTGGGTATCCTATGAAGATGTGTTTGTCCTCTTTGGGTTCGAGCTTCTCCGGCTGAAGCCTTAAGCATCGCAGCCCCAAACATTAAGAAACGACAACTTTGGTTTCTTGCCAAACCAATGTTCATACGGCATCGTCTCAACGGACTTATATGATGTCCTATCTAAAGTGAATGCAGCTGTCTCTAATGCATAACCTCAAAATAATAGCGGTAGATCGGTAAGAGACATCATAGATCGCACCATATCTCATAAGGTTCGATTACGACGTCCGGACACACCATTACCCTGTGGTGTTCCAGGTGGCTTCAACTGTGAAACAATTCCACAATGTCTTAAGTGATTGCCAAACTCATAACTCAGAAATTCTCATTGATCAGATCGTAGGAATTTGATCTTCTTGTTATGATGGTTCTTAACTTCACTCTGAAATCGCTTGAACTTTTCAAACGTTTTAGACTTGTGCTTCATTAAGTAAATATACCTATATCTACTCAAATCGTCAGTGAAGATGAGAAAATAGCGATATCCACCGCACGCTTAAATTCTCATTGGATCACACGCATCAGCATGTATGATTTCCAACAAGTCACTTGCCCGTTTCATTGTACCTGAAAACGGGGTCTTAGTCATCCTGCCCATGAGGCATGGCTCGCATGCGTCAAGTGATTCAAAATCAAGTGACTCCAAACATCCATCGACATGGAGTTTCTTCATGCATCTTATGCCAATATGACCTAAGCGGCAGTGCCACGAGAAAGTGGTACTATCATTATTAACTCTACATCCTTTTTGGCGTGAACATGTGTATTACCACGACCGAGATTCAATGAACCATTCACATAGGGTGCATGACCATGAAAGGTATCATTCATGTAAACAGAATAACCATTATTCTCTATCTTAAGTGAATAACCGTATTGCAATGAACATGATCTAATCATATTCATGCTCAACGTAGACACCTGATAACATTTATCTAGGTTCAATACTAATCCCGAAGGCAGATGGAGCGTGCGATGGTGATCTCATCAACTTTGGAAACACTTCCAACACACATCGTCACCTCGCCCTTGGCCAGTCTCCGTTTAGTCCGTAGCTTTTGCTTCAAGTCACCAATAATAGTAACTGAACCGGTATCCAATACCCAGGTGCTACCAGGAGTACTAGTGAGGTACACATTAATAACACGTATATACTTTGTTGAAGTTGCCAGCCTTCTTATCTACCATGCATTTGGGGTAATTCCGCTACTAGTGACTGCTCCCCTTACAATAGAAGCACTTAGTCTCGGGTTTGGGTTCAACCTTGGGTTCCTTCACTGGAGCGGCAACTGGTTTGCCATCCATGAAGTTTCCCTTCTAGCCCTTGCCCTTCTTGAAACCAGTGGTCTTGTTAAACCATCAACACTTGATGCTCCTTCTTGATTTCTATCTTTTGCGGTCTTAAGCACCGCGAATAGCTCCGGGATCAACTCCATCCCTTGCATGTCATAGTTCATCACGAAGATCTAGTAGCTTAGTGATAGTGGCTAGAGAACTCTAACAATCACTATCTTATCTGGAAGTTTAACTCCCACTTGATTTAAGTGATTGTAGCACCCAGACATTCTGAGCACATGCTCACTAGCTGAGCTATTCTCCTCCATCTTGTTGGCAAAAGAACTTGTCAGAGGTCTCATACCTCTCAACACGGGCATGAGCCTGAAATCCCAATTTCAGCTCTTGGAACATCTCATATGTTCTATGGCGTTCAAAACGTCATTGGAATCCCGATTCTAAGCCATAAAGTATGGTGCACTAAACTATCAGGTAGTCATCGGAATGTGTCTGTCAGGTGTTCACAACATCCACAGACGACGTTGTAGGGGTTTGCACATCGAGCGGTGCATCAAAGACGTAAGCCTTCTGTGTAGCAGTGAGGACACTCCTCGGACTACGGACCTAGTCCGCATCATTGCTTACAATATCTTTCAACTTAATCTTTCTCTAGGAACGTATTGAATGAGCTATTTATCTACAACATATTTGCGAAGACAATTTAGACTATGTTCATGATAATTGAGTTCATCTAATCAAATTAATTTAATGAACTCCCACTCAGATGGACATCCCTCTAGTCATCTAAGTGAAACATGATCCGAATCGACTAGGCCGTGTCCGATCATCACGTGAGACAGACTAGTCATCTACGGTGAACATCTCATGTTGATCGTATCTTCTATACGACTCATGTTCGACCTTTCGGTATTCCGTGTTCTGAGGCCATGTCCGTACATGCTAGGCTCGTCAAGTCAACCTAAGTGTTTCGCATGTGTCCCGAGGCCATGTCTGTACATGCTAGGCTCGTCAACACCCATTGTATTCGAACGTTAGAATCTATCACACCCGATCATCACGTGGTGCTTCGAAACAACGAACCTTCGCAACGGTGCACAGTTAGGGGGAACACTTTTCTTGAAATTTTAGTGAGGGATCATCTTATTTAAGCTACCGTCGTTCTAAGCAAATAAGATGTAAAACATGATAAACATCACATGCAATCAAATAGTGACATGATATGGCCAATATCATTTTGCTCCTTTTGATCTCCATCTTCGGGGCTCCATGATCATCGTTGTCACCGGCATGACACCATGATCTCCATCATCATGATCTCCATCATCATGATCTCCATCATCATGTCTTCTTGAAGTTGTCTCGTCATCTATTACTTCTACTACTATGGCTAACGCTTTAGCAATAAAGTAAAGTAATTACATGACGTTTATGTTGACACGCAGGTCATAAATAAATTAAGACAACTCCTATGGCTCCTGCCGGTTGTCATACTCATCGACATGCAAGTCGTGATTCCTATTACAAGAACATGATCAATCTCATACATCTCATATATCATTCATCACATCCTTTTGGCCATATCACATCACAAGGCATATGCTGCAAAAACAAGTTAGACGTCCTCTAATTGTTGTTGCAAGTTTTTACATGGTTGCTATAGGTTTCTAGCAAGAACGTTTCTTACCTACGCGAAAACCACAACGTGATATGCCAATTTCTATTTACCCTTCATAAGGACCCTTTTCATCGAATCCGATCCGACTAAAGTGGGAGAGACAGACACCCGCTAGCCACCTAATGCAACTAGTGCATGTCAATCGATGGAACCAGTCTCACGTAAGAGTATGTGTAAGGTCGGTCCGGGCCGCTTCATCCCATGATGCCGCCAAATCAAGATAAGACTAGTAACGGCAAGTAAATTGACAATATCTGCGCCCACAACTGCTTTGTGTTCTACTCGTGCATAGGAACTACGCATAGACCTAGCTCATGATGCCACTGTTGGGGATCGTAGCAGAAATTTAAAATTTTCTACGCATCACCAAGATCAATCTATGGAGTAATCTAGCAACGAGGGGAAGGAGAGTGCATCTACATACCCTTGTAGATCGCTAAGTGGAAGCATTCAAGTGAATGGGGTTGATGGAGTCATACTCGTCGTGATCCAAATCACCGATGATCCTAGCGCCGAATGGACGGCACCTCCGCGTTCAACACACATACGGAATGGGGACGTCTCCCATGCCTTGATCCAGCAAGGAGGAAGGAGAGGTTGAGGAAGAGAGTCCAACAGCAGCACGACGGCGTGGTGGTGATGGAGTGGCAGTTCTCCGGCAGGGCTTCGCCAAGCTCACGCGGAGGAGGAGAGGTATTGGAGGGGAGGGGCTGCGCCAGGTTCAAGGGTGTGGCCGCCCTCCCACCCCTCCATTGTTTATAGGTGGGGAGAGAGGGGGCCGGCCCCCTTAGATCCCATCTAGGGTTGGGGCGGCGGCCAAGGGGGGAGGAGTGCCTCCCAAGTCAAGTGGAGGCCCTCCCCCTTAGGGTTTCCCCTCTCCCATGCGCATGGGCCTTGGGGGGGGGGGCTGGTGCCCTTGGCCCTTAAGGTTAGGGCGCCCCCCTACAGCCCATGCTGCTGTATTGGACGTGGTGGAACATTTTCCGGACCTCCGGACCCCTCCGGAATCCTTCGGAACCTTCCGGAAGCTTCCCGGTACAATACCGGAAAAAACGAACTTTTTCCGGAACCCGAACAACAACTTTCCATATATAAATCTTTACCTCCGGACCATTCCGGAACTCCTCGTGACGTCCGGGATCTCATCCGGGACTCCGAACAACATTCGGTAATCACATACAAGTCTTCCTAATAACCCTAGCGTCATGGAACCTTAAGTGTGTAGACCCTACGGGTTCGGGAACCATGCAGACATGACCGAGACAACTCTCCGGCCAATAACCAACAGCGGGATCTGGATACCCATGTTGGCTACCACATGTTCCATGATGATCTCATCGGATGAACCACGATGTCGAGGATTCAATCAATCTCGTATTCAATTCCCTTTGTCCAGTGGTATTGTACTTGCCCGAGATTCGATCGTCGGTATCCCGATACCTTGTTCAATCTCGTTACCGGCAAGTCTCTTTACTCGTTCTGTAACACATCATCCCGTGATCAACTCCTTGGTTACATTGTGCACATTATGATGATGTCCTACCGAGTGGGCCCAGAGATACCTCTCCGTTTACACGGAGTGACAAATCCTAGTCTCGATTCGTGCCAACCCAACAGACACTTTTGGAGATACCTGTAGTGTACCTTTATAGCCACCCAGTTACGTTGTGACGTTTGGCACACCCAAAGCACTCCTATGGTATCCGGGAGTTGCACAATCTCATGGTCTAAGGAAATGATACTTGACATTAGAAAAGCTTTAGCAAACGAACTACACGATCTTGTGCTAGGCTTAGGATTGGGTCTTGTCCATCACATCATTCTCCTAATGATGTGATCCCGTTATCAACGACATCCAATGTCCATGGTCAGGAAACCGTAACCATCTATTGATCAACAAGCTAGTCAACTAGATGCTTACTAGGGACATGGTGTTGTCTATTTATCCACACATGTATCTGAGTTTCCTATCAATACAATTCTAGCATGGATAATAAACGATTATCATGAACAATGAAATATGATATAATAATAACTAATTTATTATTGCCTCTAGGGCATATTTCCAACAGTTCTATTATGGCCTGGATTTCCACGATCTGGCCCCGAACTTCGTCCTCAACATCTCGGCGTTTATTGTCATGTGCGAGGCCTTCCTCCGCATCAAGCCCCACTTCGGCTTATGGCTGAAGACCTTCAATGTCAAGCCGAAGGTGGTGGGCGGCTGCCAGGCGGAGTGTGGAGGCGCCATGGTGGGCAAGATGCCCAACATAACATGGCTCGAGGGCTCCTTTGTGGAAACCATAAAGGGGTGGCAATCGGGGTGGTTCTATATCACCGAGCCGCGCGACCCTGCATGGGCAGCGGCCCCCGAGTTCCGATCTGGTATCCCCATGCGGCTCACCTCCTGGAAAAAGAAGGGCCTGTCCTGGGGTAATTCGAAAGAGCTGACCGGACTCCAAACATGTATTCAAAACATGGTGGACAAGAAGCTCAAGCTTGTCAACATAGTCCAAGTAATGCTCATCCGCCGGATACTCCCGTGCCAACAACGGGATTTCAACTTGTGGGAGTTCAATTCGGCGCAGCACCGAACTCTGAACAGGCTCTTCGACACGACTCATGAAGACGCCTGGAGGGTGCTGTTCAAAAGTGCCGAGGTCTCCCCCTATTACTGAGGATCGCGGATTCAGCGCAAAGCGCGAAGCCAATGCGGTAAGCTGCTTTACCTTTCACAGGATACTTATTTTATATAGATTGACTCTGTGCGGGATCTAAACTCCCGTACCTTTGACAGGACTAGTAGAAGATGGCCGGACAGATCGACTGTCCGGCTCCTTCGCCCAAAGGCCCCGCAGACGCTCTTCTGGCGAAGATGCTGACTCCGGCCCCTTATAAGGTGCCGGAGAAGACCAAGAAGGCCAAGGGAACCCGAAAGAGTTCCCGATGCCAGGTGTCGTCGGACTCACCGTCCGATGACTCTGCGGCGCACTCTTCCCCCGAAGACGAGGAAGAAGAAGAAGAAGATGCTCCCCCACCGACTGGGGGAGACAAGAAAAGGAAGGCCGCCCCAACTGGGGAGGCCGGAGGGTCCAAGAAGGGAAGGACTCTCCTTCCGGACAGTTCCACCGCCGCCGACGGAGGCGAAGACGAGTGGTTGCCCAGGGTCAAGCCCCCGGGGAGATCGTAAGTATTTGGATACCAGAGTAACTCATAGGATTCATTTATCGCACTGCTTTCCCTAATCGCCGAACATAATTATGCAGGCCGCCCCGAGCCAATATCGAGGTATCATCGGATGGCTCCCTGGGCTCGTCGGACATGGATAGCGATCCAGTCCCGACCGCCACCTCCCCTCATCCTGCCGACAATGCCGAGGAGTTGTCTCAAGAGGCACCGGATCGAGGGGAGACAGTCCCGGAGGCGCCTCAAGGCGACCTTCCGGACTCCAGGAGCCGAGGGGACGGGGCCCCCGAGAGCTCTGAGTTCGGCCCTCAGCCGAACACCGCGCCGGACCCTCCAGCGGTTCCGGGCTCGGGCAGGCGGCCTCCTTCTAAGAGGGGCAAGACGCCTGTGCCGGTGACCTCTGTCCATCCAGAGGCGCCAGACAATATGCTGGAAGCGCTTCGCAGCGCTTCCATCGACGAGGAGCACCGCACTATCATGAGTGCGGTGATCCAGAAGGTTCAGTCCGCCAAGAGCGGATTGACTGAAGCCTGTGGCAGCCTTCTAACCAGCTTTGAGGTAAGTGTTTTAAAATGTAGTAGAAATATTACCGCATAGACAGTAGCCCCTGATGCTTTGTTCGGTGTTCACAAAGAAAAGCCGAACAGAGGATCAAATAATATCGCAGGAGTCTAATATAAGTATGTCAATATGCATATGCAGGCTTCGCTGCTGGCGTCCGCCGCACTGGCTGCGGAGGTCGCCGTACTGAAGCAGGACCTCGAGGGGTCCAGGAAAGAGCTCGGCCTTGCTAAGAGGCAGCTCGAGGAGAACAAGGGTAAGTAGTACCCCATCTATAGATATGTATATATGAAAAAGGACGCGATTGCAAAATGACAGGATCATCGTATGTTTGCCAGGGGCCACGACCGAGGTGGCGACCCTGAAGCAAGCGCTAACCAAGGCCAAAGATAAAGCGGCCAAGGAGCGCACCGAGCGAGAGAAGCACGAGGCTCGGGTGGGCGAGGTGCAGCAAGAGCTCCAAGCTCTCGTGACGAAGCACGAGGCGTTGGAGCTTGACTCGAAGACACGAGAGTCTGAGCTTGCCGCGGCCCTTGAGAGCGTAAAGAGTGCCAAGGCCGAGGCCCAGAAGGCCCTCCAAGAGATCGACGCGATGAAGAAGATAGCGGCGGGTAAGGCTTTCTATATGCAAAGCAAGAATGTAAAAGTAAATTACCAATTACTTACCCGGATCCGGAGCTCTTCAGGAGCATTCGCAGATTTGCCTCGCAGTGTGTCCGATGCGCACAATTTTACCAGGCCGAGGACGGAAGCTCGACAGAGAAGTTGTTCTGGTCTTAGTATGCTGAGGCCAAACATCCGGTGCCAATGAGCGACCAGCTAAAGCAGATGGTCGAGCTACATAAGGCGGCCGATCAGGCCATGAAGAGCTTTATAGTCCGGCTATGGCCTAGCGACGCCCTTCCAAACAGCTTCTTTGGCCTGGTGAGGCGGCTTGTGGATGCCTGCCTGCGGCTGGAGGTCATCAAGCGATCTGTCTGCATTGAAGGTGCACGCCGGGCTTTCGCCCGTGTGAAATTGCAGTGGGTCAAGCTAGACGCCGTGAAGCTGATCAAGGAGGGGCCGCCAGAGTGCAAGGAGCACCGCCACCCCGAGATGTACTACGAGGGTGTTCTGCTGGGTGCCCGTATCATCGCGGACGAGTGTTCAAAAGATGTAATATTTGAGTAAACTTTCTCGTTTTATCCTGTATTTATGAAAACTTGTTTCATATGCGCTATGCAACGCTTGTTTGAATTTAAAATATTACCTTCTGTTTGGCTGTTTATCCAATCTGAGAGATGGCTAGTCCTCGGCTTCTGCCCCCATGCCACGAGTGCTGGGGTGTTCGGGATAAACCTGAGCACTCTTGTTCCCATATTTGGTCCTTCGAGGGAGGTGCTCAGCACAACGAACAAGGCAACCAGACTAATAATGCTTTATCACTCTCACTTAGCCATAGAATTCTATAATTTTAAATTTTGGCGAAGCCCCTGGTATTCGGAAGGCCGAATTCGGGGTGCGATACACGCCTGTAAGCCGGACAGGGCCGGCCCCTCGCCCTAAGCGGCATAAGTCTTTAGGGACTCGAAAAACCTCGCCGAACAGCGACCAGTCTCTCGCCTTATCATGACAGTCAGTTTTAGCTTTCTCTACTGAGGTGCTAAGCCCGGCAGAACTGGGGCACAATCGCAGTAGTTCTCCTAGCGCTACCTTAGCCGATAGAGCGGAACGTAAGGTACCAAAACATAGGAGCCGGGCAAACCCAACATTTGACCAAAGACATGATTCGGAGCTGATGCATATAATGCTATAAGTTCGGGGTGCCGCACTTGTGAAAGTGTTCGGACTTTTCACACCGCATTGTGGGGTACGCAAGCCCCTGGTGTATTGGCCGTACCAGAGTGTACGGTTGCAAGGCGTCATTAATGAACACACATATATATATATATATATATATATATATATATATATATAACAAGAATGCAATAATAGTCGTAATGTCATGCATTGTTTATTAAAAAATTGTGTTAAAGCAGAGTGATACAGATAGTGCGATAAGCAAAGAGTAGGACTATGTCCCTTCCAAGGGCAAGCTGAGGAATGATATTGAATTGAATATTTCACTTGTTACTGTAATCAACCTGGGAATTCCGTGGTATAACGTAGTTGTCTGCCTCCTTGGTTGCTGCATCATGTGTTCGGCAATAGTGCTGCCGGACAGTGTTTCCAGATATTAAGGTCCTGAAAGAAAAAAGAAAAATAACCAAACAGAAAAAAGATATTAAGGTCCTAGTGCGGTTTAGGCCGCGTTTTGGGGCGTGCCGCAGTTGTGCCCCCCTCCCCACCTGTGCCCATGGTATTTTTAATGCGTAATTATGTACGCGCGGCATGAATATCACCGTTGGGCTGGGATTGGGGTGGCCGCCGTATTGCTACGCGAGCTCAGATCATGCCAGGCGGTCTATTTGCCGATTGCCCCGAGCGCGCTTGAAGGTGTCCGGGCTTTGAAGCGCCAAACTGGTTGATTGCCTTGAGAGGCTACTTTGCGCTTCTGCTACGAGGGCCGCGGTGTGCTCCTCTGTTCGGAGAGAGCGCTCTTTGTTTCCATTGACTGTAATAACTCCGTGAGGTCCTGGCATCTTGAGCTTGAGATATGCATAATGCGGTACCGCATTGAATCTAGCAAATGCGGTTCACCCGAGCAGCGCGTGATAACCACTGTGGAACGAGACTATATCGAAGATTAACTCTTCGCTTCGGAAGTTATCCGGGGATCCGAAGACAACTTTCAGTGTAATTGAGCCTGTGCAATGGGCCTCTACACCTGGAATGACGCCCTTAAAGGTCGTTTTTGTGGGTTTGATCCTTGAGGGGTCTATACCCATTTTGCGCATTGTGTCTTGATAAAGCAGGTTCAGGCTGCTGCCGCCGTCCATAAGGCCTCGAGTGAGGTGAAATCCATCGATGATTGGGTCTAGGACCATGACGGACACTAGTGGGATGGTCCCTGCGATCGAAGGTGATCGGACAGGAGGACCAAGGGTTGAATTTTGGGGCGACTGGCTCCAGCGCATATACGTCCCTGAGCGCACGCTTTCGCTCCCTCTTGGGGATGTGGGTTGTGTATATCATATTCACCGTCCGCACTTGTGGGGGAAACCTCTTCTGTCCTCCAGTGTGCGGCTGCCGGGGCTCCTCCTCGTCATCGCTATGCGGCCCCTTGTCCTTGTTTTCTGCAATTAACTTGCCGGCCTGCTTGAACACCCAACAATCCCTGTTGGTGTGATTGGATGGCTTGTCTGGGGTGCCGTGTATTTGACACGAGCGATCGAGTATACGGTCCAAGCTAGACGGGCCCGGCGTACTTTGTTTTAATGGCTTTTTCCGCTGACCGGGTTTAGAGCCTTTGAATCCGGCATTGACTGCTGTATCCTCAGTATTTTCGCTGTTAATGCGGCGCTTATGCTTGTTGCGACGTGACCTGCTATTGCCGTCCTTGGTATCTGAGGTACCATGGTTCTTTGATATGTTATTACTGCGAGCCAGCCAGCTGTCTTCTCCCGCACAAAAGTGGGTCATGAGCGTCATGAGAGCTGCCATAGATTTCGTCTTTTCCTGACCAAGGTGCTGGGCTAGCCACTCGTCTCGGATGTTGTGCTTGAAAGACGCTAAGGCCTCCGCATTCGGACAGTCAACGATTTGATTTTTCTTTGTAAGAAACCGTGTCCAGAATTGTTGGGCCGACTCTTCTGGCTGCTGAATTATGTGGCTCAAGTCATCGGCGTCTGGTGGTCGCACATAGGTGCCCTGAAAGTTGTCGAGGAATGCGGCTTCCAGATCTTTCCAATAGTTAATGGAGTCTACCGGCAAGCTGTTAAGCCAATGCCGCGCTGGTCCTTTGAGCTTTAGTGGGAGGTATTTGATGGCATGTAAGTCATCACCGCTGGCCATGTGGATGTGGAGGAGGAAGTCCTCAATCCATACTGCAGGATCTGTTGTGCCGTCGTATGATTCAATGTTTACAGGTTTGAAACCTTCTGGGAATTGATGTTCCATTACTTCGTCTGTGAAGCATAAGGGGTGTGCGGCGTCTGCGCAGCTCGAATGGGTCTTGCCCGCTGTGTTCGGCCCGGCCGGATTTACTTTTACTGTATCCGGGGTGACGTTTGTCATCTCGCAGAGTGGTGCGCCCTCGTGATCCGTAGATCGATCTTGAATGCTTTGCCTTGTCCTCCAATATGTCTCGTAGGTCTGGCGTATCTACCCATGCCTTTTTATTTGAATGGCGTTGGGGTGGAGGCTGAGCTTTTGGCTGGAATGCCTCTCTATCGCGGCCACGAGGTGGCCGATCAGCCGTATCATACGCTTCTTCCTCCAGTCGGGGTAGTAACCTGCGCCTTGGGTAACTCTTGGAGGGGCGCTCGAGTTTATATTCCTCGGCCATAAGGACTTCAGTCCATTTGTCAGCCAGCAGATCTTGATCAGCTTGAAGCTGCTGCTGCCTTTTCTTCAGGCTATTTGTCATGGCCATAAGCCGGCGCTTGAAGCGCTCTTGTTCGACGGGATCCTCCGGGACGGCGAATTCATCATCGCCGAGGCTTGCCTCGTCTTCGGAGGGGGGATGTAATTGTCATCCTCCTCCTCTCCATCTGCCGCTCTCTCCAGAGAGCTGGCTCCTTCATCCTCCTGCTCTAAATCTTGCTGGAGGGGATTGTTGTTGTCTTCGACACTATCCGGAGTATTATTATCTCCTGTGCCGGTATCACCACTTTTGCTTTGGCGGGACTTAGAGCGGCGCCGCTGACGTCGGCGCTTGGGTTGCTTCTTGGAGGGGTCATCCTCCGTTATCTCGTCGCCATTGCCTTCGTTGGGTGTATCCACCATGTATATGTCATATGACGGGGTGGCTTTCCAGTGCCCTATAGATGCTGGTTCATGTTCGTCTCCTACATCGTCGTCCATACTGTTGATGTCTTCGGAGTCGAAGTCGAGCATGTCGGTTAAATCATCGACAGTGGCTACGAAGTGGGTGGTGGGTGGGCGTCGAATTTCTTTGTCGTCCGCATCCCAATCCTGTTGGCCATAATCCGACCAGGGCTCTCCTGACAAAGAGAGAGACCTTAGTGAATTCAGAATGTCGCCGAAGGGCGAGTGCTGAAAGATATCCGCGGCGGTGAATTCCATGATCGGCGCCCAATCAGATTCGATTGGCAGGGGCACGGATGGTTCGGAGTCCGGAAAAGAGTCCGGCACCTTGGAGTCACGGGCTGCGCAGAGGTTTAGGCTGGTGTTTGGCTCGATCGCCGTTGAGACCGCAGCCCCTGAGGCGGTGTCTAACCACCCGTCCTCAAATGGCGCAGTTGGCTCCGAGCTAATGGTCGGAGCTGATGCGGGCGCAGCCTCTGGGGTACTGTTCGGCGGCAGAGCTAGGTCATACCCATCGCGACAGTGTGGCGCGCCTGGCTGTGGCTCGAATCCGTCGAAGATCAAGTCTCCGCGGATATCGGCCGTGTAGTTCAAACTTCCAAATCTGACCCGATGGCCAGGGGCGTAGCTTTCAATCTGCTCCAGATGGCCAAGCGAATTAGCCCGCAGTGCAAAGCCGCCGAATACGAAGATCTGTCCAGGGAGAAAAGTCTCACCCTGGACCGCATCGCTATCGATGATAGTAGGAGGCATCAAGCCTAACGGCGACGACACAGAGGAACTCTCAATGAAAGCACCAATGTCGGTGTCAAAACCGGCGGATCTCGGGTAGGGGGTCCCGAACTGTGCGTCTAGGCCAGATGGTAACAGGAGGCAGGGGACACGATGTTTTACCCAGGTTCGGGCCCTCTTAATGGAGGTAAAACCCTACGTCCTACTTGATTAATATTGATGATATGGGTAGTACAAGAGTAGATCTACCATGAGATCAGAGAGGTTAAACCCTAGAAGCTAGCCTATGGTATGATTGTTGTTATCCTACGGACTAAAAACCCTTCGGTTTATATAGACACCGGAGAGGGTTAGGGTTACACAAGGTCGGTTACAAAGGAGGAGATATCCATATACGTATTGCCTAGCTTGCCTTCCACGCCAAGTAGAGTCCCATCCGGACACAAGACGAAGTCTTCAATCTTGTATGTTCATAGTCCAACAGTCCGGCCAATGGAGATAGTCCGGCTGTCCGGAGACCCCCTAATCCAGGACTCCCTCACCCCGAGTAGGAGGATTGCTCACCACTCGGTAGGATTTTACAAACTTAGGCGGGTACTGGACTGCAGCTAAGCCTCCGAGTGGGAGAACTTAGGCGAGTGCGGGACTGCAGCTAAGCCCCCGAGTGGGAGGATTGCTCACCACTCGGTAGGATTTTACAAACTTAGGCGGGTACTGGACTGCAGCTAAGCCTCCGAGTGGGAGAACTTAGGCGAGTGCCGGACTGCAGCTAAGCCCCCGAGTGGGAGGATTTCTCACCACTCGGTAGGATTTTACAAACTTAGGCGAGTACTGGACTGCAACTAAGCCTCCGAGTGGGAGAACTTAGGCGAGTGCCGGACTGCAGCTAAGCCCCCGAGTGGGAGGATTGCTCACCACTCGATAGGATTTTACAAACTTAGGCGAGTACTGGACTGCATCTAAGCCTCCGAGTGGGAGAACTTAGGCGAGTGCCAGACTGCAGCTAAGCCCCCGAGTGGGAGGATTGCTCACCACTCGGTAAGATTTTCTTTCGAGCTTAGGCGAAACGGATTCGCGGCTAAGCCTCCCGAGTGAGAGGCTTTCTCATCACTCGGTAGGATTCTCTTTCGAACTTGGGCGAAACGGATTCGCGACTAAGCCTACCCACTGAGGGATTTTGGAGGTAAATAAAAACAACAACAATCGTGCGAGAAGGCTGAAAAGCTCTTGTCTTAGACGGACAAATTACAAAGGTACTTCTTATTACATTTTATTCGAACGAGTGCTTAAGTATAAAAGGGGCGGAGCAGCTCCGCGTTCCAGGCCCGTGGCTCGTCCTTCTGATGCTCAACACTGTAAAGATGGTATGCTCCATTGTGGAGAACTTTGGTGATGATGAAGGGGCCTTCCCAAGTTGGGGCGAGCTTGTGTGGTTTCTGTTGATCCACTCGAAGAACCAGGTCTCCCTCTTGAAAGGTTCGGCCCCTCACGTTCCTGGCATGGAATCGACGCAAGTCTTGTTGATAAATGGTCGACTGGATCAAGGCCATCTCTCTTTCCTCCTCTAAGAGATCGACTGAATCCTGTCGGGCCTGCTCTGCTTCTTCTTCGGAGAAGAGCTCGACTCGGGGTGCATTGTGGAGCAGGTCACTCGGCAGAATAGCTTCGGCTCCATAGACCAAGAAGAAAGGAGTTCGTCCAGTCGACCGATTGGGAGTTTTCCTCAAACCCCACAGAACTGATGGAAGTTCATCGACCCAAGCGCCTGCTACGTGTTTGAGATCACGCAACAGTCGGGGTTTCAATCCTTTGAGAATTAGGCCATTGGCTCTTTCTGCTTGTCCATTCGACTGCAGGTGAGCGACTGAAGCATAGTCGACTCGTGTGCCTTGAGAAGCGCAGAAAGCTCTAAACTCATCAGAATCGAAGTTCGACCCGTTGTCCGTGATGATGTTGTGTGGAACTCCATATCTGAATGTTAATTCTCTGATAAAACTGACAGTGGTGCTGGCTTCAAGGTTCTTGATAGGTTTAGCTTCGATCCATTTGGTAAACTTGTCGACTGCTACGAGCACATGAGTGAATCCGCTCCTACTAGTTCTCAGTGGTCCAACCCATACAGGAGTGCTTCATATTCAACTTCATTATTGGAGGAATCAAAGTGAAGCTGGAGGACATATCTGAGCTTGTCTCCTCGGGGGGATACCAGAACCACCCCAACACCGGAACCATTCAGCATTTTGGATCCATCAAAGAACATGGTCCAGTGCTCCGAGTGAACTTGAGTCGGCAGTTGTTGTTCAATCCACTCGGCGAGGAAATCTGCTATTGCTTGGGACTTAATAGCTTTCTTTGCCTCAAACTTGATATCTAAGGGAAGGAGTTCAATCGCCCATTTTGCCACTCGACCAGTTGCATCTCTGTTGTGCAGAATCTCTGACAACGGAGCGTCACTGACGACTGTAACAGAGTGATCAGAGAAATAGTGTGCAACCTTCTTCGTGGTCATGTAAATCCCATAAACGAGCTTCTAATAGTGCGGATATCTCTGCTTTGATGGAGTCAGAACTTCAGAAATATAATAAACTGGGCACTGAACTTTATAGGCTTTTCCCTCTTCTTCCCGCTCGATCGTAAGTACTGTACCGATGACTTGTCAAGTGGCTGCTATATAAAGCAGTAAAGGCTCTTTGCTGATTGGGGCAGCAAGCACCGGCTGGGTGGAAAGCTGGGCTTTTAGCTCTACAAATGTTGCATCAGCTTCAGGAGTCCACTCGAACTTATCTGATTTCTTCATCAGTCGGTAAAGAGGCAATGCCTTTTCACCGAGGCGATAAATGAAACGACTTAGGGCGGCCAAACAACCAGTAAGCTTCTGGACATCATGCACACACACAGGGCGTTTCATCCGGAGTATGGCACCCACTTTCTCTGGGTTAGCATCGATCCCTCGTTCAGAAACGAGAAAACCGAGTAATTTTCCGCCTGGAACTCCAAACGTGCACTTTGATGGATTAACCTTGATATCATACCTTCTGGGGTTGGCAAAGGTTTCAGCAAGGTCAGCCAGTAGGTCGGAACCTTTACGTGACTTGACCACAATGTCATCCATGTATGCTTCCACATTCCGACTGATCTGAGTGAGCAGGCACTTCTGAATCATCCGCATGAATGTGGCTCCAGTGTTCTTCAAGCCGAACGGCATAGTGACATAACAGAAGCATCCAAATGGGGTGATGAAAGCTGTTTTTATCTCGTCGGGTCCGTACAGACGGATCTGGTGGTACCCGGAGTAGGCGTCCAAAAAGGACAAACGCTCGCACCCCGCAGTCGAGTCGACTATCTGGTCGATGCAAGGGAGAGGAAAGTGATCTTTCAGGCAGGCCCGATTGATATGTTTGAAGTCGATGCACATGCGAAGAGAGTCGTCCTTCTTTGGGACCATGACAACATTAGCTAACCACTCGGAGTGGTAAATCTCACGAATAAACTCAGCTGCCAAAAGTCGAGCCACCTCTTCACCAATTACCTTCCTCTTATGTACGGCGGACCGTCGAAGATGTTCTTTGACTGGTTTCACTTTTGGGTCGACTCGCAAACAGTGCTCAGCCAGTCCCCTGGGAACACCTGGCATGTCTGAAGGGTTCCATGCAAAGATGTCCTAGTTCTCATGGAGGAACTGGGTGAGCGCTTCTTCCTATTTGGGGTCGAGTGTCGTTGAAATGTGAGTCGGAGCAGCATTGGGATCCGTCGGGTGAATGTGAATCGACTTTGTTTCGCCAGATGAATGGAATGCTGAATCCGTGGCGGGCTTCTTGGCTCGCAACAAATCACTCGGATCTGCATTTTTTGATATTCTTGCAATTCTACTACGGCCATCTGTGCATCGGCGATCTTTGAGCCCTTTTGGAAGCACTCTTCCGCCTTCTTCCGACTACCAGTGAAGTGATCACCCCTTTGGGACCAGGCATCTTCAATTTGAGGTACACGTAACATGGTCGAGCCATAAAGCATGCATAAGCCGGCCTACCCAGAATAGCATGATAGGCACTCTGGAAATCCACAACCTCAAATGTCAACTTTTCTCTGCGGTAATTCTTGGAATCATCGAAAACCACGTCAAGAGCAATCTGGCCGAGTGATGCAGCCTTCTTGCCAGGAATGACCCCATGGAAACTCATATTACTTTCACCGAGTCTTGACATCGGAATGCCCATTCCTTTCAACGTCTCTGCATACAGTATATTCAGGCCACTGCCACCATCCATCAGAACCTTAGTCAGTCGGGTGCCTTCGACTACTGGGTTGACCACCAACGCTTGCCTCCCAGGGGTGGCTATGTGCGCTGGGTGATCGGACTGGTCAAATGTAATGGCAGTCTGGGACCACTTCAAATAACTGGGTGTCACCGGAGCGACCATGTTCACTTCTCTGTTGATGACTTTCAATCGTCTTTTACTCTCAACGTCAGCAAAAATCATCAGAGTGGAATTCACATGGGGATAACCATCGTCATTCTCTTCCTCATCCTCAACCTTGTCTGCTTCTTTCTCCTTTTCCTTGGGTTGTTTCTCTCGGAATTATTGGATTAGGAGTCGACATTGCCGAGTGGTATGCTTCGGGTAAATGAAATTACCCTCTTCATCTTTTTTTGTGTGGATGTGGCATGGCAAATCCAGCACATCATTTCCATCTTGATCTTTTACTTTCTTGGGGTTCCACGGCCCCTTGGGCTTCCCCTTGAACTTTCCTTGAGTCACAGCTAAGGCTTCACCAGGAGCGGCTGGCTCGGCCTTGCGCTTTTGTTTCCGACTGGAGTTTCCTCCTCCGATTTCATGGGCGACTGTTTTGTGCTTGCCACTCCGGAGTCGGTCTTCTTCTTTACCGTTGGCATACTCGGTGGCAATTTCCATCATCCGAGTCAGAGTCATATCTCCTGTCCGACCGAATTTCATATTCAACTCCCGATACTTGACGCCTTCTTTAAAGGCACAAATTGCCTGATGATCAGACACATTCTCCACCGTGTGATGCAATGTGATCCATCTCTGGATATAATCCCTCAAAGACTCATTCGGTTTCTGCACGCAACACTGTAATTTGGCCAGCCCTGCCGGCCATTTGCAAGTACCTTCGAATGTTCTGACAAATACTCGGGCAAGATCTTCCCAAGTATAAATACTGCTTGGTGCTAACTGATTCAGCCATGCTCTAGCCGAGCCCTCCAGCATCAGAGGAAGGTGTTTCATGGCCACTTCACCATTGCCTCAAGCCAAGTATCAGGCTTGGACTCACCAGTGAACTTACTGACTCCAGTCGCCAACCTGAAGTTGGGGGGGAATCGCTACAGCCCTGATGGCTTTGCTGAAGCACTCCGGACCTGAGACATGCACCCTGCTGCTGGTTGGTATATCTCTGTCACGACCCTCTCGGTGAGCTCTGTTTCTGTCAACCAAGCCCTGAACGAGAATAGATCTCGCATCAAAGCCCGGCTCTCTGGGGTCGACTGGAATCCCTCGCCTCATACTGTGAGGGCATCTGTCATCATGTTGCCGAGGCATGTATGACCCACTCCTTGGGGGAGGTGTGGGCACTCGACGACGATCATCGCGATCGACTCGGTGATCATACTGCTCATGGTTTCCGTACTGATCTCGTCGGTCTCCACGTCCCTCACGCCTCGGGGGCGATCTTGGGCTGTGAGCCGACTGAACTATGTCTGCAACCACGGACCTGCTATGGATCCTATTCTGCGACTGAGATACTGCTGTATTCTGCTCTCTTGTCGCACGAAGCAAAGCTCGGGTCTGCACCAGACCTCGACCAGCTTCTGACTGGGAAGGTTGGATCGACTCCTTTATCCGGGTTGCAGCTGCGAGATTCTGGATCGGAGTTCGGTATACCTGAGTCAGAGGCGGAAAGAGTTGACATCGACTGGATTCAGGAGCACGCTGTCGAGCACGCTCGTCAAGTGCGCGCTGGAGATTCTCCAGTCGAGTGCGCTCAGCCAAGTTGGCCAGGCGCACCTCCTCCAAGGCCTGGGCCTCAGGGGGTTCTCCAACGATAGGAGTGTGAAGTGTATCCATGTTCCGGCGGCGAAGTTCTTCTCTCCGATGCGAGGAGAGGGGTTCGGGGCGGTACTCTTCATGAATACGCGACGGATCGCCGCCCCCATCACCTCCGTCTTCACGGGTGAAGCCAGGAGGACTGCGCGGTCCATTGACCATCAAAACTTCTGCCGCGGGGTCACTACTATCGCACTCGGATGCAGTCTCTACAGAGCCAGTCGCCAGATCAAACAAGCCATAGAGGGTTTCGTCGGGCTCGATTGCCGCGACTTGAGGGGTGGCCGACTGGCGAGCCACCGCATGCTTCACCCACCGCTAAAGCCTCGATCGACCAGAACGTTTGCTCCGGCGGGCCGCAGGGAGGGGGAAAGGCATAGGAGCCGATCGATACTGGGTCGACGGCTGCCGCAGGAGGACGCCGCGGACGCACGCGCGAAAGTGCATTGCCCCGCGGACGGGAGTGCATCGACGTCGAGTGGAGCCTCCTGAAGCCAAGCGGAGTCGTCGGCGACAAACACGAGTGCACCGAGACGGATCTCGCGGCCCTCAGCCAAACCTCCGCCTGAAACTATGATGAAGGGGATCGGAAAAATTGCAACTTCTCCAAAAAGTCGCTAAGACACCGGCCCCACGGTGGACGCCAACTGTCATGGTTCTAAGTCTGACAGTAGAATGAGGGGTAGGTATGTAGAGGCAAGATCCTAGCTATGGAGGAGTTGTACACGCGAGTTTTACGAGTTCAGGCCCTTCTCGAAGGAAGTAACAGCCCTACGTCTCGAAGCCCGGAGGCGGTCAACTGGATATATGCGTGTGAGTTACAGGGGGTGCGAACCCTTGTCCCGGAGGAGGGGGTGGCTTATATAGAGTGCGCCAGGACCCCAGCCAGCCCACGTTACAAAGGGTTTAATATACATTAAGGCAGGGTGTTACTGGTAACGCTAGTAATAAAGAGATATAAATGATCTTTAAGGTTACAGAGCGAATGACCGACCATTGCCATCCCGAGTGACATTAGGCCTTCTACACTCTGAGTGGTTTCTTGTATTGTCGAGTGTCTTCAAGACTGTCGAGTGGAACATAGCTTTATGGTCGAGTGGACGATGATTTTTCTACGACCGCTTCTGGTTCTTTTAGAGGTATCCTTGGGGAGGGTATCTTGGACAGATCCATGACCCTACCCTAGGTACATAACTTCGTCACCTGGGACGACGGTTGAGCGATCGACGGATCCGGATCGAACCAACGTCACCTTCGCTGTTCCTCTGTCGACTGATTGCCCCTCAGGATCAGCTGCTTAGACTTCTGTTGCGCTGATACAACTCTCTGCCTCGGATCCGGTGGCTGCTTCGATTACTCTGCCTTCATCACTTTTTACTGGATATCAAACTCTGGACGATCCACCGACTGCTGCCAAGGAAGCTCTTCTTCAGTTGAATCTTGTGATGTGGCAAATGAAAGTGTTGCATGAGGCTAGTCAGATAGCCTTCAACGCCGGAGCTGCTCTGCAAGCCAATGTCCAGGTTAGTTGATTTTCCAGTCGATCGTATTTCTTGTCTGATCACCCACTGGGGTGTGGCTTGTTTTGAAATTGCATGTCTCTTTGTGTCAATTCAAGCTGAATCTTTGCACTAGTGGGGGCACGCTGAGTGCACCCACTGGGTGTAGTCCCCGAGACCATAGTTGGCTGCGGGCAATCGACTGTGGTCTGAGAATCTGAACCTCTCTCTCTCTCTCTCTTTTACAAAATTAGTGGGGGCACACTAAGTGCACCCACTGGGTGTAGTCCCCGAGACTGCCATTGAATGTTTGATTTGGTGGTAGTCTTAGAGTAGCTATCATTGTGATGTCTTTTATCTTTGTCGACTGATATGGCTTTAACTACAGAAATCTTGTGATCTTGGGGCTCAGCTTTCTGCAATGAACAAACAGCAAATCAGCCTCAACCTTGATCTGGAATTGGCCAAGAAGAATCTCAAGAGCGCTCGTGACGAAGTAGCTGCCATGGGAGGTAACCAATCGCTAACTGTGTATCCCACCGCTGGCACTTTTCCTTTCCATTTTTTGAACCAAGTGACTCCACTCGAGCAGATGTACGTAGTGAAAGCCACCAACTCCAAGCCCGTCTGAAGAATGTTGTTCCTTTAGAGAAAATGAAGCAGGCTTTGGAGAAGAAGGATCTGGATCTTGCTGCAGCACAGAAGGAGGCGCGCGATAAAACAACACTTGCTGACAAGAAGCTTGCTTCAGTCGGCAAGTTAGAAGAAGAAAACTCCAAGCTGAAGACTGTTGTTTCTGACGCCAATAGGGAGGTTGAGCAACTGAAGAAGGACAAGGAGAAACTGACCGACGAGCTTGGGGGTCTCAAGGCCAAGAATGGCGAACTGGAGTCTTATCTGGGCCAGCTTGCTTCAAAGCTAGTTTTGAAACTTGAAGGTACTGATTAATCTGTCTTATTTATGTCGACTGCCAAGTCTAATTATACCGTCGACTCACCATCCACTCGACTGTGCAAAATTTTGCCAAGACTTTGAAGCAGAAACCGGGCTGGTTGAGACGGGTCTTGACCCCATAAACTGTCCAGTCAAAGATGATGTTGCGATGAACGTGCTGCGGTTGGAATCTCGTATGGACAGTGTGGTTGCTTATCTTGCACGCCTGAAAGCTGTGATGACTCGGGTTGATGCTGAACTCTGGCCTCAGGCGGAACTGTCTCAAGATCTTGAGTCCCTGATGACTCGACTGAATCAAATCCCCGAGCGCGTGCAAGAATGGAAGAAGTCATCCGCTCGCTGTGGTGCTGATGTCGCGTTGTCTTTGGTCCGAGTGCACTGCAAGGATGTCAAAGAAGACAAGCTGGCAGAACTCAAGGTTGCTAACATGAAGAGGCACACTTTCCAGTCTTTCATGGACACCTTCCTTGATGCCGCCACTCGCATTGCCAACAGCATTGACCTTGACAGTTTCTGCGACCCAGCCAGTCCTTCTCCTGATGCGTGACCGAAAAAACATTATGCCTCACTTTTATTTTCCTTGGAATGCCGAGTGATTATGTAACCGTTAAACTTCTTCGGGCTTGATGCTCGAATACTTTTGATCCATCGTCTGGTACTTTAGGATTTATCCGAACTTGGTTTATTTCTGAATATGCTTGCGCTTGCCTTCGAGTGGACTTTGTTCTTCACTCGGAATAATATTTGTGTTTGAGATACAGCTCTGAGGTGGTCGGCACCATTCAACCTTCACTTCATCGTCCTTGCGGATAGGGACGGAGCACGCATTGCAGTCGACCTGCACCTCATCGTCCTTGCGGATAGGAATGGAGCGCACATTGTACTTGTGGCGTAGCTCCGAAGGAAAAGGTTGCAGTCGACCTGCACCTCGTCGTCCTTGCGGATAGGAATGGAGCGCACATTGTACTTGTGGTGTAGCTCCGAAGGAGAAGGTTGCAGTCAACCTGCACCTCGTCGTCCTTGCAGATAGGGATGTGTTTTGAACTTAGGCGAGTACTGGACTGCAGCTAAGCCCCCGAGTGGGAGGGTTGCTCTCCACTCGGTAGGATTTTTTCAAACTCGAGCGAGTACTGGACTGCAGCTAAGCCCCCGAGTGGGAGGGTTGCTCTCCAATCAGTAGGATTTCTTCAAACTTGGGCGAGTACTGGAATGCAGCTAAGCCCCCGAGTGGGAGGGTTGCTCTCCACTCGGTAGGATTTTTCAAACTTAGGCGAGTACTAGACTGCAGCTAAGCCTCCGAGTGGGAGGGTTGCTCTCCATTTGGTAGGATTTTTTCAAACTTAGGCGAGTACTGGACTGCAGCTAAGCCCCCGAGTGGGAGGGTTGCTCTCCACTCGGTAGGATTTTTCAAACTTAGGCGAGTACTGGACTGCAACTAAGCCCCCGAGTGGGAGGGTTGCTCTCTAATCGGTAGGATATCTTCAAACTTAGGCGAGTACTGGACTGCAGCTAAGCCTCTGAGTGGGAGGATTGGTCTCCACTCGGTAGGATTTTTTCAAACTTAGGCGAGTACTAGACTGCAGCTAAGTCCCCGAGTGGGAGGGTTGCTCTCCAATCGGTAGGATTTCTTCAAACTTAGGCGAGTGCTGGACTGCAGCTAAGCCCCCCGAGTGGGAGGGTTGCTCTCTAATCGGTAGGATTTTTCAAACTTAGGTGAGTACTGGATTGCAGCTAAGCCTCCGAGTGGGAGGGTTGCTCTCCACTCGGTAGGATTTTTTTAAACTTAGGCGAGTATTGGACTGCAGCTAAGCCCCCGAGTGGGAGGGTTGCTCTCCAATGGGTAGGATTTCTTCAAACTTAGGCAAGTACTGGACTGCAGCTAAGCTCCCGAGTGGGAGGGTTACTCTCCACTCGGTAGGATTTTTTGAACTTAGGCGAAACGGATTCGCAGCTAAGCCTCCGAGTGAGAGCCTTGCTCACCACTCGGTAGGATTTTTCGAACTTAGGAGAAACGGATTCGCAGCTAAGCCCCCGAGTGAGAAGCTTGCTCACCACTCGGAAGGATTTTTCGAACTTAGGCGAAACGGATTCGCAGCTATGCCCCCGAGTGAGAAGCTTGCTCACCACTCGGAAGGATTTTCCAAACTTAAGCGAAACAGATTCGCAGCAAAGTCACCCACTGGGGGATTTCAAACGGAAACAAAAGCAACAACAATCATTTAGAAGGATTATAAAGCTCTTGTATTTGATAAATAAACTACAAAGGTATTTCTTATTACATCTCATCCGAGTGAGTACTTAAGTATAAAAGGGGCGGAGCAGCTCCGCATTCCAAGCTCGTGGCTTGTCTTTCTGATGCTCGACACTGTAAAGGTGGTATGCTCCATTGTGGAGCACTCTGGTGACAATGAAGGGACCTTCCCAAGCTAGGGCGAGCTTGTGTGGTTTCTGCTGATCCACTCGAAGAACCAAGTCTCCCTCTTGAAAGGCTCGACACTTCACGTGTCTAGCATGGAATCAATGCAAGTCTTGTTGATAAATGGTCGACCGGATCAAGTCCATCTCTCTTTCCTCCTCTAGGAGGTCGACTGCGTCTTGCCGAGCTTGTTCTGCTTCATCTTCAAAGAAGAGCTCAACTCGTCGAGCATTATGAAGCAAGTCACTCGGTAAAATAGCTTCAGCTCCATAGACCAAGAAGAATGGAGTTCAGCCAGTCGACCAATTAGGAGTTGTCCTCAACCCCCAGAGAACTGATGGAAGTTCATCAACCCAGGCGCCTGCCGTGTGCTTGAGATCTCGCATCAGTCGGGGTTTCAGTCCTTTGAGAATCAGACCATTTGCTCTTTCTGCTTGTCCATTCGACTGGGGATGGGAGACCGAAGCATAGTCGACTCGTGTGCCTTGTGAAGCGCGGAAGGTTCTGAACTCATCAGAATCGAAGTTCGATCCGTTGTCAGTGATGATGCTGTGCGGAACCCCATATCTGAAAATCAACTCTCTGATGAAGCTGACAGCAGTACTAGCTTCAAGATTCTTAATAGGCTTGGCTTCGGTCCATTTGGTAAACTTGTCGACTGCTACAAGCACATGAGTGAAGCCGCTCCTACCAGTCCTTAGTGGACCGACCATGTCCAATCCCCAAACAGCAAAGGGCCAGACGAGTGGGATGGTCTTCAGGGCTGATGCAGGTTTGTCCGACATATTGGAGTAGAACTGGCAGCCTTCACATCTGTCGACTATATCTTTCACCATTTCATTTGCCCGTGGCCAATAAAATCCAGCTCGGTATGCTTTAGCCACAATGGTCCGAGAGGACGCATGGTGACCACAGGTCCCCGAATGGATGTCGTGGAGGATCACTCGGCCTTCTTTTGGTGTTATACATTTCTGGCTGACCCCAGTTGCACTTTCTCTGAACAGTTGACCCCTTATTACAGTAACGGCCTTGGATGACGGACGATCTATCGAGCCTCTTGTTCGTCCTCTGGGAGTTCCTTCCTAAGGATGTATGCAATGTATGACACCGTCCAGTTGGGAGTGATGACTAGAACCTCCATGATTAGGTCGACCACGGATGGAATCTCGACTTCAGTCGGATCTGCGGCGCTCTTAGGCTGTGGGGGATCTTCCTGAACTGACGGTGTGTGAATATGTTCCAAAAACACATTGCTGGGAATGGCTTCTCTCTTGGAACCTATCTTTGCCAAATCATCGGCTGCTTGATTTTTCAGTCGGGGCATATGATGGAGCTCTAACCCCTCAAACTTCTTTTCCAACTTCCTCACCGCATTGTAGTAACCGGTCATAGCTGGGCTTCTAACGTCCCATTCTTTCATCGCTTGATTGACTACCAAATCTGAGTTGCGGTAGACCATGAGGCGACGGACACCGAGTGAAATGGCCATACGTAACCCATATAAGAGTGCTTCATATTCTGCTTCGTTATTGGAGGAATCAAAGTGAATCTGGAGGACGTATCTGAGCTTGTCTCCTCGGGGGGATACCAGTACCACCCCAGCACCAGAACCATTCAGCATCTTGGATCCATCAAAGAACATGGTCCAGTGCTCCGAGTGAACTTGAGTCGGCAGTTGTTGTTCGATCCACTCGGCGAGGAAATCTGCTATTGCTTGGGACTTGATAGCTTTCTTTGCCTCAAACTTGATATCTAAGGGAAGGAGTTCAATCGCCCATTTTGCCACTCGACCAGTTGCATCTCTGTTGTGCAGAATCTCCGACAATGGAGCGTCGCTGACGACTGTAACAGAGTGATCAGAGAAATAGTACCATGCCACTGGCATATCACCTCCCTCATATCATGCCATGATTTGCATCATGTTGCTTGTGCATTGCACGTGGTTGATTGTGTCTCCCTTTGCTTGTGTTCTTGCTTTGGGTAGAGCCAGGAGACGAGTACGTGATCGAGGAACCCGTTGAGTACGCTTACGAGGATCAAGCTAACGTCAACTTGGAGAACTTTGCAGGCAAGATGACCATACCCTCGAAATCACTTCTATCTTTGCTTGCTAGTTGCTCGCTCTATTGCTATGCCTATGCTACGATATCTACCACTTGCTCATCATGCCTCCCATTTTTCCATGTCAAACCTCTAACCCACCTTGTCCTAGCAAACCGTTGTTTGGCTATGTTACCGCTTTGCTCAGCCCCTCTTATAGCGTTGCTAGTTGCAGGTGAAGATTGGAGTTTGTTCCTTGTTGGAACATGTTTATTGTTGGGATATCATTATTATATCTTATCTATTTTAATGCATCTATATACTTGGTAAAGGGTGGAAGGCTCGGCCTTATGCCTAGTGTTTTGTTCCACTCTTGCCGCCCTAGTTTCCGTCATACCGGTGTTATGTTCCTTGATTTGCGTTCCTTACACGGTTGGGTTATAATGGGAACCCCTTGATAGTCCGCCTTGAATAAAACTCCTCCAGCAATGCCCAACCTTGGTTTTACCATTCGCCACCTAGCCTTTTTCCCTTGGGTTTCGTGGACTCAAGGGTCATCTTTATTTTAAACCCCCGGGCCAGTGCTCCTCTGAGTGTTGGTCCAAACTGAGCTGCCTGCGGGGCCACCTCGGGGAAACTTGAGGGTTGGTTTTACTCGTAGCTAGTCTCATCCATTGTGCCCTGAGAACGAGATATGTGCAGCTCCTATCGGGATTTGTCGGCACATTCGGGTGGCTTTGCTGGTTTAGTTTTACCATTGCCGGGATGTCTTGTAACCGGGATTCCGAGTCTGATCGGGTTGCCTTGGGAGAAGGAATATCCTTCGTTGACCGTGAGAGCTTGTGACGGGCTAAGTTGGGACACCCCTGCAGGGATTCGAACTTTCGAAAGCCGTGCCCGCGGTTATGGGCAGATGGGAATTTGTTAATGTTCGGTGTAGAAAACCTGAAACTTAACTTAATTAAAATGAATCAACAGAGTGTGTGGCCGTGATGGTCTCTTTTCGGCGGAGTCCAGGAAAGAACACGGTCTCGTGTTATGCTTGAACGTAGGTTGTTCTAGGATCACTTCTTGATCATAGTTTATCGATCGTGCCTTTGCCTTCTTTTCTCGCTCTCATTTGCGTATGTTAGCCACCATATATGCTAGTGCTTGCTGCAGCTCCTCCTCATACCTTTTACCCTACCTATAAGCTTAAATAGTCTTGATCGCGAGGGTGTGAGATTGCTGAGTCCCCGTGACTCACAGATTACTTCCAAAACCAGATGCAGGGACCGATGATACCGCTCCTGGAGATTCGACTGAGCTCAAGTGGGAGTTCGATGAGGACTCAGGACGATACTATGTTTCTTTTCCAGACGATCAGTAGAGGAGCCCAGTTGGGGTGATCGGGGACATTGTTGCATTTGGGGTTATCTTTATTTTGGTTCCGTAGTCGGACCTTGATTGTATCTGGATGAATGTAATGATATTTATGCTACTGTGTGACGTGGCGAGTGTAAGCCAACTATGTACCTCTTTTCTTATTCATTACATGGGTTGTGTGAAGATTACCGCACTTGCGACATTGCTTACAATGCGGTTATGCCTCTAAGTCGTGCTTCGACACGTGGGAGATATAGCCGCATCGTGGGTGTTACAAGTTGGTAATCAGAGCCTTCCCCGACTTAGGAGCCCCCTACTTGATCGGATCGCTGGCGTTGTTGAGTCTAGAAAAATATTTTGAGTCATTTAGGATTATATATATCGGAGAGTAGGATTCTTTTTACTCCTCAGTCCCTTCGTCGCTCTGGTGAGGCATCCTGACGTAGAGTTTTGACTCTTCTCTTCTCAAATTTCACTTAAAAAAATTTAGGATCACGCGGGTATCTTGGAATCGTTCCGATGGTTTTGTGACGAGAACATTGTTCTTGGTGCCTCTTGACATTTAGGGGTTGTGGCAGTGTCCCGGGGAGTTGAGCTCCGAGGTGTTGTCGTCACAATTTTATCGTTGCAGTTCTGGAATACCTGAGTTTCGCCGACATCGAAAATCTCTTTTATGCAGTTGTTGGTGAGATAACCTCGACGCCACCCAGTACTGGGGCGGGAGTTCGGGAGTATTGCCATAACTCGTATAACGGATGCTTTTCGAAGGTTGAGGTAAATGATTTCCGAAGGTTTCTTGGTTATGTGTTGAAGGATGGATACAGCTGGATGTAGGATTTGCTAGCTTTGGGTGAGATATTATGCTTCCCCTGTATCCCCAACACCTGATTGCATAACCGGAAAGGTTCGGGAGTTTCATAGGTGGTAATTCATGTAGCTCTAGTATTTCTTCCGCAAATATTTGGTTTGTGATTGGGTAATCCTTACCAAGTATTTGTTCATGTCCGTACCTTGTTGTTTTATTCTTCTACCTCTGTCTAAGTGGCTTCTCAATTTATGGAAGTGTGACCATTTCAATTGGATTTCATTCGTTCATTTTGTTCGAATGTTGAGACTATATGTTGCAATTTCGATCCATTTGATTCAGCTTGAATGTATGTCTGTCATGATGCTAATAGATGTCACCCTCTTCAGGATGGCTCCTCCAACGCGTCAGAATCCTGAACCGCCGCCACCACCTCCTCCTCCGGAGGCATGGCAAGTTGTGATGGCCGCTACCAATGCCAACACGCAAATGCTTATGCAACTCTTGCAAGAGCGCAACCAAGGAAATCAAGGCCATGGCAACAATCAGAATCAGTTTGCTACACTCAACCAGTTCCTCGCAAACTAGCCAAAGACTTTCAGTAACTGTGTCGAGGCAACAGACGCTGATGATTGGCTCGTGGATATCTGCAAGCATTTCGAGTGCAGCAACGTCAGGCCTGAGGACTTTGTCAAGTTCGCCTCGTTCCAACTCAAAGACCAAGCTGCTAAGTGGTATCAGCAATACAAAGATTCCAGAGGAGGTCGTGTGATTACCTAGGATGAATTCCGTCAAGACTTCAAAGCTCACCACATTCCTCAGAGTGTTGTTGAGAGCAAGCGTGAGGAGTTCCGCAATCTGAAGCAAGGCAGCTTGTCTGTTTACCAGTATAACATCATGTTCCAGAAGCTCGCTCGTTTCGCTAAGCAAGACGTCCCTAACAAGAAGAGCATGATTTATCAGTTCAGAGGTGGTCTCAGAGAAGATCTCCAACTAGCTCTTGTGCTTTTCAAGCCGCAGAAGTACGATGAGTTTTACAACATGGCACTGAAACAAGAGACTGCTCAGCTCAAGTGCGATGCTTCCAAGAAGCGAGTCAGGGATGCAACTCCTTGTTCCTCAACTCAAGTGGCAACTAAGCAGCAAAAGTATTGGTTGCCTCCTCCTCCTCCGTTCCGTCAGCCTTATCAGCAGAAGAGCAAAGGTGGCAATGGATCTTCCCCCCCCCCCAACCCCGGCCTTTCAGAACAAGACTTTTTCTCATGCTCCAAAATCAAGTGCTCCGTATGACCGTCCGCTCTCGGAGGTCACGTGCAACAAGTGTCAGCAGAAGGGTCACTATGCCAACAAATGCTTCAATCAGAGGCGTCTTCCTCCTCCTCCTGTGAGATCTGCTAGCACTGCAGTGGTCAAGCATAATCCCAAGCATGCCAAGGTCAACATGATGAACGCAGCTCAGGCAGAGGACTCGTCAGATGTGATTATGGGTATCCTTCCTGTTAACGATATCCCTGCAAAAGTTCTTTTTGACTCTGGTGCATCGCATTCTTTCATGTCATTCCCATTTGCATCGGAGCACAACTTTGGCACTAAGGCATTACCTAAAGCATTGCAAGTTGTTTCTCCGACTAAGCGTTTGATTTCTAGCATGATGGTTCCGGATGTTTCTATCATGATGGGTGACTTCAAGTTTCTGGCTTCTCCAATGGTCCTTGGTAACTCGGCAATTGATCTTATTCTCGGAATGGACTGGCTTTCTAAGCACAAGGCTCACCTTGATTGTGCTGCCAGGCATATTCAATTGACACATTCATCTGAGGATGTAATCGTCTTTGCCGCTCGTCATAATACCATCCGACTGTTTTCTCTCAATGAGAAGGGCGAGCTGGATGCCATCTCTCAGATTCCAGTCGTTTGCGAATATCAAGACGTCTTTCCAGAAGACCTTCCAGGAATGCCTCCACACCAGCCAGTTGAATTCGTCATCGATCTTGAGCCTGGCACGGAACCTGTTTGCAAACGTCCTTACAAGCTTGGACCTGAAGAGTTGAAGGAGCTGAAGAAACAACTCGATATTCAAGAGGGTATGGGTCTCATCCGACCAAGTTCTTCTCCATGGGGTTGTGGTGTTCTTTTTGTCAATAAGAAGGATGGAACAGACCGACTTTGTGTCGACTACCGTCCATTGAACAAGAAGACCATAAAGAACAAGTACCCACTTCCCAACATCAACGAGCTTTTCGAACAACTCAAAGGTGCTCAAGTATTCTCCAAACTTGACCTCCGTATGGGCTATCATCAGATTCACATTCGTGAAGAAGATATCCCCAAGACAGCATTCAGAACAAGCTACGGTTCATATGAATACACTGTCATGTCTTTCGACCTTGTCAACGCCCCTCCAACATTCTCTTGCATGATGAACTTCATCTTCAACGCCTACACAAATGACTTCGTCTTGGTCTACCTCGATGACATTCTGGTCTTTTCCAAGAACAAGGAGGATCACGCCAAGCATTTTGAGATTGGTGCTGGATAAACTCAGAGAACATCAGTTCTATGTGAAGTTTTCAAAGTGTGAGTTTTGGCTCGATGAGGTTCTCTACCTTGGGCATATCATCTCCACCAAGGGCATAGCTGTTAATCTTGAGAGGGTGTCTGCAATTGTGAATTGGGAACCGCCTCAGAACGTGAAGCAACTCCGCAGCTTCCTTGGGCTCGCAAGCTATTGTCGAAGGTTCGTTGAGAACTTCTCTAAGATCGCGAAGCCTCTTTCCAACCTTCTCCAGAAACATGTGAAGTATGTCTGGTCGCCTGAATGTGACATCGCTTTCAACACCCTGAAAGAGAAGTTAGTCACTGCTCCAATTCTGACTCCACCTGATGAATCCAAACCGTTCAAGGTTTTCTGTGATGCTTCCCTTCAAGGTCTCGGTGCAGTGTTGATGCAAGAGAAGAAAGTTGTGACCTATACCTCTCGCCAGTTGAAACCCAACGAAAAGAACTACCCCACTCATGACCTCGAGTTGGTGGCAGTTGTCCATGCTCTTTTAACTTGGAGACATCTCTTATTGGGAAGAAAAGTGGACATCTTCACTGATCATAAGAGTCTCAAGTACATCTTCACTCAGCCAAACCTCAACCTCAGGCAGACTCGTTGGGTCGAAATGATTCAAGAGTATAATCCGAGTATTGAATATGCTCCAGGTAAGGCCAATGTAATTGCTGCGCATTGAGCAGGAAGGCTTACTGCAACAGTTTGATTCTCAAGCTTTACCAACCAGAGCTTTGTGAAGCTTTCCGCAAACTTAATCTCCAAGTTGTTCCTCAAGGATTCCTTGCCAACCTCCAAGTCTCTCCTACTTTGGAAGATCAGATTCGTGAGGTTCAACTTCTTGATGCTATGGTGAAGAAGGTGAAGATTGGGATTGCCAAGAGTCAACCCAAGTACAAGTGCTATCGTCTTGATGACAAGGATACTCCATTCTTCGAGGATCGCATTGTTGTGCCTAAAGGTGACCTTCGTAAAGTCATTATGAACGAGGCTCACAATTCACTCCTCTCTATTCACCCTGGAAGTACCTAAAGGTGACCTTCATAAAGATGTACCAGGACCTCAAGCAGTCGTATTGGTGGACTCGAATGAAGCGCGAGATTGCTCAGTTCGTGAATGAATGTGATGTATGCAGAAGAGTGAAAGCAGAACACCAACGACCAGCTGGTCTCCTCCAACCTCTTGCCATTCCAGAATGGAAGTTTGACCATATTGAGATGGACTTCGTGACTGGATTTCCCAAGTCCAAGAGTGGCAATGATGCTATCTTTGTTGTCATCGACAAGCTCACTAAAGTGGCTCATTTTCTACCTATCAAAGAATCTATCACAGCAGCTAAGTTGGCAGAGCTATATACCTCCAGGATTGTCTCCCTGCACGGCATTCCGTAGTTGATATCTTCAGATCATGGTAGCATCTTCACCTCTAAGTTCTAGGATTCTTTTCAGAAGGCCATGGGCACCAACATTCGCTTCAGCACAACTTTTCATCCTCAAACCAGTGGCCAAGTCGAGCGAGTCAACCAAATTCTTGAAGATATGCTCAGGGCATGTGTCATTTCTTTCGGTATGAAGTGGGAAGATTGTCTTCCATATGCCTAGTTCTCCTACAACAACAGCTTCCAGGCGAGTTCGGGCAAGGCCCCATTCGAGATTTTCTATGGCAGGAAGTGTCGTACTCCTCTTAACTGGTTAGAGACTGGTGAACGCCAACTTCTTGGCAATGACTTGATCACAGAGGCTGAAGATATGTGCAAAGTCATTCGTGAAAATCTCAAAGCCGCGCAATCGCGCCAGAAGAGTTACTATGATAGCAAACATCGTGACTTGGCTTTTGAGATCGGAGACCATGTCTACCTCCGCGTCTCTCCAATGAAAGGTACTCGTCGCTTCGGTATCAAAGGGAAGCTTGCCCCTAGATACGTGGGTCCTTTCAAGATCATTGGCAAAAGAGGCGATCTCGCCTATCAACTTGAGCTTCCATCCAACTTTGCAAACGTGCACGACGTGTTTCACGTGTCTCAGCTCCGCAAGTGTTTCAAGACTCCTGACCGGACCATCAACTTTGAAGAGATTGATGTCCAAGAAGACCTGTCTTAACATGAGCACCCCGTTGCTATTCTTGAAGATACTGAGTGCAAGACTCGCAACAAGTCTATCAAATTCCTGAAAGTAAAGTGGTCACATCATTCCGACCTTGAAGCCACCTGGGAATGCGACGATCACCTCCGTTCCGAATATCCGGAGTTTTTCCAGTCCTAGATCTCGGGTCGAGATCCTTTCATAGTGGTGGAGTGTTGTAACACCCCGTATGTAACTTGCCATATTTGTATTCCAACTCTTGCCATTTCCGGCACTAAGTTATGATATTTCCTCGTTGTCGGGTTTTTGTCTTCGTGTTGCTTTTGTCTTTTGTCAAGCATCTTGAGTGGATCCCTGCCATGTGCTTTGTTGTTATGTTAGAGTGCAGTAGCTTGTTGTTCTTGATGCATTTAGATGGCCTCGTGCTGTTAATCGCAGATCAGTGCCATATTTGTTTTGCTTGTCATTTGCAAACCGTGCATCCGATTCCGGTGATCTTTATATCGATTTCGACCGAAATCAACTCATCTTTCCAGTGGCACTCTTGGTTTTCCAAGTTGAGGCCAGGTTCAATATTTCCTTTCCGCAACATGCATATGCATCGCATATCACCTCCCTCATATCATGCCATGATTTGCATCATGTTGCTTGTGCATTGCACGTGGTTGATTGTGTCTCCCTTTGCTTGTGTTCTTGCTTTGGGTAGAGCCAGGAGACGAGTACGTGATCGAGGAACCCGTTGAGTACGCTTACGAGGATCAAGCTAACGTCAACTTGGAGAACTTTGCAGGCAAGATGACCATACCCTCGAAATCACTTCTATCTTTGCTTGCTAGTTGCTCGCTCTATTGCTATGCCTATGCTATGATATCTACCACTTGCTCATCATGCCTCCCATTTTTCCATGTCAAACCTCTAACCCACCTTGTCCTAGCAAACCGTTGTTTGGCTATGTTACCGCTTTGCTCAGCCCCTCTTATAGCGTTGCTAGTTGCAGGTGAAGATTGGAGTTTGTTCCTTGTTGGAACATGTTTATTGTTGGGATATCATTATTATATCTTATCTATTTTAATGCATCTATATACTTGGTAAAGGGTGGAAGGCTCGGCCTTATGCCTAGTGTTTTGTTCCACTCTTGCCACCCTAGTTTCCGTCATACCGGTGTTATGTTCCTTGATTTGCGTTCCTTACACGGTTGGGTTATAATGGGAACCCCTTGATAGTCCGCCTTGAATAAAACTCCTCCAGCAATGCCCAACCTTGGTTTTACCATTCGCCACCTAGCCTTTTTCCCTTGGGTTTCGTGGACTCAAGGGTCATCTTTATTTTAAACCCCCGGGCCAGTGCTCCTCTGAGTGTTGGTCCAAACTGAGCTGCCTGCGGGGCCACCTCGGGGAAACTTGAGGGTTGGTTTTACTCGTAGCTAGTCTCATCCATTGTGCCCTGAGAACGAGATATGTGCAGCTCCTATCGGGATTTGTCGGCACATTCGGGTGGCTTTGCTGGTTTAGTTTTACCATTGCCGGGATGTCTTGTAACTGGGATTCCGAGTCTGATCGGGTTGCCTTGGGAGAAGGAATATCCTTCGTTGACCGTGAGAGCTTGTGATGGGCTAAGTTGGGACACCCCTGCAGGGATTTGAACTTTCGAAAGCCGTGCCCGCGGTTATGAGCAGATGGGAATTTGTTAATGTGCGGTTGTAGAAAACCTGAAACTTAACTTATTTAAAATGAATCAACAGAGTGTGTGGCCGTGATGGTCTCTTTTCGGTGGAGTCCGGGAAGAGAACACGGTCTCATGTTATGCTTGAACGTAGGTTGTTCTAGGATCACTTCTTGATCATAGTTTATCGATCGTGCCTTTGGCTTCTCTTCTCGCTCTCATTTGCGTATGTTAGCCACAATATATGCTAGTGCTTACTGCAGCTCCTCCTCATACCTTTTACCCTACCTATAAGCTTAAATAGTCTTGATCGTGAGGGTGTGAGATTGCTGAGTCCCTGTGACTCACAGATTACTTCCAAAACTAGATGCAGGGACCGATGATACCGCTCCAGTAGATTCGACTGAGCTCAAGTGGGAGTTCAATGAGGACTCAGGATGATACTACGTTTCTTTTCCAGACGATCAGTAGAGGAGCCCAGTTGGGGCGATCGGGGACATTGTTGCATTTGGGGTTATCTTTATTTTGGTTCCGTAGTCGGACCTTGATTGTATCTGGATGAATGTAATGATATTTATGCTATTGTGTGATGTGGCGAGTGTAAGCCAACTATGTACCTCTTTTCTTATTCATTACATGGGTTGTGTGAAGATTACCCCACTTGCGACATTGCTTACAATGCGGTTATGCCTCTAAGTCGTGCTTCGACACGTGGGAGATATAGCCGCATCATGGGTGTTACAGTCAGCCAGTAGGTCGGAACCTTTACGTGACTTGACCACAATGTCATCCATGTACGCTTCCACATTCCGACTGATTTGAGTGAGTAAACACTTCTGAATCATCCGCATGAATGTGGCTCCAGCATTCTTCAGGCCGAATGGCATAGTGACATAACAGAAGCACCCGAATGGGGTGATGAAAGTCATTTTAATCTCATCGGGTCCATATAGACGGATCTGATGATACCCGGAATAAGCGTCTAAAAATGACAAACGCTCACACCCCGCAGTCGAATCGACTATTTGATCGATGCAAGGGAGAGGAAAGTGGTCCTTCGGGCAGGCTCGATTGATATGCTTGAAGTCAATGCACATGCAAAGTGAGTCGTCCTTCTTAGGGACCATGACAACATTAGCTAACCACTCAGAGTGGTAAATCTCTCGAATAAACTCAGCTGCCAGGAGCCGAGCCACTTCTTCACCGATTGCTTTTCTCTTCTGTACGGCGGACCGTCGGAGATGTTCTTTGACCGGTTTCACTTTTGGGTCGACTCGCAAACGATGCTCAGCCAGTCCCCTGGGAACACCTGGCATGTCAGAGGGTTTCCATGCAAAGATGTCCCAGTTCTCATAGAGGAACTGGGTGAGCGCTTCTTCCTATTTGGAATCGAGTGTTGTTGAAATGTGAGTCGGAGCAGCACTGGGATCAGTCGGGTGAATATGAATCGGTTTCGTTTCACCGGACGGCTGAAATGTTGAATCCGTGGCAGGCTTCTTAGCTCGCAGGAAGTCACTCGGATCTGCATTTTTCTGATATTCCTGCAATTCCACTACTGTCATCTGCGCATCGGCGATCTTCGAGCCCTTCTGGAAGCACTCTTCTGCCTTCTTTCTATTGCCAGTGATAGTGATCACACCCTTAGGACCAGGCATCTTCAATTTGAGGTACACATAGCATGGTCGAGCCATAAAACGTGCATAAGCTGGCCTGCCTAGAATAGCGTGATAAGCACTCTGGAAATCCACAACTTCAAATGCCAACTTTTCTTTGCGGTAATTCTTGGAATCACCGAAAACCACGTCAAGAGCAATCTGGCCGAGTGATTCAACCTTCTTGCCTAGAATGACTCCATGGAAACTCATATTGCTTTCACTGAGTCTGGACATCGGAATGCCCATTCCTTTCAACGTCTCCGCATACAGTATATTCAGGCCACCGCCACCATCCATCAGAACCTTAGTCAATCGGATGCCTTCGACCACTGGGTCGACCACCAACACTTGCCTCCCAGGGGTGGCTATGTGCGCTGGGTGATCGGACTGGTCGAATGTAATGGCAGTCTGAGACCACTTCAAATAATTGGGTGTCACCGGAGCGACCATGTTCACTTCTTTGTTGATGACTTTCAGTCGACTCTTGCTCTCAACATCAGCAAAAATCATCAGAGTGGAATTTACGTGGGGGTAACCATCATCTTCCTCTTCCTCATCCTCAACTTTGTCCGCTTCCTTCTCCTTTTCCTTGGGTTGTTTCTCTCGGAATTGCTGGATTAGAAGTCGACACTGTCGAGTGGTATGCTTTGGGTAAATGAAATTACCCTCCTCATCTTTCTTGGTGTGAATGTGGCATGGTAAATCCAACACATCATTTCCATCTTGATCTTTTACTTTCTTGGGGTTCCATGGTCCTTTGGGTTTCCCCTTGAACTTCCCCTGAGTCACAGCTAAGGCTTCACCAGGAGCGGCTGGTTCGGCTTTGTGCTTCTGCTTTCGACTGGAGTTTCCTCCTCCGGTTTCGTGGGCGACTGCTTTGTGATTGCCACTCCGGAGTCGGTCTTCTTCTTCACTATTGGCGTACTTGGTGGCAATCTCCATCATCCGAGTCAGAGTCATATCTCCTGCCCGACCGAATTTCAGATTCAACTCCCGATACTTAATGCCTTCTTTGAAGGCACAAATTGCTTGGTGATCTGACACATTCTCCACTGTGTGGTGCAACGTGATCCATCTCTGGATATAATCCCTCAAAGTTTCATTCGGTTTCTGAACACAACACTGTAATTCTGTCCACCCTGCTGGCCACTTGCAAGTACCTTCAAATGTTCTGAGAAATACTCGAGCAAGATCTTCCCAAGTATAAATACTAGTAGGAGCTAACTGATTCAGCCACGCCCTGGCCGAGCCCTCTAGCATCAAAGGAAGGTGCTTCATGGCCACTTCATCGTTGCCGCCACCGATCTGTACAACCACTCGGTAATCTTCAAGCCAAGTATCAGGCTTGGACTCACCAGTGAACTTACTGACTCCAGTCGCCAACCTGAAGTTGGGAGGAATCACCGCAGCCCTGATGGCTCTACTGAAGCACTCTGGGCCTGAGATATGCATTCTACTGCTGGTTGGAAAATCTCTGTCGGGGCCTTCTCCGTGAGCTCTGTTTCTGTCGACCAAACCCTGAACGAGAATAGATCTCGCATCAAAGCCTGGTTCCCTGGGGTCGATTGGAATCTTTCGCCCACCACTGTGAGGGCGTCTGTCATCCTGCTGCCGAGGCACGTATGATCCACTCCTTGGGGGAGGTGTGGGCCCTCGACGACGATCATCGTGATCGAGTCGGTGATCATACTGCTCACGGTTTCTGTACTGATCTCGTCGGTCTCCAAGTCCCTCATGCCTCGGGGGCGATCTCGGGCTGTGAGCCGACTGGACTGTGTCTGCAACTACGGATCTGCTGTGAATCCTATTCCACGACTGAGATACTACTATATTCTGCTCTCCTGCGGCTCGGAGCAAAGCCCGGATCTGCACCAAACCTCGACCAGCTTCTGACTGGGAAGGTTGAATTGACTCTGCTATTCGGGCCGCAGCTGCTAGATTCTGGATCGGAGTTCGGTATACCTGAGTCGGAGGTGGAAAAAGTTGACGTCGACTCGATTCGGGAGCACGCTGCCGAGCACGCTCGTCGAGTGCGCGCTGGAGGTTCTCCAATTGAGAGCGCTCAGCCAAGTTGGCTAGGCGCGCCTCTTCCAAGGCCTGGGCCTCAGGGGTTTCTCCAACGATAGGAGTGTGAAGTGCATCCATGTTCCGACGGCGAAGTTCCTCCCTCCTCTATGAAGAGAGGGGTTCGGGTCGGTACTCTTCGTGGACACGCGACGGATCGCCGCCACCATCATCTCCGTCTTCACGGGTGAAGCCAGGAGGACTGCGTGGTCCATTGACCATCAAAACTTCTGCCGCAGGGTCGCTGCTGTCGCACTCGTATGCAGTCTCTACGGAGCCAGTCGACAGATCGAACAGGCCGTAGAGAGTTTCGTCGAGCTCGATTACCGTGACTTGGGGGGTGGCCGACTGGTGAGCCACCGCATGCCTCACCCACTGCTGAAGCCTTGATCGACCGGAACATTTGCTCCGGCGGGTAGCAGGAAGGGGGGAAGCTACAAGAGTTGACCGATACTGGGTCGACGGCTGCCGTAGGAGGACGCACGCGCGAAAGTGCGTTGCCCCGTGGACGGGGAGTGCGTCGATGTCGAGTGGAGCCTCCTGAAGCCAAGCAAAGTCATCAGCAACAAACACGAGCACGCCGAGACGGATCTCGCGACCCTCAGCCAAACCTCCGCCTAAAACCATGATGAAGGGGATCGGAAAAATTGCAACTTTTCCAACAAGTCGCTAAGACACCTACCCCAAGGTGGGCGCCAACTGTCATGGTTCTAAGTCTGACAGTAGAATGGGGGTAGGAATGTAGAGGCAAGATCCTAGCTATGGAGGAGTTGGACATGCAAGATTTACGAGTTCAGGCCCTTCTCAGAGGAAGTAATAGCCCTACGTCTCGGAGCCCGGAGGCGGTCGACTGGATTATGAGTGTGTGAGTTACAGGGGGTGCGAACCCTTGTCCCAGAGGAGGGGGGTGGCTTATATAGAATGCGCCAGGACCCCAGCTCCCCTCTATTACATAGGATTCAATGTACATAAAGAGGTGGCGTTACAGGTAACGTCTGTATTGAAGTGCTACAAATGATCATTAAATATATGAGTAAATACCGGACCGTTGCTACGTAGAGCGGCTTTAGGTCTTCTTATATGTCGAGTGGTTTCATGGTTGAGTGACCTGGATAAAGAGAGGTCTCCGAGTGAATGGTAGGTCGAGTGGACTTCACTCGACACCTTTGCTGGATCCCTTCTTCCGATTCTTGAACTTCTTTGTTCTTTGGACAATGACCTTAGGTAGGACGTATAGGTCAGGCCTATTACCCTACCCCAGGTTCGTGTCCTCATCACTATGATTACTGAAGATGATATTTTTAATCCTCCAAGTTTTGATGAGCAAATTTATTATGATGATAGCATGCCTCCTATTTATGATGATTGTAATATTTATGGAAGTGGGTTTGGAAGAGTGTAAACTTTAGGAAGTAGTGATCCCATTATTTTGGATGGTGTTGAATCTTATTTTAATGATAAAAGTGGATTTTGAGAGGTCATGACTTTATTTAGTAATGATTCCACTATCTTGGAAGAGGTTTCAATTGATTATGATGACAACAAAGTTGCTACCTATGATGATTATTGTGATGACATGTATGCTATAAAGAATAATGGTAACTGATACGTCTCCAACGTATCTATAATTTTTGATTGCTCCATGCTATATTATCTTCTGTTTTGGACATTATTGGGCTTTATTATACACTTTTATATTATTTTTGGGACTAACCTATTAACCGGAGGCCCAGCCCAGAATTGTTGTTTTTGCCTATTTTAGGGTTTCGAAGAAAAGGAATATCAAACGGAGTCCAAACGGAATGAAACCTTCGGGAACGTGATTTTTGGAACGAACAAGATTCAGGAGACTTGGACCCTACGTCAAGCAACCAACAGGGAAGCCACGAGGTAGGGGGCGCGCCTACCCCCCAGGCGCGCCCTCCACCCTCGTGGGCCCCCTGTTGCTCCACCAACGTACTCCTTCCTCCTATATATACCTACGTACCCCCAAACGATCAAATAAGGAGCCAAAACCCTAATTCCACCGTCGTAACTTTCTGTATCCGCGAGATCCAATCTTGGGCCTGTTCCGGAGCTCCGCCGGAGGGGGCATCGATCACGGAGGGCTTCTACATCAACACCATAGCCTCTCCGATGAAGTGTGAGTAGTTTACCTCAGACCTCCGGGTCCATAGTTATTAGCTAGATGGCTTCTTCTCTCTTTTTGGATCTCAATACAATGTTCTCCCCCTCTCTCATGGAGATCTATTCGATGTAATCTTCTTTTGCAGTGTGTTTGTTGAGACCGATGAATTGTGGGTTTATGATCTAGTTTATCTATGAACAATATTTTGAATCTTCTCTGAATTCTTTTATGTATGATTGGTTATGTTTGCAAGTCTCTTCGAATTATCAGTTTGGTTTGGCCTACTAGATTGATCTTTCTTGCAATGGGACAAGTGCTTAGCTTTGGGTTCAATCTTGCGGTGTCCTTTCCCAGTGACAGTAGGGGCAGCAAGGCACGTATTGTATTGTTGCCATCGAGGATAACAAGATGGGGTTTGTATCATATTGCATGAATTTATCCCTCTACATCATGTCATCTTGCTTAAGGCGTTACTTTGTTCTTATGAACTTAATACTCTAGATGCATGCTGGATAGCGGTCGATGTGTGGAGTAATAGTAGTAGATGCAGGTAGGAGTCGGTCTACTTGTCTCGGACGTGATGCCTATATACATGATCATACCTAGATATTCTCATAACTATGCTCAATTCTGTCAATTGCTCAACAGTAATTTGTTCACCCACCGTAAAATACTTATGCTCTTGAGAGAAGCCAGTAGTGAAACCTATGGCCCCCGGGTCTATCTTCCATCATATTAATCTTCCAATACTTAGTTATTTTCGTTGCCTTTTATTTTACTTTGCATCTTTATCATAAAAATACCAAAAATATTATCTTATCATATCTATCAGATCTCACTCTCGTAAGTGACCGTGTAGGGATTGACAACCCCTTATCACGTTGGTTGCGAGGATTTTTGTTTTGTGTAGGTGCGAGGGACTCGCGCGTAGCCTCCTACTGGATTGATACCTTGGTTCTCAAAAACTGAGGGAAATACTTACGCTACTTTGCTGCATCACCCTTTCCTCTTCAAGGGAAAACCAACGCAGTGCTCAAGAGGTAGCAGAAGGATTTCTGGCGCCGTTGCTGGGGAGGTCTACGCAAAAGTCAACGTACCAAGTACCCATCACAAACCCTTATCTCCCGCATTACATTATTTGCCATTTGCCTCTCATTTTCCTCTCCCCCACTTCACCCTGGCCGTTTTATTCGCCCTCTCTCTCTCTCTATCCTCTCTCTCTTTCTCTATTTGCCTCTTTTTGCCCGTTTGCTTGTGTGTCGGATTGCTTGCTTGTCATTATGGCTAGTCCCCTATATTCTCCGTTGTCTCCTGAAAATGAAGTTCTTAATTTTAAGCAAAGGGAAGGAGAAAACCTAAAAGACGCTTGGTATAGAATTTGCAATGCCCAAAATAGATCTACCAGGAAGCAATCTACTTCTATTCTTCTTCGCAACTTTTAGGCGCTATTCCTTGGCACAGATATGTCCTTGATACCATTATCGGAGGGAACTTCTTGGGTAGCCACACTTTTGATTCCTATAATGCTATGATAGATTTATTTGGCTCACCCCCTCTTTTGGTTAATGGAACTATGTTAACTTTGGAGCATGTAATGCAAAAACTTGAAATTATTGAAAATAAAGTTGCTACCATTGAGTTAATTTAAAATTTTGATAAAAAGATCCACAACCAAATTACCCAATATGGATTTAAAGTAGGAGTAACTTTGAAAAATATTAAAGAGAAGGAACCTATTAGGCACCCCAGGCTTTACACTTTATGCTTCCGGCTCGTATGTTGTGTGGAATTGTGAGCGGATAACAATTTCACACAGGAAACAGCTATGACCATGATTACGCCAAGCTATTTAGGTGAGACTATAGAATACTCAAGCTTATGTATGTTCCTAAAAGTAAAGGTGAATCCTCTAGCAAAGAAACTGCAGATCTCAAATCTATAAGTATTCATCCTAATCTTTTTGCTATCATTAAGGAACCATTTGCTACTAATGATTTTTTTGATCTTGTGCCTAAAAGTTTGATAATCAATAAAAAGAAAGAAATTACTAAGGATGGTATATGCCTCATTGAAGAATTACCTACCGAAGATGGCAATACCTAGATCTATCCTTGCTTTTTATGCCTAGCTAGGGGCGTTAAACGATAGCGCTTGTTGGGAGGCAACCCAATTTTATCTTTATTCCTTGTTTTTTCTCCTGTTTAGTAATAAATAATTTATCTAGCCTCTGTTTTGGTTGTGTTTTTTGTGTTTAATTAGTGTTTGTGCCAAGTAGAACCATTGGGAAGACTTGGGGAAAGTCTTGTTAATCTTGCTGTAAAAAACACAAACTTTAGCGCTCACGAGAACTGCTGCCATTTTTATTTGGAAAGTAATATTTAGTTAATTCTTTTTGAATATGATTAATAGATAAATTCGTCACGTCCAGCAATTTATTTTAGAATTTTTCGGGTTCCATATCTTGCGCTAGCTACAGATTACTACAGACTGTTCTGTTTTTGACAGATTCTGTTTTTCGTGTGTTGTTTGCTTATTTTGATGAATCTATGGCTAGTAAAATAGTTTATAAACCATAGAGAAGTTGGAATATAGTAGGTTTAACACCAATACAAATAAATAATGAGTTCATTACAGTACCTTGAAGTGGTGTTTTGTTTTCTTTCGCTAACGGAGCTCACGAGATTTTCTACTTTAAGTTTTGTGTTGTGAAGTTTTCAAGTTTTGGGTAAGGATTTGATGGATTATGGAACAAGGAGTGGCAAGAGCCTAAGATTGGGGATTCCCATGGCACCCCAAGATAAAGGACACCAAAAAGCCAAAGCTTGGGGATGCCCCGGAAGGCATCCCCTCTTTCGTCTACTTCCATCGGTAACTTTACTTGGAGCTATATTTTTATTCACCACATGATATGTGTTTTGCTTGGAGCGTCTTGTATGATTTGAGTCTTTTATTTTTAGTTTACCACAATCATCCTTGTTGTACACACCTTTTGAGAGAGACACACATGATTCGGAAATTATTAGAATACTCTATGTGCTTCACTTATATCTTTTGAGTTATACAGTTTTGCTCTAGTACTTCACTTATATCTTTTAGAGCACGGTGGTGGATTTGTTTTATAGAAACTATTGATCTCTCATACTTCACTTAGATTATTTTGAGAGTCTTAAATAGCATGGTAATTTGCTTAAATAATCCTAATATGCTAGGTATACAAGATTAGTAAAAACTTTCTTATGAGTGTGTTGAATACTAAGAGAAGTTTGATACTTGATAATTGTTTTGAGATATGGAGATGGTGATATTAGAGTCATGCTAGTTGAGTAGTTGTGAATTTGAGAAATACTTGTGTTAAAGTTTGTGATTCCCGTAGCATGCACGTATGGTGAACCGTTATGTGATGAAGTCGGAGCATGAGTTATTTATTGATTGTCTTCCTTATGAGTGGCGGTCGGGGATGAGCGATGGTCTTTTCCTACCAATCTATCCCCCTAGGAGCATGCGCGTAATACTTTGCTTTGATGACTTGTAGATTTTTGCAATAAGTATATGAGTTCTTTATGACTAATGTTGAGTCCATGGATTATACGCACTTTTCTTCCTTCCACCGTTGCTAGCCTCTCTAATATCGCGCACTTTTCGCCGGTATCATACACCCACCATATACCTTCCTCAAAACAGCCACCATACCTACCTATCATGGCATTTCCATAGCCATTCCGAGATATATTGCCATGCAACTTTCCACCGTTCTGTTTACTATGACACGCTCCATCATTGTCATATTGCTTTGCATGATCATGTAGTTGACATTGTATTTGTGGCAAAGCCACCGTTCATAATTCTTTCATACATGTCACTCTTGATTCATTGCATATCCCGGTACACCACCGGAAGCATTCACATAGAGTCATATTTTGTTCTAAGTATTGAGTTGTAATTGTTGAGTTGTAAGTAAATAAAAGTGTGATGATCATCATTATTACAGCATTGTCCCAAGTGAGGAAAGGATGATGGAGACTATGATTCCCCCACAAGTCGGGATGAGACTCCGGACGAAAAAAAAGAGGCCAAAGAAGCCCAAATAAAAAAAAAGAGGCCATAAAAAAAGGAAAAGACCCAAATAAAAAAATATGAGAGAAAAAGAGAGAACGGACAATGCTACTATCCTTTTACCACACTTGTGCTTCAAAGTAGCACCATGATCTTAATGATAGAGAGTCTCTTATGTTATCACTTTCATATACTAGTGGGAATTTTTCATTAAAGAACTTGGCTTGCATATTCCAATGATGGGCTTCCTCAAAATGCCCTAGGTCTTCGTGAGCAAGTGAGTTGGATGCACACCCACTTAGTTTCTTTTGTTGAGCTTTCATATACTTATAGCTCTAGTGCATCCGTTGCATGGCAATCCCTACTCACTCACGTTGATATCTATTGATGGGCATCTCCACAGCCCGTTGATACGCCTAGTTGATGTGAGACTATCTTCTCCCTTTTTGTCTTCTCCACAACCACCATTCTATTCCACATATAGTGCTATGTCCATGGCTCACGCTCACGTATTGCGTGGAGATTGAAAAAGTTTGAGAATGTCAAAAGTATGAAACAATTGCTTGGCTTGTCATCGGGGTTGTGCATGATATAAATACTTTGTGTGGTGAAGATAGAGCATAGCCAGACTATATGATTTTGTAGGGATAACTTTCTTTGGCCATGTTATTTTGAGAAGACATAATTGCTTAGTTAGTATGCTTGAAGTATTATTATTTTTATGTCAATATTAAACTTTTGTCTTGAATCTTTCGGATCTGAATATTCGTACCATAATTAAGAAGAATTACATTGAAATTATGCCTAGTAGCATACGCATCAAAAATTCTGTTTTTAAAATTTACCTACTCGAGGACGAGCAGGAATTAAGCTTGGGGATGCTTGATACGTCTCCAAGGTATCTATAATTTTTGATTGCTCCATGCTATATTATCTTCTGTTTTGGACATTATTGGGCTTTATTATACACTTTTATATTATTTTTGGAACTAACCTATTAACCGGAGGCCCAGCCCAGAATTGCTGTTTTTTTGCCTATTTTAGGGTTTCGAAGAAAAGGAATATCAAACGGAGTCCAAACGGAATGAAACCTTCGGGAACGTGATTTTTGGAACGAACAAGATCCAGGAGACTTGGACCCTACGTCAAGCAACCAACAGGGAAGCCACGAGGTAGGGGCACGCCTACCCCCCAGGCGCGCCCTCCACCCTCGTGGGCCCCTTGTTGCTCCACCGACGTACTCCTTCCTCCTATATATACCTACGTACCCCCAAACGATCAAATACGGAGCCAAAACCCTAATTCCACCGCCGTAACTTTCTGTATCCACGAGATCCCATCTTGGGGCCTGTTCCGGAGCTTCGTCGGAGGGGGCATCGATCACGGAGGGCTTCTACATCAGCACCATAGCCTCTCCGATGAAGTGTGAGTAGTTTACCTCAGACCTTCGGGTCCATAGTTATTAGCTAGATGGCTTCTTCTCTCTTTTTGGATCTCAATACAATGTTCTCCCCCTCTCTTGTGGAGATCTATTCGATGTAATCTTCTTTTGCGGTGTGTTTGTTGAGACCTAAGAATTGTGGGTTTATGATCAAGTTTATCTATGAACAATATTTGAATCTTGTTTGAATTCTTTTATGTATGATTGATTATCTTTGTAAGTCTCTTCGAATTATCAGTTTGGTTTGGCCTACTAGATTGATCTTTCTTGCAATGGGACAAGTGCTTAGCTTTGGGTTCAATCTTGCGGTGTCCTTTCCCAGTGACAGTAGGGGCAGCAAGGCACGTATTGTATTGTTGCCATCGAGGATAACAAGATGGTTTTTTTATCATATTGCATGAATTTATCCCTCTACATCATGTCATCTTGCTTAAGGCGTTACTCTATTCTTATGAACTTAATACTCTAGATGCATGATGGATAGCGGTCGATGTGTGGAGTAATAGTAGTAGATGAAGGCAGGAGTCGGTCTACTTGTCTCAGACGTGATGCCTATATACATGATCATACCTAGATATTCTCATAACTGTGCTCAATTATGTCAATTGCTCAATAGTAATTTGTTCACCCACCGTAAAATACTTATGCTCTTGAGAGAAGCCACTAGTGAAACCTATGGTCCCCCGGTTCTATCTTCCATCATATTAATCTTCCAATACTTAGTTATTTTTGTTGCCTTTTATTTTACTTTGCATCTTTATCATAAAAATACCAAAAATATTATCTTATCATATCTATCAGATCTCACTCTCGTAAGTGACCGTGTAGGGATTGACAACCCCTTATCGCGTTTGTTGCGAGGATTTATTTGTTTTGTGTAGGTGCGAGGGACTTGCACGTAGCCTCCTACTGGATTGATACCTTGGTTCTCAAAAACTGAGGGAAATACTTACGCTACTTTGCTGCATCACCCTTTCCTCTTCAAGGGAAAACCAACATAGTGCTCAAGAGGTAGCAATAACCATGAAACTTGTCATCTTTATTTTAATTTTCAATTGGATTATGCCTCACATGATAGTTATTTTGTTGAGTTTGCTCCCACTACTATTGATGAGAACAAATTTGCTTATGTGGAGAGTAGTAAAATTTCTATGCTTGTCCATCATGAAAATAATGCTTTATGTGATGGTTATATTATTGAATTCATTCATGATGCTACTAAAAATTATTATGAGGGAGGAATATATGCTTGTAAGAGTTGCGATAATAGCAGGTTTCAGCTCTATGTGTTGAAAATCTTGAAGTTATGCTTATTTTACCTTCCTATGCAAGTTGATTCTTGTTCCCATAAGTTGTTTTCTCAAAAAATCCCTATGGATAGGAAGTGGGTTATACTTAAATGTGCTAGTCATACTCTTCATGATGCTCTCATTGTGTTTCAATTCTTATCTTTTATGTGAGCATCATTGAAATCATCATGCCTAGCTAGAAAGGCATTAAATAAAAGCACTTGTTGGGAGATAACCCAACACTTTTACCTACTGTTATTATGTGTTCACATGATTATGCTACTATATGTAACGCCCCGAGACCGATGTGCCAGGTGTCCTCCGCTTATTCGCTGTTGTTTCCTTGTCATTGCTTGCGTGTCATGCATTGCATATCATGTCATCATGTGCATTTCATTTGCATACATGTTCGTCTCAAGCATCCGAGCATTTTCCCTGTTGTCCGTTTTGCATTCCGACGCTCCTATCTCTTCGTTTCATGATTTGAGTTCATGTTTGAGTCGGACCTTGATTGTATTTGTTGATGTAATGCTTTATTCATGTATTGTGTGAAGTGGCGATTGTAAGCCAACTATGTATCTTTTTCCCCTATTGTATTACATGGGTTGTGTGAAGATTACCTCACTTGCGACATTGCTTTCAATGCGGTTATGCCTCTAAGTCGTGCTTCGACACGCGGGAGATATAGCCGCATCGAGGGCGTTACACTATAGTAATCATGTTTTATAGCTTTTATTTCAATAAAGTGCCAAGTAAGACCTTTGGGATGATCTATGGTGATAGTTGATTTGATCTTGCTGAAAAACAGAAACTTTTGCGCTCAGGAAAAAAATTCTCATTTTTAACAGGAGCGTGATAAAATACTGATTCTTTTTTCAAAAGATTAATGAACTAATTCCTCAGGTTTTCCTAATTTTTCAGAATTTTTGGAGTTACAGAATTATTCGGGAGATACATATTACTACCGACTGTCCTATTTTTGATAGATTCTGTTTTTGATGCATAGTTTGCTTGTTTCCTAGTTTCTATGGCTTATATTGCTTAATATAAATTGTAGAAATGATAGGGAAAAGTAGGAATAATGTGATAAAAATTATGAATATTGTCTTGACAGTACCTAAGTGGTGATTTGCTTTATTATACTAACGGAGCTTACGAGTTTTCTGTTAAGTTTTGTGTTGTGAAGTTTTCAAGTTTTGGGTGAAGTTTCGATGGACTACAGAATAAGAAGTGGCAAGAGCCTAAGCTTGGGGATGCCCAACGCACCCCAAGGTAATAATTCAAGGACAACCAAGAGCCTAAGCTTGGGGATGCCCCGGATCGCATCCCCTCTTTCATCTTTGTTCATCGGTAACCTTACTTGGAGCTATATTTTTATTCACCACATGATATGTGTTTTGCTTAGAGCGTCATTTTACTTTATTAGGATTTGCTTGCTGTTATTCAGATTAATTTTTTGCATATTTTAGTTCAATAAAAAGGTCAAGTATAGCCTTTGCCATGCTTATTTTGCAAGTCCATATGTTGCTGTTTTAAAAACAGAAAGTTTGATGTTATGTTTTGAATATTGGTGAATAGTCAGAACATGATAAAATGTTGAAAATTTTACACAATGAGTAACAACAAATTATATACAGTGTGGTAATTTTTCAGAATTTTTGGAGTTAGGGAAGTATGATTCCTATTGCATTCTTTGCAGACTGTCCTGTTTAGACAGATTGCTGTTATGTTTGCATTGTTTGCATATGTTTGCTTGTTTAATGATTCTATTTGAGGATAGGACTATTAAATATGCAGAGGCATTTAGTATGCAATGTCAAATTATAATTTTAGTGATTTTCTACAGTAGAGAATGATAAGGTTTAGCATAGATTTATACTAACTTATCTCACGAGTTCTTGTTGAGTTTTGTGTGGATGAAGTTTTTAAGAGTTAGGGAAACCGTGATATGAGAGGAATTAAGGAGACACAAAATCTCAAGCTTGGGGATACCCAAGGCATCCCTAATTAATATCTCAAGAAGTCTCAAGCATCCAAGCTTGGGGATGCCCCGGTTGGCATCCCACCTTTCTTCTTCAACAACTAACGGTCAGCTTTGGTTGAGCCTAAGTGTTTGCTTCTTCACATGATATGTGCTATTCTTGCAATGTCATTTTATTTTGTTTTGCTTGCTGTTCGAATAAAGTACTTAAGATCAGAAATTTTATTTATGAGAAGGAGTCTTCACATAGTTACATAATTATTCAACTACTCATTGATCTTCACTTATATCTTTTGGAGTAGTTTGTCATTTTCTCTAGTGCTTCACTTATATCTTTTTAGAGCACGGCGGTAGTTTTATTTTGAAGAAATTGTTGAACTCTCATGCTTCACTTATATTATTTTGAGAGTCTCTAAACAGCATGGTAATTTTCTTAGGTTATGAATTTAGTCCTAATATGATGGGCATCCAAGAGGGATGTGATAAAAACTTTCATAATAAGTGCATTGAATACTATGAGAAGTTTGATTCCTTATGATTGTTTTGAGATATAAAGATGGTGATATTAGAGTCATGCTAGTGAGTAGTTGCGAATTTGAGAAATACTTGTGTTAAAGTTTGTGATTCCCGTAGCATGCACGTATGGTGAACTGTTATGTGATGAAGTCGGAGCATGATTTATTTATTGACTGTCTTCCTTATGAGTGGCGGTCGGGGACGAGTGATGGTCTTTTCCTACCAATCTATCCCCCTAGGAGCATGCACGTAGTACTTTGTTTCAATGATTAATAGATTTTTGCAATAATTATGTGAGTTCTTTATGACTAATGTTGAGTCCATGGGTTATACGCACTCTCACCCTTCCACCATTGCTAGTCTCTCTAGTACCGCGCAACTTTCGCTGGTACCACACACCCACCATATACCTTCCTCAAAACAGCCACCATACCTACCTATTATGGCATTTCCATAGCCATTCCGAGATATATTTCCATGCAACTTTCCACCGTTCCGTCTATTATGACACGCTCCATCATTGTCATATTGCTATGCATGATCATGTAGTTGACATCGTATTTGTGGCAAAGCCAACATTCATAAATCTTTCATACATGTCATTCTTGATTCATTGCACATCCTGGTACACCGCCGGAGGCATTCATATAGAGTCATATTTTGTTCTAAGTATCGAGTTGTAATTCTTGATTTGTAAGTAAATAAATGTGTGATGATCTTCATTATTAGAGCATTGTCCCATGTGAGGAAAGGATGATGGAGACTATGATTCCCCCACAAGTCGGGATAAGACTCCAAACGAAAAAAGAGGCCAAAAAAAGAGAAGGCCCAAAAAAAGATAAAAGAGAGAAGGGGTAATGCTACTATCATTTTTTCACACTTGTTCTTCAAAGTAGCACCATGATCTTCATGATAGAGAGTCTCATATGTTGTCACTTTCATATACTAGTGGGAATTTTCATTATAGAACTTGGCTTGTATATTCCAATGATGGGCTTCCTCAAATTGCCCTAGGTCTTCGTGAGCAAGCAAGTTGGATGCACCCCCACTTAGTTTCTTTTTGAGCTCTCATAAACTTATAGCTCTAGTGCATCCGTTGCATGGAAATGCCTACTCACTCACATTGATATATATTAATGGGCATCTCCATAGCCCATTGATATGCCTACTTGATGTGAGACTATCTCCTTCTTTTTGTCTTCTCCACAACCACCATATTCTATTCCACCTATAGTGATATGTCCATGGCTCACGCTCATGTATTGCATGAAAGTTTGAAAGGTTTGAGAACATCAAAAGTATGAAACAATTCTTGGCTTGTCATCGGGGTTGTGCATGATTTGAACATTTTGTGTGATGAAGAGAGCATAGCCAGACTATATGATTTTGTAGGGATAACTTTCTTTGGCCATGTTATTTTGAGAAGACATGATTGCATAATTAGTATGCTTGAAGTATTATTGTTTTTATGCCAATATTAAACTTTTTTTTGAATCATACGGATCTGAACATTCATGCCACAATAAATAAATTACATGTATAAATATGTCAGGTAGCATTCCACATCAATTTTTTTGTTTTTATCATTTACCTACTCGAGGATTAGCATGAATTAAGCTTGGGGATGCTTGATACGTCTCCAATGTATCTATAATTTTCGATTGTTCCATGCTATTATATTATCTATCTTGGATGTCGTATATGCATTTATATGCTATTTTATATGATTTTTGGGACTAACATATTAACCTAGAGCCAAGTGCCAGTTTCTGTTTTTCCTTGTTTTCGAGTTTCACAGAAAAGCAATATCAAACGGAGTCCAAATGATGTGAAACTTTACGACGATTGTTTTTGGACCAAAAGAAGCCCATAGTGTACCGAAGATGCACCAGAGGAGTCCCGAGGCCTCCACAAGGGTGGAGGGCGCCCCCACCCCCCTAGGGCGGGCCCTTCGCCCTTGTGGGCCCCTCGTGGACTCCCCTAACTTGATCTCGATGCCAACACCTCTTATATATCCCCAAACGTTCCGCCGCCGCAAGCCTCTGTAGCCACCAAAAACCAATCGGGACCCTGTTCTGGCACCCTGCCGGAGGGGGAATCATCACCGGTGGCTGATACGTCTCCAACGCATCTATAAGTTTTGCTTGTTCCATGTTGTTATCTTATCAATCTTGGATGTTTTATAATCATTTTATATAATTTTTTGGTACCAACCTATTGACATAGTGCCAAGTGCCAGTTGCTGTTTTTGCATGTTTTTTACATCGCAGAAATCAATACCAAATGGAGTCCAAATGCCATGAAACTTTACGAAGATTTTTTATGGACCAGAAGACACCTAATGGGCCCTGGCTGCGCCTGCGGGGTGCTCCGAGGAGAGCACAACCCACCAGGGTGCGCCAGGAGGCCCAGGCGTGCCCTGGTGGGTTGTGCCCACCTCGGATGCCCCCCGGACCACCTCTTTGCTCTATAGATACCCCAATATTCCACAAACCCTAGGGGAGTCGACGAAATATTGATCCAGCCGCCGCAGAGTCCAGAACCACTAGATCCAATCTAGACACCATCTTGGATGGGGTTCACCACCGCCATTGGTGCCTCTCCGATGATGTGTGAGTAGTTCTTTGTAGACCTTTGGGTCCGTAGTTAGTAGCTAGATTGGCTTCCTCTCTCTCGCTAAATTCTCAATACAATGGTCTCTTGGAGATCCATATAATGTAAATCTTTTTGCGGTGTGTTTGTTGGGATATGATGAACTTTGAGTTTATGATTAGTTATATCTATTTATATCCATGAAAGTATTTGAGTTTCTTTGATCTCTTTTCTGCATGATCTCTTATAGCCTCGTATATCTTCTCCGATATTTGGGTTTTGTTTGGCCAACTTGATCTATTTATCTTGCAATGGGAAGAGGTGCTTTGTAGTGGGTTCGATCTTACGGTGCTTGATCCCAGCGACATAAAGGGATCGATACGTATGTATCGTTGCTACTAAGGATAAAACGACGGGGTCTATCTCTACTAGATAGATATTGTCTACATCATGTCATCGTTCTTATTGCATTACTCCGTTTCTCCATGAACTTAATACACCAGATGCATGCTGGATAGCGGCCGATGTGTGGAGTAATAGTAGTAGATGCAGGCAGGATTCGGTCTACTAATCTTGGACGTGATGCCTATATGATGATCATTTCCTGGATATCATCATGATTATTTGAAGTTCTATCAATTTCCCAACAGTTCTATCATTGTGGATGCCCCGCATCCCCCGCTATTATCCAAAAGAGAGCAAGCAAATAAGCTTGGGGATGCCCCCGAGTGGCATCCCCTCTTTCTTCTAGCGACCATTGGTATTTTACTCGAAGCTATATTTTTATTCGTCACATACTATGTATTTTGCTTGGAGCGTCTTGTATGATATGAGTCTTGCTTGTTTTATTTTGTGTTTTAAGTCCTGATTCCTTGCTGGACGCACCTATTTGAGATAGCCAAAATTATGTCATGACTTGTTAGAATTGCTCTCTATGCTTCACTTAAATTTTTTATGAGCTACGGACTTGCTCTATGCTTCACTTATATCTTTTTGAGCACGATGTGCTTTAGTATTTTTTTAAGAAATTCTCTCTTGCTTCACATAGATTTATTTGAGAGTTCATAAAATTTTCAAGAAATTCTCTCTTGCTTCACTTAAATTAATTTGAGAGAAAGAAAAAAGTTATGCTCATGATCTTCACTTATATTTGTTTGAGCTTGTCAAAAGCAACATATGAAAATAAGTTCCAAAGTGATAGATATCCAAGAAGGATATAATAAAAACTTTCATGAAGATCATTGGACAAAATAAACTTGATTCTTGGTAATAGTTTAGAGATATGATGATGTGATATGTGAGTTATGTTGATGAGTAATTATGCTTTAGTAAGAATATTGGTGTTAAGGTTTGTGATTCCCTATGCAAGCAAGAAAGTTAATAATTATGCAATGAAATTATATCCTACTTGTGGTGCATTATTCGGTGTTAATTATGCTTAATGCTCGCTTATGAGATTATACGTTTCTTGGTTGGTCGCTTCTCAATATTTTGCTAGCCTTCATTTTGCACTAAGTATGATCTCTACTTGTGCATCCAAAAACCTTTAAACCAGTTTTGCCACATGAGTCCACTATATCTACCTATATGCGGTATTCTTTTGCCGTTCTAAGATAATTTGTATGTGCCATCTCTAATTTTCAAAATAGACTTCCCTTTTGTGTGTTCGTTTCGCTTGCGGAGCGGTGAGGGGTGGCTAATATTTTCCATGCTAGATGTGTTATTCTCACGATGAGTGTTTATTCACTTGTCATTGCACGAGAGTAAGGCAAAGATATTAGGGATCCCAGTCCTGAAATGAAAATTGGATTTACTTTATGTTGTCAAATAATAAATTCCTTGAAAAGTGTTGGTATGGAGGGCAACCGTGGATACAGCTATCCACGGAAAGTGAAAGTATGGTTGAAACATGAATAAACTTTATTTTCTGTTTGGGAACTTCCTATGATATATCTAGCATGGAAAGTGTTGGGAACTCTAAGTCATTTTCGTTGGTGGGAAGGACACACCTCCCAAAAAAAATATCTCTAAGTTTTTCGCTTTGAGCTCTGGCACCTCTACAAATCCCTACCTCCCTCTGCGAAGGCCCTTTCTTTTACTTTATGCAATTTTTATTTTTGAATTTGAGTCTCCATCTTCTCTTATAAAAGCACCAACTAGGAGGCGCTATGATCGTACTTGAGTATTGGGTGTAGTTAATACGCGAGTGTGTTTCATGAATGGATCAATGATTGAGCATAATGGGCTAGGGATAACTTATTTTAGCATTGATATTTTGAAAGACATGGTTGCTTGTTGATATGCTTGAGTATTTAAGTTATCATGTCAAAACTGGACTATTGCTTTGAAAAATTTAAAAGTCCAAATGTCCCTGCTATAAAGAAAAGATTATGATATGAGATGTTAGGCAGCATTCCACACCAAAAATTATGTTTTTATCACTTACCTACTCGAGGACGAGCAGGAGTTAAGCTTGGGGATGCTGATACGTCTCCAACGTATCTATAATTTTTGATTGTTCCATGCTATTATATAATCAATCTTGGATGTTTTAAAATCATTTTATAGTCATTTTATATCATTTTTTGGTACTAACCTATTGACATAGTGCCAAGTGCCAGTTGTTGTTTTTTTGCATGTTTTTACATCGCAAAAATCAATACCAAACGGAGTCCAAATGCCACGAAACTTTATGGAGAATTTTTATGGACCAGAAGACACCTAATAGGCCCTGGCTGCACTTGGGGGGTGCTCCGAGGAGAGCACAACCCACCAGGGCACGCCAGGAGGCCCAGGCACGCCCTGGTGGGTTGTGCCCACCTCGGGTGCTCCCCGGACCGCCTCTTTGCCCTATAAATACACCAATATTCCAAAAACCCTAGGGGAGTCGATGAAATATTGATCCAGGCGCCACAGAGTCTAGAACCACTAGATCCAATCTAGACACCATCTCGGATGGGGTTCACCACCTCCATTGGTGCCTCTCCGATGATGCGTGAGTAGTTCTTTGTAGAACTTCGAGTCCTTAGATGGCTTCATCTCTCTCTCTTGATTCTCAATACAATGGTCTCTTGGAGATCCATATGATGTAACCCTTTTGCGGTGTGTTTGTTGGGATCCGATGAACTTTGAGTTTATGATCAGATCTATCTTTTTATATCCATCAAAGTATTTGAGTTTCTTTGATCTCTTTTATGCATGATCTCTTATAGCCTCGTATTTCTTCTCCGATATTTGGTTTTTTTGGCCAACTTGATCTATTTATCTTGCAATTGGAAGAGGTGCTTTGTAGTGGGTTCGATCTTACAGTGCTTGATTCTAGTGACAGAAGGGGAACCAACACGTATGTATCGTTGCTACTAAGGATAAAATGACGGGGTCTATCTCTACATAGATAGATCTTGTCTACATCATGTCATCATTTTTATTGCATTACTCCATTTCTCCATGAACTTAATACACTAGATGCATGCTGGATAGTGGTCGATGTGTGGAGTAATAGTAGTATATGCAGGAAGGAGTCAGTCTACTAATCTTGGACGTGATGCCTATATAATGATCATTGCATGGATATCATCATGATTATTTGAAGTTCTATCAATTTCCCAACAGTAATTTGTTCACCCACCGTTTGATATTTTTCTCGAGAGAAGTGATGTCTCTTGAAGCTACGTTGGTATTTCCCCAAAGAGGAAGGGATCATGCAGCACATCGGCGGTATGTATTTCCCTCAGATATGAAACCAAGGTTATCGAACCAGTAGGAGAACCAAGCAACACAATGTAAACATCTCCTGCACACAAATAACAACTTCTCACAACCCGATGTGTTAAAGGGGTTGTCAATCCCTTTCGGGGTACGGCGCCTCAAGTGGTAAACGGACGTGAGATAAATTTGTAGTAAATTGATAGATCGAACGCCAAACAAAATAAATAAAGAAAAATTGCAGAAAGGTATTTTTGGGTTTTTGGATTAATCGATCTGAAAATAAAAGCAAATAAAATAGATCACAAAGGCAAATATATGAGAAAGAAGACTCGGGGGCTGTAGGTTTCACTAGTGGCTTCTCTCGAGAAAAATAGCAAACGGTGGGTGAACAAATTACTGTTGGGCAATTGATAGAACTTCAAATAATTATGACAATATCCAGGCAATGATCATTATATAGGCATCACGTCCAAGATTAGTAGACCGACTCCTGCCTGCATCTACTACTATTACTCCACACATCGACTGCTATCCAGCATGCATCTAGTGTATTAAGTTCATGGAGAGATGGAGTAATGCAATAAGAACAATGACATGATGTAGACAAGATCTATCTATGTAGAGATAGACCCCATCGTTTTATCCTTAGTAGCAACGATACATACGTGTCGTTTCCCTTTCTGTCACTGGGATCAAGCATCGTAAGATCGAACCCACTACAAAGCACCTCTTCCCATTGCAAGATAAATAGATCAAGTTGGCCATATAAAACCCAAATATCTGAGAAGAAATACAAGGCTACAAGCAATCATGCATAAAAGAGATCAAAGAAACGCAAATACTTTCATGGATATAAAAAGATAGATCTGATCATAAACTCAAAGTTCATCGGATCCCAACAAACACACCGCAAAAGAGTTACATCATATGGATCTCCAAGAGGCCATTGTATTGAGAATCAAGAGAGAGAGATGAAGCCATCTAGCTACTAACTATGGACCCGAAGGTCTACAAAGAACTACTCACGCATCATCGGAGAGGCACCAATGTAGGTGGTGAACACCACCCGAGATGGTGTCTAGATTGGATCTGGTGGTTCTGGACTCTGCAGCGGCTAGATGAATATTTCGTCGACTGCTCTAGGGTTATGGGATTTTTGGGGTATTTATAGAGCAAAGAGGCGGTCCGCGGGGCACTCGAGGTGGGCACAACCCACCAGCGTGCGCCTGGGCCTCCTGGCGTGCCCTGGTGGGTTTTGCCCCCTCGGGGCACCCCCAGGCGCAACCAAGGCCCATTGTGTTTCTTTTGGCCCATAAAAATTCTCTGTAAAGTTTCATGGCATTTGGACTCCGTTTGATATTGATTTTCTGTGATGTAAAAAATAGGGGGAAAACATGAACTGGCACTTGGCACCATGTCAATAGGTTAGTACCCAAAAATGATATAAAATGACTATAAAATGATTATATAACATCCAAGATTGATAATATAACAGCATGGAACAATCAAAAATTATAGATACGTTGGAGACGTATCAGCATCCCCAAGCTTAACTCCTAGCCGTCCTCGATTAGGTAAGTGATAAAAACAGAATTTTTGATGTGGAATGCTGCCTATCATGTCATATTATATTCTTTTCTTTATAGCATGGACAATTGGACTTTTAGTTGTTCAAAGCAACAGTCTAGTTTTGACATGATAGTTTAGATACTCAAGCATATCAAGAAGCAACCATGTCTTTCAAAATATTAACGCTAAAATAAGTTATCCCTAGCCCACCATGCTCAATTAAACATTGATGCATTCATGGAACACACTCGAATATTAGCTACACCCAATACTTAAGTACGGTCATATTGCCTCCTAGTTGGTGCTTTTATAAGAGAAGATGGAGACTCAAAATAAAAATTGCATAAAGTAAAAGAAAGTCCCTTCGCAGAGGGAAGTAGGGATTTGTAGAGGTGCCAAACCTCAAAGAAAAAAAACTTAGAGATAAAAACATTTTGGGAGGTGTATCCATCCCACCAACGAAAACAACTTAGAGTTCCCAATACTTTCCATGCATAGATATATCATAGGCGGTTCCCAAACAGAAAATAAAGTTTATTCCTTTTTCCACCATACTTTCACTTTCCATGGCTAGCCATATCCACGGTTGCCCTCCATGCCAACACTTTCCAAAGAATTTATTATTTGACAACATAAAGTAAATTCATTTTTTTTGCATTTCAGGACTGGGCATCCCTAATACCTTTGCCTTACTCTCGTGCAATGACAAGTGAATAAACACTCATCTTGAGAATAACACATCTAGCATGGAAATATTAGCCACCCCTCACCACTTCGCGAGCGAAACGAACACACGAAAGAGAAGTTTATTTTGAAAATTAGAGATGGCAAGTGCAAATTTGCTTAGAACGGCAAAATAATACTGCATATAGGTAGATATAGTGGACTCATATGGCAAAACTTTGTTAAAGGTTTTTTGGATGCACAAGTAGTGATCATACTTAGTGCAAAATGAAGGCTAGCAAAAGATTGGGAAGCGACCAACTAAGAAACAGATAATCTCATAAGCAAGCATTAAGCATAAATAACACTGAATAATGCACAACAAGTAGGATGTAATTTCATTTCATGACTATTGACTTTTGTAGTTGCATAGGGAATCACAAACCTTAAGACCAATATTCTTACTAAAGCATAATTACTCACCAACATAACTCACATATCACATCATCATATCTCAAAACTATTACTAAGAATCAAGTTTATTTTGTCCAATGATCTTCATGAAAGTTTTTATTATATCCTTCTTGGATATCTATCACTTTGGGACTAATTTTCATGTGTTGCTTTTGACAAGCTCCAACAAATATAAGTGAAGATGAGCATAATAAATTTTTATTTCTCCCAAATTAATTTAAGTGAAGCAAGAGAGAATTTCTTGAAAATTTTACTGACTCTCAAATAAATCTAAGTGAAGAAAGAGAGCATTTCTTAAAAAATACTAAAGCACACCATGCTCAAAAAGATATAAGTGAAGCACTAGAGCAAGTCCATAGCTCATAAAAATTTAAGTAAAGCATAGAGAGCAATTCTAACAAGTCATGAGATAATTTTGGCTATATCAAATAGGTGTGTTTAGCAATGATTCATGACTTAAAACACAAAATAAAACAAACAAAGGCTCATATCATACAAGACGCTCCAAGCAAAACACATATCATGTGACGAATAAAAATTTAGTTTTGAGTAAAATACCGATGATCGTTGGAAGAAAGCGGGGATGCCACTCGGGGGCATCCCCAAGCTTAGTTGGTTGCTCATTTTTGGATAATAGCTTGGGATGCCAGGGCATCCCCAAGCTTACACTCTTCCATCATTCCTTCATCCATCGTAAGATAACCCAAAACTTGAGAACTTCAATCACACAAAACTCAACAAAACCTTCGTGAGATCTGTTAGTATAAGAATAATAAATCACTACTATAAGTATTGTATCAAACCAATTCATATTTTTTTTGTATTATATCTACTGTATTCCAACTTTTCTATGGCAAAAACTCATCAAAGAAAACCATAGAGCCATCAAAATAAGCACACAACACAAAGAAAACAGAATCTGTCAATATAGAACAGTCTGTAGCAATCTGACAATTTTGAATAATTTCGTAACTCCAAAAATTCTGAAAAATTAGGAAGACATCAGCAATTTGTATATTGATCTAGTGAAAGTGGAATGGGTATTTTATCACTCTCTGGTTAAAAACGAAAATTAATTTCGGGAGCGTAAAAGTATCTATTTTTCAGCAAGATCAAACAACTATCACACAAGAAGATCCTAAAGGCTTTACTTGGCACAAACATTAATTAAAACATAAAAATACAATCATAACAGTAGCATAATTGTGCTAACACTCAAGAACAGAAAGGAAAAAAGGAAAAAAATAAAATTTATTCATTGGTTTGCCTCCCAACAAGCGCCATAGTTTTACGCCCTTAGCTAGGCATAAAGCAAGGATCTAAGTTTTGTCATCTTTGGTTTGGGATCCATAGGATGCCCTCATGATTGATTCGTAAGGTGGCTTAATTCTAGTTCTAGGAAAGTGTTCCATACCCGACCTCGAAGGAAATTGGAACTTAATATTGCCTTCTTTCATATCAATCGCGGCACCGATAGTGCGTAAAAATGGTCTACCAAGAATAATTGGATAAGACGAATTGCAATCAATATCGAGAACAATAAAATCTATGGGCACATTATTCCTATTTGCAACAATAAGAAAATCATTAATTATGCCCATACGCTTTTTAATAGTAGAATCCGCCAAGTGCAAATTCAAAGAACATTCTTCAAGATTAGTAAGACCAAGCACATCACATAAAGATTTTGGAATTGTAGAAACATTAGCACCCAAGTCACACAAAGCAAACTATTCATAATTTTTAATCTTGACTTTGATAGTAGGTTCCCATTCATCATGCAATTTTCTAGGAATTGAAACTTCTAATTCCAATATTTCTTCAAGAGCTTTCATCATAGCATCAACAATATGTAGTAAAAGCTTTATTTTGTTCATAAGCATGGGGTGAATTTATCATGGATTGCAACAAAGAAATACAATCAATCAAAGAGCAAATATCATAATTAAAGTCTTTGTAATCCAAAAGAGTGGGCACATCACTAGTTAAAGTTTTGACCTCTGCAAACCCACTTTCATCAATTTTCTCAACAAGATTTTCACCCTTCGAAATATTGGGACGCCTTGTACCTAAAGTTGACTCTTCTACAATCCCTTTTTCATCAATATTAACTTTAATAAACAATGAATCAATAGAAGAAACACCAATCATTTTAAGATCTTCATCACTTTTGCAAAAGAAATCACTAGAAAATGTTTTTTCTAAAAATTCTCTTTTAGCTCTAAGCATAGCGGTTCTTTTCTTACATTCATCCATAGAAACATAAAGAGCTTTAATTGGTACATCTACTTTAGGCACAAAAATTTTCATCTTGAGATTTTCCACATCATGAGCAATTCTATCATCACTTCTATATAAATCTTCAATCTTACTCAACTTCTCTTCTATGGAAGTGTTGAAAACCTTTTGAGTGTTGATAAATTCTTTAATATTATTCTAAAGATCAGAGGTGTTCCTGTTATTATTATAAGATTGATTTCCATAGGAATTACCATAATCATTAGAGGAATTACTAGGAAAAGGCCTAGGATTAAAATTACCTCTATAAGAATTGTTGTTGAAATTATTTTGAGAGATAAAATTCACATCTATGGCATCACTATTTTGCTCAATAAAAGTAGACAAAGGCATATCATTAATATCAATAGGATCACTTCTACTAGCAACCAATTTCACAAGAGCATCAACTTTTTCACTCAAAGAAGAATTTTTTTCAATTGAATTAACTTTTTTACTAGTAGGAGCTCTTTCGGTATGCCATTGCGAATAATTTGCCATAATATTATCAAGCAATTTGGTGGCTTCACCCAAAGTAATTTCCATAAAAGTACCACCCGCAGTGGGATCTAAAATATTACGAGAAACAAAATTCAACCCCGCATAAAAATTTGTATGATCATCCAAAGATTTAACCCATGAGTTGGGCAATTCCTTAGCATCATTTTCATCCTTTCTCAAGGTTGTGCAACATGCTCATATTCAAGTTGCTTGAAATTCATGATCAGGGTTATAAGGGAAATAATTTTTGCGGGAGGAAAATACTTAGTGATAAAAGCATCTTTACATTTATTCTAAGAATCGATACTATTGCGAGGCAAAGAAGAGAACCAAATTTTTGCAGAATCACGCAAGGAAAACGGAAATAATTTCATCTTCACCACATCATTGTCCACATATTTTTTTTTGCATATCGCATAATTCCACGAAGGTATTAAGATGGGACGTGACATCCTCATTAGGAGTACCGGAAAATTGATCTTTCATAACAAGATTCAGCAAAGCAGTATTAATATCACAAGAGTCCGCACTAGCGGCGGGAGGAGCAATCGGAGTGCCAATAAAATCATTGTTGTTGGTATTTGAGAAATCACATAATTTGGTGTTCTCTTGAGTCATGATGACCACACAACAAGATTGCACTGAAAAACAGATCCGACAAGAAAATGGCGAACGGAAAAAGAGGGGCGAATAAAACGGCAAATTTTTGTGAAGTGGGGGAGAAGAAAACGAGAGGCAAATGGCAAATAATGTAAATTGCGAGGAGATGATATTTGTGATTAGGAACCTGGTATATGTTGAAGATCCTCCCCCGGTAACGGTGCCAGAAATTCCTTTTGATGTCGCTTGAAGCTACATCGGTATTTCCCCAAAGAGGAAGGGATGATGCAGCACAACAGCGGTAGGTATTTCCCTCAGATATGAAACCAAGGTTATTGAACTAGTAGGAAAACAAAACAACACAATGTAAATAGCCCCTGCGCACAAATAACAACTTCTCGCAACCCGACGTGTTAAAGGGGTTGTCAATCCCTTTTAGGGTACGGCGCATCAAGTGGCAAACGGGCGTGAAATAAATTTGTAGTAAATTTATAGATCAAATGCCAAACAAAATAAATAAATAAAAATTGCAGCAAGGTATTTTTGGGTTTTTGGATTAATAGATCTGAAAATAAAAGCAAATAAAATAGATCGCAAAGGCAAATATATGACAAAGAAGACCCGGGGGCCATAGGTTTCACTAGTGGCTTCTCTCGAGAAAAATAGCAAACGGTGGGTGAACAAATTACTGTTGGGCAATTGATAGAATTTCAAATAATTATGACGATATCCAGGCAATGATCTCCTGCCTGCATATTCTACTATTACTCCACACATCAAGCGCTATCCAACATGCATCTAGTGTATTAAGTTCATGGAGAAACGGAGTAATGGAATAAGAACGATGACATGATGTAGACAAGATCTATCTATGTAGAGATAGACCCCATCATTTTATCCTTAGCAGCAACGATACATACATGTCATTTCCCTTTCTGTCACTGGGATCAAGCATCGTAAGATCGAACCCACTACAAAGCACCTCTTCCCATTGCAAGATAAATCAAGTTGGCCAAACAAAACCCAAATATCGGAGAAGAAATACGAAGCTATAAGCAATCATGCATAAAAGAGATCAAAGAAACTCAAATACTTTCATGGATATAAAAAGATAGTCTGATCATAAACTCAAAGTTCATTGGATCCCAACAAACACACCGCAAAAGAGTTACATCATATGGATCTCCAAGAGACCATTGTATTGAGAATCAATAGGAGAGATGAAGCCATCTAGCTACTAACTACGGACCCGAAGGTCTACAAAGAACTACTCACGCATCATCGGAGAGGCACCAATGGAGGTGGTGAACCCCATCCGAGATGGTGTCTAGATTGGATCTGGTGGTTGTGGACTTTGCGGCGGCTGGATGAATATTTTGTCGACCCTCTAGGATTTTGGGATTTTTGGGGTATTTATAGAGCAAAGAGGCGTTCCGGGGGGCACCCGAGGTGGGCACAACCCACCAGGGTGCACGTGGGCCTCCTGGCGCGCCCTGGTGGGTTGTGCCCCCCTCGAGGCACCCCCCAGGCGTAGCCAGGGCCCGTTGTGTTCCTTCTGGCCCATAAAAATTCTCTGTAAAGTTTCGTGGCATTTGGACTCCGTTTGATATTGATTTTCCGCGATGTAGAAAACACGACAAAAACAAGAACTAGCACTTGGCACTATGTCAATAGGTTAGTACCAAAAAATGATATAAAATGATTATAAAACATCCAAGATTGATAATATAATAGCATGGAACAATAAAAAATTATAGATACATTGGAGACGTATCAAGAAGCCACTACTGAAACCTACCGCCCCCGGGCCTCTTTCTCATATATTTGCCTTTGCGATCTACTTTTCCTTTGCATTTATTTTCAGATCTATTAAACCAAAAATACAAAAATACTTTGCTGCACTTTATTTTATTTGCAATCTATTTATTCAATCTATTACAACTTTCTTCCGTCCGCACACCAATTTCTATCGCCATTACCCGAAAGGGATTGACAACCCCTTTAACACGTCGAGTTGCGAGTGGTTGTTATTTGTGTCCAGGGGCTATTTACGTTGTGTTGCTTGGTTCCCCTACTGGTTCGATAACCTTGGTCTCATCACTTCAGGAAATACCTACCGTCGCTGTGCTGTATCATCCATTCCTCTTTGGGGAAATACTGACGTAGTCCTAGCCGACATCAAACGGAATTTCTGGCGCCGTTGCCGGGGAGGATCTTCAACATATACCAGGTTCCTAATCACAAATCTCATCTCCTTGCAATTTACATTATTTTCCATTTGCCTCTCGTTTTCCTCTCCCCCACTTCACAAAAATATTGCCGTTTTATTCGCCCATTTTTCCGTTCGCCGTTTTCTTGTCGGATCTGTTTTTTAGTGCAATCTTGTTGTGTAGTCATCATGACTCAAGAGAACACCAAGTTATGTGATTTCTCAAATACCAACAACAATGATTTTATCGGCACTCCGATTGCTCCTCCCGCCACTAGTGCGGAGTCTTGTGATATTAATACTGCTTTGCTGAATCTCGTTATGAAAGATCAATTTTATGGTACTCCTAATGAGCATGTCGCGTCCCATCTTAATACCTTCGTGGAATTATGCGATATGCAAAAGAAAAAAGATGTGGACAATGATGTGGTGAAGATGAAATTATTTCTGTTTTCTTTGTGTGATTCTGCAAAAAATTGGTTCTCTTCTTTGCCACGCAATAGTATCGATTCTTGGAATAAGTGCAAAGATGCTTTTACCACTAAGTATTTTCTGCCCGCAAAAATTATTTCCCTTAGAACCCAGATCATGAATTTCAAGCAACTTTAACATGAGCATGTTGCACAATCTTGGGAAAGGATGAAAATGATGCTAAGGAATTGCTCAACTCATGGATTAAATCTCTGGATGATCATACAAATTGTTTATGCGGGTTGAATTTTGTTTCTCGTAATCTTTTAGATTCCGCCGCGGGTGGTACTTTTATGGAAACTACTTTGTGTGAAGCCACCAAATTTCTTGATAATATTATGGCAAATTATTCACAATGGCATACCGATAGAGCTCCTACTAGTAAAAAGGTTAATTCGATTGAAGAAATTTCTTCTTTGAGTGAAAAAGTCGATGCTCTTATGAAAACGGTTGCTAGTAGAAGTGCTCCTATTGATTTTAATGATATGCCGTTGTCTACTTTGATTGAGCAAAATAGTGATGCGGTAGATGTGAATTTTATCTCTCAAAATAATTTCAACAACAATGCTTATAGAGGTAATTTTAATCCTAGGCCTTTTCCTAGTAATTCCTCTAATAATTATGGTAATTCCTATGGAAATAAATCTTATAATAATAACGGGAACACCTCTGATCTTGAGAATAATATTAAAGAATTCATCAACATGCAAAAAGTTTTCAAAACTTCCATAGAAGAAAGTTGAGTAAGATTGATGATTTGTCTAGAAGTGTTGATAGAATTTCTCATGATGTGGAAAATCTCAAGATGAAAATTGTTGTGCCTAAGGTTGATGAATCAATTAAAGCTCTTTATGTTTCTATGGACGAAAGTAAGAAAAGAACCGCTATGCTTAGAGCTAAAAGAGAATTTTTAGCGTTTTCTAGTGATTACTTTCGCAGAAGTGATGAAGATCTTAAAATGATTGGTGTTTCTTCTATTGATTCCTTGTTTAGTAATATTAAGATTGATGAAAAAGGGACTGGAGAAGAGTCAACTTTAGCTAGAAGGCATCCTGATATTTCGGAGGGTGAAAATCTTGTTGAGTAAATTGATAGAAGTGGGTTTGAAGAGGTCAAGACTTTAGCTAGTGATGTGCCCACTCTTTTGGATTACAAAGACTTTAATGATGATAGTTGCTCTTTGATTGGTTGTATTTCTTTGTTGCAATCCATGATAAATTCACCCCATGCCTATGAACAAAATAAAGCTTTTACTAAACATATTGTTGATGCTATGATGAAAGCTTTTGAAGAAATATTGGAATTAGAAGTATCAATTCCTAGAAAATTGCATGATGAATGGGAACCTACTATCAAAGTCAAGTTTAAAAATTATGAGTGTTTTGCTTTGTGTGACTTGGGTTCTAGTGTTTCTACAATTCCGAAATCTTTATGTGATGTGCTTGGTCTTACCGGTCTTGAAGAATGCTCTTTGAATTTGCACTTGGCGGATTCTACTATTAAAAAGCCTATGGGAATAATTAATGATGTTATTATCCATGCAAATAGGAATTATGTGCACATAGATTTTATTGTTCTTGATATTGATTGCAATCCGTCTTGTCCAATTATTCTTGGTAGACCGTTTTTACGCACTATTGGTGTCGTGATTGATAAAAAAGAAGGAAATATTAAGTTCCAATTTCCTTTGAGGAAGGGTATGGAACACTTCCCTAGAACAAGAATTAGGCCACCATATGAATCAATCATGAGGGCATCTTATGGATCTCGAAACAAAGTTGACAAAACTTAGATCCTTCCTTTATGCCTAGCTAAGGGAGTAAAACTATAGCGCTTGTTGTGAGGCAACCCAATGAATAAAATTTATTTTTGCCTTTTGCTTTCTGTTCTTGAGTGTTAGCACAATTATGCTACTGTTATGGTTCTTGAGTTCTAGAAGTATTCGATATAGTCAGATTGATACAGACTATTCTGTTTTGACAGATTCTGTTTTCTTTGCGTTGTGTCCTTATTTTGATGGCTCTATGGTTTTCTTTGATGAGTTTTTGCAACAGAATAGTTGGAATATAGTAGATATAATGCATAAACAAAATATGAATTGGTTTGATACAGTACTTATAGTAGTGATTTATTTTTCTTACACTAACGGATCTCACGAAGGTTTTGTTGAGTTTTGTGTGATTGAAGTTTTCAAGTTTTGGGTTATCTTACGATGGATGAAGGAATAAGGAGTAAGAAGAGCCTAAGCTTGGGGATGCCCCGGAATCCCCGCTATTATCCAAAAGAGAGCAAGCAACTAAGCTTGGGGATGCCCCCGAGTGGCATCCCCTCTTTCTTCTAATGACCATCGGTATTTTACTCGAAGCTATATTTTTATTCGTCACATACTATGTGTTTTGCTTGGAGCATCTTGTATGATATGAGTCTTGCTTGTTTTATTTTGTGTTTTAAGTCTTGATTCCTTGCTGGACACACCTATTTGAGAGGGCCAAAATTATGTCATGACTTGTTAGAATTGTTCTCTATGCTTCACTTAAATTTTTTTATGATCTATGGACTTGCTCTATGCTTCACTTATATCTTTTTGAGCATGGTGTGCCTTAGTATTTTTGAAGAAATGCTCTCTTGCTTCACTTAGATTTATTTGAGAATTAATAAAATTTTCAAGAAATTCTCTCTTGCTTCACTTAGATTAATCTGAGAGAAAGAAAGAAAAATTTATGCTCTTGATCTTCACTTATATTTGTTTGAGCTTGTCAAAAGCAACATATGAAAATAAGTTCCAAAGTGATAGATATCCAAGAAGGATATAATAAAAACTTTCATGAAGATCATTGGACAAAATAAACGTGATTCTTGGTAATAGTTTTGAGATATGATGATGTGATATGTGAGTTATGTTGATGAGTAATTATGCTTTAGTAAGAATATTGGTGTTAAGGTTTGTGATTCCCTATGCAAGCACGAAAGTCAATAATTATGCAATGAAATTATATCCTACTTGTGGTGCATTATTCGGTGTTAATTATGCTTAATGCTCGCTTATGAGATTATACGTTTCTTGGTTGGTCGCTTCTCAATCTTTTGCTAGCCTTCATTTTGCACTAAGTATGATCTCTACTTGTGCATCCAAAAACTTTTAAACCAGTTTTGCCACATGAGTCCACTATATCTACCTATATGCGGTATTCTTTTGCCGTTCTAAGATAATTTGTATGTGCCATCTCTAATTTTCAAAATAAACTTCTCTTTTGTGTGTTCGTTTCGCTCGCGGAGCGGTGAGGGGTGGCTAATATTTTCCATGCTAGATGTGTTATTCTCATGATGAGTGTTTATTCACTTGTCATTGCACGAGAGTAAGGAAAAGGTATTAGGGATGCCCAGTCCTGAAATGAAAAATGAATTTACTTTATGTTGTCAAATAATAAATTCCTTAGAAAGTGTTGGTATGGAGGGCAACCATGGATACGGCTAGCCATGGAAAGTGAAAGTATGGTTGAAAAAGGAACTTTATTTTCTGTTTGGGAACTGCCTATGATATTTCTAGCATGGGAAGTGTTGGGAACTCTAAGTCGTTTTCGTTGGTGGGAAGGACACACCTCCCAAAATGTTTTTATCTCTAAGTTTTTCTCTTGTCTCCCAATCTCTTGGTTCAACACCACAATCTCTTGGAGTCTCCCAAGTGACACCTAACCAATTTAGGAGACACCACTCTCCAAAAGGTAATAGATGTTGTTGTTGATGATGAACTCCTTGCTCTTTGATACGTCTCCAACGTATCTATAATTTTTTATTGTTCCATGCTATTATAATATCTGTTTTGGATGTTTTATACGCATTAATGTGATATTTTGTATTATATTTGGGACTAACCTATTAACCTAGAGCACAGTGCCAGATTATGAAAAGCAATATCAAACGGAGTCCAAATGGAATAAAACTTTACGGTGATTTTTCTTGGACCAGAAGAAACCCATGAGACTTGGAGAGGAGGCCAGAAGACCTACGGGGTGGCCACAGGCCATAGGGGCGCGCCCCCAGGGCTTGTGACCCCCCCCCCCCCCGTAGACAGTTTTGACCTAATCTCAACACTATAAATCCTCAAATATTCCCCCTATACCAGAGGTCACACCAAAAGTACTTTTCCGCCTCCACAAGCTTCTGCTCCCGTGATGTGAGCCATGACGACCAAGGCCTGGCGGGCGCAGAGGGCCAGTTTCCTCTTTGGTGCTAAAGAGGCAGGCACAGGCGAGGAGTCCCGAGGCGTCAGGCAAAGGTTTCCATATCGGTGCAATGAGACCAAGACCAGCAGGATGATACGTCTCCGACGTATCTATAATTTTTGATTGCTCCATGCTATTTTTGGGACTAACCTATTAACCGGAGGCCCAACCCAGAATTGCTGTTTTTTGCATGTTTTAGGGTTTCGAAGAAAAGGAATATCAAACGGAGTCCAAACGGAATGAAACCTTCGGGAACGTGATTTTCTCACCGAATACAACTTAGGAGACTCAGACCCTACGTCAAGCCAATTAACAGGAGGCCACGAGGTAGGGGGCGTGCCTGCCCCCCCCCCCCCCAGGCGCGCCCTCCACCCTCGTGGGCCCCATGTTGCTCCACCGACGTACTTCTTCCTCCTATATATATCCATGTACCCCCAAACGTTCAGATACGGAGCCAAAAACCTAATTCCACCGCCGCAACTTTCTGTATCCACGAGATCCCATCTTGGGGCCTGTTCCGGAGCTCCGCCGGAGGGGGCATCAATCATGAAGGGCTTCTACATCATCATCCAAGCCCCTCCGATGAAGTGTGAGTAGTTTACTTCAGACCTACGGGTCCATAGTTAGTAGCTAGATGGCTTCTTATCTCCTTTTGGATCTCAATACAATGTTCTCCCCCTCTCTCATGGAGATCTATTCGATGTAATCTTCTTTTTGCAGTGTGTTTGTTGAGATCGATGAATTGTGGGTTTATGATCCAGTCTATCTATGAATAATATTTGAATCTTCTCTGAATTCTTTTATGTATGATTGGTTATCTTTGCAAGTCTCTTCGAATTATCAGTTTGGTTTGGCCTACTAGATTGGTTTTTCTTGCCATGGGAGAAGTGTTTAGCTTTGGGTTCGATCTTGCGGTGTCCTTTCCCAGTGACAGAAGGGGCAGCAAGGCACGTATTGTATCGTTGCCATCGAGGATAACAAGATGGGGTTTTTATCATACTGCATGAAACTATCCCTCTACATCATGTCATCTTGCTTAAGGCGTTACTCTGTTTTTAACTTGATACTCTAGATGCATGCTGGATAGCGGTCGATGAGTGGAGTAATAGTAGTAGATGCAGGCAGGAGTCGGTCTACTTGTCTCGGACGTGATGCCTATATACATGATCATACCTAGATATTCTCATAACTATGCTCAATTCTGTCAATTGCTCAACAGTAATTTGTTCACCCACCATAGAATACTTATGCTCTTGAGAGAAGCCACTAGTGAAACATATGGCCCCCGGGTCTCTTTCTCATCATATCAATCTCCATCACTTTATTATTACTTTGCTTTTTACTTTGCCTTTTACTTTTCACTTTGCATCTCTATACCAAAAATACCAAAAATATTATTTATCATCTTTATCAGATCTCACTTTCGTAAGTGACCGTGAAGGGATTGACAACCCCTAAGTGCGTTGGTTGCGTTGAGCTATTGTTTTTGTGCAGGTACGAGGGACTCGCGCGTAGCCTCCTACTGGATTGATACCTTGGTTCTCAAAAACTGAGGGAAATACTTACGCTACTTTGCTGCATCATCCTCTCCTCTTCGGGGAAATCCAACACAATGCTCAAGAGGTAGCACAGGACGGCAAGATGGAGGTCACCACGGAGCCCATGACGGCGTCACCACCAGAGCCTTTGGTAGGCGAAGACCACCTTTCTTCAGGATAACTTGTACTCGTTGTCCCCCTTTAAATTGGCCGTTGTGGGATCCCTTCCCGCCTAATATTTGGGGAGAGGACCTGGGCCTCTATAAATAGGCTAGCCACCACCGAAGGAGGGGGATCTCTCCGAGGACGGATCATTCAGATCATCCCCAACCACACAAGCTCATCGGGCTCAAGAACACCTCTCCTCGGGAGGTTGTCCTTCCCTTGTACTTGTTCATCCCCAGCCTAAAAGGCAATCCACCACACCACACTGGAGTAGGGTATTACACCGCAATGGTGGCCCGAACCAGTATAAACTCTTGTGTCCATTGTTACTTGGGTTCGGCGAATTAGGCTTCGAGATTGTTGCGAGGGCGTGGGCTAGGGGGGAGAGAGATCTTCGTGCGCACCCCAGTGTTCGAACCTCAAGGGTTTGCCGGAACCTGTAATCCGACATATATCCCCAAACCTTCATAACATAACCTAGATCAGGAGTTCCGCCGCCGCAAGCCTCTGTAGCCACCAAAAACCAATCGGGACCCTGTTCCGGCACCCTGCTGACGGGGGAATCATCACTGGTGGCCATCTTCATCATCCCGACGCTCTCCATGACGAGGAGGAGTAGTTCACACTCGGGGCTGAGGGTATGTACCAGTAGCTATGTGTTTGATCTCTCTCTCTCTCTCGTGTTCTTGATATGGCACGATCTTGATGTACCGCGAGTGTCGGGGTTCTGGAACGACACCTATGTGATCCCTCGGGGAGTCCCTTGTACGGTTGGCAGGGCGTGGGGCTGCGGAAAGAGCGGGTCTAGAAGATCAACATGGGGGATTTTTACCCAGGTTTGGGCCGCAAACGTTGTGTAAAACCCTAGTCCTGCTTTGTGTGTATTTAGTGTTCTTCAACTCTTGAACTAGCTGCGGTGCATGCCTAGTCCAAAAAGTCTGAATCCTTCCTCAGTACGCCTCGGGCCTCCTTTTATATGTCAAAGGGGTTGCCACAATGGCACACAGGAGGTGGAAAGTATGTACAGTGTACAAGCCTATCACCTGGCACCGTAGGACAAACGCATTTAATGCGCTACCGACATGCCCTCTCGCTTTATTGGGGACGGCAAAGAAGCTCGTCACGTCTGTCGCCGCCTCGCCTCGCTCTAATGCGCGTCCAGGCTGATGAGGCATGCAACACCACGCTGGCTGGCTGCTGAGTTGGTGCGGTGGTAGGATCTTCTCGAAGATCTGCATGCCACCACGCAGGTGCTTGGCTAGTTGGCCCCGAAGCTGCATGCTACCACGCAGGTGCATGCCTAGTTGGCAGGCTGGTTGCCACGTCGGAACGGGTGTGGGGCAGCGAAGCTCTGGCAAGTGCGGGCCTGGCCTTGGCCCCGTAGATGCCCCCGACAGGGGTCTTGCTGGGGTCTCATGGCCGTCCCCGGCAAGGGTCTTGCCGGGGGGCTTGCGAGCGTCCCCGGCAAGGGTCTTGCCGGGGGTCTTCGGTCGTCCCCGGCAAGATCTTGCTGGGGGTCTTCGTCTTCTGGTTCTCATCTAGGCTTGCAGGCCTTTGGTTTCCACAAAGATCTTCATGCCACCATGCAAGGCACTCCCGAGCCTTGGTCTTGACATTGTCGATGGCGTCATAACTCTCAGGCTCAAGGGTGGCGGTCTTGCTGGTTTTGGGCAAGTTGCCCCGGCAAGGCTCTTGCCGAGGCCATGTAGGCCGTCCCGGCAAGGCTCTTGCCGGGGGAAGCCCATCTTGTCTCTTCGCTCTTCATGCCTCTGGCTTGAGTGCTGCCTCGGCAGCCTTGTATCTTTGCTTCCTCTGCTCCGCCAAGCATGGCCGCATGTATGGTTACGACTGCCCATGCACAAGTAAAGGGGTACAGAAAGGCCCTTACTTTTGTACACCGATAGGAGCCCCCGGGCCTGGGCCACACATAAGCGCAAGGCGTTATTGGGCCAGGCCTAGAACGGTGCGTGGGCATGCGTGGCAGAGTTTTAACTGTGGTAACTCCCTCGCCAGTTGCGCTTCCCCACGACCCGCATTGAGTGCGTGACGTGGGGGTCGTGCGTGGGATGAGCGCAGCATGCTTGCGTCTCCCTGTGGTGAATAGTAAAGAGGCGGCCCGCGTCTTCCCCATAAAAAAGGGAAAACTATAGGTCTACTGCTCATTTACTCTCCTCGCCTCTCTCAACCTTGGAACCGCCATTCCACGTTTCCCACCACGCCCATCTTTTTCGCCATGTACGCCGCATGCATAGCGTGGGGTAGGTGACGGACGCGTGGGATATGGGAAGGTGCCCCATGGCTGATACCCATGCGCCTTTGATTGGCGCGGCGAGGGCGGTCGACGACCTCACTCGTCGCCAACTTAATGAGCTAGACTTGAAAGGGCTCTTCAGAGGCATAGAGCCAGTCTTCAGCCTTCCCTGCTTGGCTATAAAAAGGGGACTCCGGAGGAGGAGGAGAGGCATCCCCTCGCGTCGCCTCCATTCTCCATCCATCACCATGCCGAGAGGGCGCGGCCGTGGCCATCCTTCTATGGAGGCGACTAGATCTTCCTCTTGTCAGAGAGCCACGGTGGTTAAGGAAGAGCCAGATGCCCAAGGTGGATGCGCTAGATGGGGGCGCGGTCGGTGAGGCGGTCGAGGCAGAGGTGGGCGCGGAAGGGGGACACCTGCGACGTCACCATCTTCGCCACCATCTCCACCACCATCTCCTCCTGCTTTGTCGAGCGGCCATGTTGGGGACACGGCGCTGGAGTTCATCTTGCAGTTGCGCGAGCCGCCGCATAGCTGCCTTCGCCTCCCCGAGGCGTTCACGAGGGTGCTGGAGATCGACCAGCCGCCGAGGTTGAGGCTTCACATGAAGGGGTGTTGCAATGGCGACATATGGGCGAACACAAGGTTCCCCGTCTCTCATGTAATGCTTCTTCATCGGGGTTGGAAAACCTTCGCACGCGCCCACTGCTTGATGAAGGGGCACGTTCTCCACTTCAAATTAGTGGAGAGCAACCTGCTCTCCGTCAAGGTCTTCGGGCGCTCGGGAAATAGGTTAGGGTGCTGCGCGGAGAGCTTGACCGACGACAAGAGCTCCTCCTCGAGCGACGGCGACGAGGAGGGGACCGATGGGGAGGATGATGGGTCCAGGTCTGACTAGACGTCGGACGCCTCATCCCTAGACAACGTCGACAGCAGCACCATCTGCACCTGGCCTTCTCCATCAAAGAAGGGGGGTGGTGGGCCGTCAAGTCAGAGTACGATGGCGTCGACGCCTTCGTCTCGTATTGCTGGCCCACTGCCTCATCTTCTGGCTTCTTCCCCCGCACCGTCATCACCAGCCCTCTTCTGGGCGGCCGTCGGGACATTCTCTTGGTGTCTTCTGCTGCTCGTACCTCGCCTAGGCGCTCCTTTTGTCCTCCTGCTATCCCGATCTGCTTCCTGAGGAGAGGGACAAGAAAAGGATTACGGGCACCTTATCTTTTCTTTTAAATCTTGTAGGCAGCCGTATTTTAATTTCTAAGTAATGTAATCTCTTGAGCCCATGCTTATGCTCTGCAACATCCGTGCTTGTACTAGCATGTTAATGAAAAAGACTAGCCTTGCCGGGAACCCATGCACGGATATGCTCATGCAGAGGCAAAATGCCTCCTTAACGCAAATAAATGAATCCTTTCGGCAAGCCGTCCTGCCGGCGCCCTCTGCGCCTGCCGAAGAATCACATCTGTCGGGTTACAGACAAAGGGTCCAGCCCCCCATCCATATCCTTTTAGCAGGGCTACTACGACCACTCCGACCGGAGCAACGTTCGGGTCAGGGATGGGAGCATCCGAGTTTTTCAAAAGAGAGCGGCGGGGTTTTCTAATGCACAAGTTATAGGTTACGAAAATGGATAGGCAAGAGGTAAACTTTATCTGTTTGGTTTGCCGGGGATCGCCGTGTCGGGCGGTCTTCTCAACTTCTTGCCGCAGTCGGGTCTTTGGCGGGATCGAGCATCCTTGCCATGGTTGGAAGGAAAGAGGGCAAGAGCATGGACCCTTGGCAGTCTGTTAATATTTGTTGCAATCAAAAAGTAGTAAAATACCCTAGATAAGCATGCATATATGTATACACATAATCATGGAAATCAACAGGAAACTGTACATACTATGGGTTTCTTTCCCTGACTGTGCGCAGGGTCTGCGACTGGCTTTGTACATAGGGTTACATGCCTTGCCGGCAAGGCTAGTACAAAAAGGGGGTTGTCGGGGCTCCTGGCAACCGCGCCTTAGGGGTAAAACTTGCGAAGATTTTCGATGTTCTAGGAATTTCTCACCGGAATGCCATCCTCGATCTCCAGGCGGACTGCGCCGGGCCTGGTGACTCGTATTACCCGATAAGGGCCTTCCCACTTTGGCATCAACTTGTCCGAATTATTGGTGGATTGGATTTGCCAAAGAACAAGGCCGCCTTCCCCAAGGCTTCGGGCATGAACCTTGTGGCTATGATAGCGGCGCAAGGCTTGCTGGTAACGAGCGGCTCGCACAGCAGCCTGAAGACGATCTTCCTCAAGGAGTGTCACATCATCTCGGCGCAACTGCTCTTGCTCAAGCTCATCGTAAGCGAGCACTCGAGGTGACCCGTATATGAGTTCCGTGGGGAGAACTCCTTCTGCCCCGTATACCAGGGCAAAGGGTGTCTGGCCAGTGGCTCGATTTGGTGTCGTTCTGATCGACCAAAGAACCATTGGCAACTCATCAATCCAGCGCCTTCCACACTTGTGCAGCCTGTCAAAATTTCTGGTTTTGAGGCCTCACAGCACTTCCGCATTCGCCCTCTCAGCCTGGCCATTGCTTTTGGGATGAGCAATAGAAGCAAAACAAACCTTGTCGCCATCTTGAATTTACTACATGAAGTTGCGGCTCATGCACTGCGTGACGTTGTCGGTGATGACTCTATTTGGCACACCGAAACGGCAAACTAGTCCCTTGAAGAACTTGACGGCTGATTGCGCTGTCACCTTTCTCACCGGTTCCACCTCTGGCCACTTTGTGAACTTGTCGATTGCAATGTACAAGTATGCAAAGCCCCCGAAGGCACGGGGAAAGGGGCCCAGTGATGTAGGGTAGGAACCCTAGGGGCCGATCTTTCATGAAAGGAGTGGATCCCGCAAAGAACACGAGGGAAAACACGAGGGGAAACATGAGAGGACCACTAAACCAACAAGAAATGGTCACACATATGCTAGATCCATGAACACAAAAGAAGATACAAGATCCACAGACAACTAAGGACGATACAAGTAGCACGATCTTCTCCATGAGGAGGTCTTGATGGTCTTCTCCGCGAGGAGGTCTTGAATCCAAGTGGATCTTCTCTGCAGAGGGCCCGCGGTCTCTCTCGTGGAGTAGATCCGATATGGATGAGCGAAGCTCTATCTCTCAAATGAGCTATCACAACGCTAACCCTAAAACATAGGTAGGAGAAGAGTATATATAGTCTAGGTGGGCGAAGGGGTACACGGGCCTCGGGCCCTTACACTGTGCGCAGACAGGGGAGGCCGGACGTCGGGCGTCGGGCTGGATGTCCGAGCATTCGCGGAAGGCCGGATGTCCGGGCTGGCGGGGGTTCCATTCTGTTCTCTGTTGCAGCTTGTCCGGATATCTGGGCGGGAGGCTGGATTTTCGGGCCGGGGCCGGATGTCCGGGCTGGGGACGGACGTCCGGGGCCTATAGATGTCCAACGGCTGGAAGGCTGCTGTAGCTGATGTCTCCAGCGGCCGGATGTCCGGGCCCTGGAGATGCCTTCTTATCCTTTCGGCGTTCCTCTTCATCCGTGGACTTGGCGGCTTGTCCGTCTTCACGCGCATCTTCGGGAGGGTCCTCTTGGTACCTAATCATGCACAACATCTCGGACTTAGGTAGTAGCCATGTCTCGAGAGGATTATATGTAATATCACTAAGGAGAGAAGTCACCTCAGTTTTGAGAGCTCTAGCTCTAGCTCAAGTCATGGGTCCTCTTGGCACTTCGTGAGACGATGGTGGGTCCATGGGGATGACCGTAGGATGCTCTGCATTATCTCCCCTCCCTTGGGGAAGATCCGACATCGGATCGAAATCCTCGTCACCATGGTAGGGCGAGAGATCCTTGACGTTGAAGATGTCGCTCACGGAGTACTTGTCGCACGGGAGGTCGATCTTTTAGGCGTTGTTGTTGTAGCGTTCAAGCACCTTGAAGGGTCCATCCACTCGTGGTTGAAGTTTGGACTTGCGTTCGTGGGGGAAGCGGTCCTTGCGAAGGTGTAGCCACACAAGATCTCCAATGTTGAATGCCATGGGGTGCTTGTTGATGTTGCGCTTGGTCGCAAGTCATTGTACTTGGCGCTTGATGGTTTGCCTTGTATCTTCATGCACTTTCTTGAGATGGTTCGCATGTGCACTTGCGTCCATATTGAAGCGGTCTTGTAGTGGTAGAGGAAGAATGTCCAATGGGGACAAAGGGTTGAATCCGTAGACGACCTCGAAGGGGGACTTGCCGGTTGTTGAGTGTCTTGCACGGTTGTAGGTGAACTCGGCGATAGGTAAACACTCCTCCCACTCCATGTTCTTCTTGATTAGCACTTGAAGTAGAGCGGAGAGTGTGCGGTTGGTCACCTCCGTTTGGCCGTCAGTTTGAGGATGGTAAGCCGTGGAGAAGAGTAGCTTGATTCTGAGCTTGGCGCATAGGGTCTTCCAAAAGTAGCTTAGGAACTTGACGTCGCGGTCCGAGATAATCGTCTTTGGCACTTCATGTAGACGCAATATTTCCCTACAAAAGAGATTGGCAACATGTGAAGCATCGTCTATCTTATTGCAAGGAATGAAATGTGCCATCTTAGAGAAATGGTCCACAACAACAAATACCGAATCCTTTCCATTTCTAGTTCTAGGCAATCCAAGTACAAAATCCATGCTAATATCTTCCCATGGTTGGTATGGAATTGGGAGAGGCATGTAAAGGCCATGGGATTGAGCTTTAGACTTAGCTTTGCGACATGTAGAGCATCGGTTGGTGAAGCGGTTGACATCGCGAAACATCTTGGGCCAATAATAGTTCTTGGAGAGCATAGCGGAAGTCTTGTCGCGTCAAAAATGTCCCATTAGTCCTCCTCCATGAGATTCCTGCAAAAGCAACAAACGTAGGGAAGACTCGGGGATGCAAAGCTTGTTAGCTCTCATAAGATATCCATCTTTGATGTAATAGCATTCCCAAGATGTATACTTCAAACACTTGGCATAAGGAGTAGAAAAAGTTGGGTCATGCTCATACAAGTCTTTTATGTGCTCAAAGCCAATAACATCCAATTCAAGTTGAATGACAAGCATGCATATGCGGGAAAGAGCGTCTGCCACAACAATTTTCCTTACCTTTGATGTACTTGATGACATAAGGAAAATACTCAATGAATTCACTCCACTTAACACGACGCTTGTTCAACTTGGTTTAACCCTTAAGGTATTTAAGCGTTTCATGATCGGTATGAATGATAAATTCATGAGGGCGAAGATTGTGTTCCCATTCATGCAAAACTCGCACGAAAGCATATAACTCTTTGTCATAGACGGGGTAATTGAGTTGCGCTCCGGAAAGTTTATCACTGAAGCAAGCTATGGGGCGCTTCTCTTGCGTTAACACACCTCCTATGCCATTGACACTAGCATCACAATGAATCTCAAAGGGCTTGTCAAAGTTGGGTAATGCAAGCACGGGAGCATGAGTAAGCAAATTCTTAAGCTCAATGAAAGCGGTATCTTGGGATGGTCCCCAAACAAAAGGCGCATTTTTCTTGCTCAAAGCATGCAAAGGTGAAGCAATGGTGCTAAAGTCCTTCACAAATCTACGGTAGAAACCGGCTAAACCAAGGAAGCTACGCACTTGATGCAAGTTGGTTGGTTGTGGCCAAGTTTTAATAGCATTGATCTTGGAGTCATCAACATGAACACCCATAGAGGAAACAACAAAACCCAAGAAAACGAGCTTATCAATGCCAAAAAGGCACTTTTCCATGTTAGCATAGAGACGCTCTTTTCGAAGAGTTTGCAAAACGGGTCAGACATGGGTGACATGATCTTTAAGAGATTTGCTATAAATAAGGATATCATCGAAGTAGACCACAACAAACTCACCAATGTAAGGGCGAAAGACATAATTCATAAGACGCATAAAAGTACCCGGTGCTTCCGATAGACCCATAGGCATGACTAACCGCTCATACAAACCAAACTTTGTTTTGAAAGCGGTTTTCCATTCATCACCCTCTTGTATGCGTATTTGATAGTGACCACTTTTAAGATCAATTTTTGATAAGATAGTGGCCCCACTAAGTTCATCAAGCATATCATCAAGGCGTGGAATGGGATACCTATAGCAAACGGTGATAGCATTGATAGGTCTACAATCGAAGCACATGTGAAAGCTACCATCTCTTTTTGGCACAAGAATGACCGGAACGTCACAAGGACTCAAACTTTCGCGCACATGTCCATGGTCTATGAGATTCTTTACTTGCCTTTGTATTTCTTTGGTTTCTTCGGGGTTGGGGTCGATGCGGTGCTCGATGCCTCGTAGTGGAGGTAGTCCCGGAGGTAGGTCGTCGGGGAAAACATCTTAGAATTCCTGGAAAAGAGAAGACAACACTAAAGGTAGAGCGTGAGAGGTGTTAGCTTTTGGAGCGTCGTCCTTGCACAAAAGGACATAGTGTAGGACACTAGATGGGTTCTCACACACTCCTCTTATCTCACTTTTGGTGGCAAATAGAACTAAGTTCTTCTTTTCGCTCATCGTGGAGGCCCTAGATTTGGGCTTGTGGCGCTCACTCTCTTTTTGGTGGTTCGCTCTCTTACCATTCTCTCCATGATGGGTGGCTTTCTTGTCGGTGATCACTTGGCTTGGAGACATAGGGCGAAGTACGTACTCCTTTCCTTTCATCTTGAAGATGTAGTGGTTCGTTCGGCTGTTGTGGATGACACATCTATCAAATTGCCATGGGCTTCCAAGAAGAAGGTGGCAAACGGTCATTGGAACGACATCACACTCCAAAGTGTCTTTGTAGGCGCCAATTTTGAAGGAGACTTGTACTCGATGCTTGACTTGGATAGTGCCGGAGTCGCTAAGCCATTGAACTTTGTAGGGATGTGGGTGCTTCATATTGGGCAATTGGAGCTTGGAGAAAGTTCTTCACTTGCGAGGTTATGACAACTCCCTCCATCGATTATGACCTTGACGGACCTTCCATTGATGCCGGCCTTGGTATGGAATATGTGGCATCTTTGGTCTTCTTCTTGGTGATGTTGAAGAGTCAAGACCATGGAGCCAACTAGAGCGGGACATGAATCTTCATCGCAAAAGACTTGTTCCTCTTCATCGTTCACTTGCGGGTGCATGGCAACTTGCTCAAGTGCTTCCATTTCTCCTTCGCTCATGGAGTCATATGTACCATCGTCATTGAGGATCATGGTTTGCTTGTTGGTACACTCAAAGGACTTGTGGCCTCGGCCTCCGCATGTGAAGCATTTGAAGGAACTTGTCTTGACGGTCTCATCGGTTGGGGTAGATTATGATGAAGCTCTCGGCTTGAAGTTGCTCGTTGTAGGAGGATGACTTGGGGTTGACGGAGCTTTCTTGTAGCTCGACTTGTCAACGTTGCTTGTAGAAGGCTTGGTAGACGGTGTTGGAGTCGTTGAAGCTTGTGTGTTGGATAAGCCATATGACTTGGATGAGAACTTGGCATACTTGAAGTCATCTTGCACTTGACGTTCCGCTTTGCTAGCTTGATGCACTAGCTCGATGAAGTTCGAGTATGGTTGGAAGTCGGCGATCTTCTTGATGGGATGATTGAGTCCATTCAAGAAACGTGCCATAGTTTTCTCATCATCTTCCACGACACTGGCTCGTATCATTGCAATCTCCATCTCCTTGTAGTACTCTTCAACGCTCTTGGTTCCTTGTTTGAGTAGTTGGAGTTTCTTGAAGCGGTCGTGGTTGTAGTTGGTAGGCACGAAGCGTGCTCTCATGGTATCCTTCATTTGCGCCCAAGTAGTGATGGGTGGTTCACCTCTTGCCTCACGGCGCTCGATGACTTGTTCCCACCAAATGAGGACATAGTCTTGGAACTCAAGGGATGCCATCGCGATCTTCTTCTCTTCTTCATAGTTGTGCAAGCGGAAGATTTTGTCGACCTTCAATGCCCATGAAAGGTACTCTTCGGGATCGTTGCTTCCATTGAACTTGGGCATGGTGAACTTTAGCTTGCCATAGCGTTGCTCTTCATTGTGTTCGGGTCGAGGATGATGACGCCCATGATGTTGAGGATTGTCAAACTCGTGTTGCTCTTGGCAAGGAGGGTTGTCGACCTCATGTTGCTCTTGTCGTGGAGGATTTCCATTGTCTTCATGCTCTTGGTGAACTTGATGTTCTTGGCGAGCTTGTGGAGGAACTTGTCGAGCTTGACGTTGCATGCGAGCTTGATATCTTCGTTCGTGAATTTCTTTGCGAAGTGCTTCTTCATGTTCACGATCTTGTCGGCCTCGGTTGGCTACGGCTTGACTTGAATCTTAGAGGGCTTGTTGCACCTCAAGTGCTTGAGCATCTCGCAATTGTTGGTCTTGACGTTGTGCCTCGGCATCTTGTGCTTCTTGGTGTAGACGCGCTCGCTCTTCCTCTTCGTGTTGGCGTTGTCGTTGCCGTTCTCATGCTTGCGCAAAGGTAGCTTGGTTTTGACGGTGTCGGTGCTCTTAAGAGTCGTTGTCGCGTAGAGGATTGAGGCTTGCTTGACGATCGTTGCACGCGGAATGGCGAAGAGTGTTCGATGTCGGTGTACTTGAGCCGGAGAGGGTGAACTCGGAGTGTCGACTTGAGCGGCTCCGTCTTGATGAGGATGAAGTGGAAGAAGAGCGGTTGAGCAACAAAGCACGGATCTCATCCATTCTTGAATTGTTCTCTTGCTTGTGATCGTAGAGCTTGTGGTCGAAGTAGTCTCTTGTACGTTGCTCGGAGAGTCGCAAGTCGGTGGCGAGGTTGTCGATGCGTTCACTCATTGCTTGTTGCTCTTGATGAAAAGCACGTTGTGCACCAAAGAGGTGACTCTTGGTGACGTAGGAGTTCATGTCGTCGTCTTGCCCGATGAAGAGTGGGTTGGTAGAAGTACTTGGCCTATCCATCATTCCAAGGAAAATATGTGAGTGGTAGAAAGAGAAGAACGCATACCAAATATACCTTGACCAAAGTTGAAGGTGGATCAATGATCACTCCAATGTGGAACAAGGAAATAGCACAATTGGTACCAATTCTTGTCGGTTTCTCACACCTACACAAGTAAAAGCTTATGGTGGAGCTTGGTTAGGATGGTGGCACAAAATTTGATGCAATTGTTAGTGAGCTTCAATAATGTTGGAAAAGATTCGCAAGTTTGCAATGCAACAAGTAGACCAAGCAATATAAGGTACACGGAAACACACACGCAAAGAGATAAGTGGGGTCGTGCAACCAAGGAGGAGCCAAAATGTGGAGTCCACAAAAATGCTCTTGTTGCACAACACTAGAGAGACGCTAGCACGATTGCACAATAGGCGGATACGAAGGCTTGTGCACAACCTACTAAGCAAAAATGCAACGACTTCTATCCCAAGTATGCTCTATGTATGGTGTTCCGATGATATGATCCAAGATGATCTAGTATGACAATCTTAATGTTGTATGATGTTATGGTTCTTGCTTAAAAGTTTTTTGCTTATCTTTCCCTTTTGCTTAAAAGCTTGTTTGGCTCTTTGTTGTTTGAGCTCTTTTCTCATGCAATGCTTCACGAACCAAGATAGAAATTGTGTAAGCGATGACAACCTTGTGACACAAGAGATGATACCAAGATATGCACCAATGATGTATGTATGCTATGGGAGGTATGATCACTAATGTGCACAAGTCACGTTGCCGGCAATACTCAAAGGCTAGTCTCGATGGGTAAGTGACGCAAAGGAGTAAGGCTATGATGGCTATTAATGTAATGGCAAGAATGATGTATCCAATACCAAGATGAGTTGCCGTTTCTTGGTTCCTTGTCCGTAAGCAAGAACGGATGACAGTGATCAAATGAGTGGCGCGAATACCAATATGATGTTGTCGAGATGACGCATCCGTGGTGAAGATGACCGGCGGTGATGTTGATGTCGAACCGTACCTAAATAGCTGAAATACAATAGGACACGGAACCGCAACTCAAATTCTCAAGACAAAACGGGACAAAATTGTCGGAGTTGGTAGTGTATGTGGTATAAGGTGGTGCTATGCGGAAGTGGCAGTGCTATGCGCAAGTGTAAGTGGGCACCGGGACTAAATTGGGAGAAATATGGATGGAAAACGGGCGGTGGAGAGGAAGTGATGCTGCCAGGGGCCGGATGTCCGGGCTTGATGGCCGGATGTCCGGGCTATCGGGCCGGATGTCCGGGCTTGATGGCCGGATGTCCGGGCTATCGGGCCGGATGTCCGGGCTCTAGATCCGGACGAACTCCGCGTGGAAGGTGGCAAATCTGGGCAAAATTCAGAGGAAATTGTGGATGGAATTTGGGGAAAAGTGGATGGAAAGCTAGATCTACCTGCAACACATGAAATCCGCGGATCAAATCCACCTAAACTTCATCACACCAACAAATCACAAAAAAAAATTGGGGGCTATTTTTGTGGGGAAATTTTCTAATTAGGGACAAAATCAACAAAAACAAGGCTAGAAACACAACGGGGAGGCTCTGAAATCATGATCAATGTGGCTCTAGATACCAAGATGATGTAGGGTAGGAACCCTAGGGGCCGATCTTTCACGAAAGGAGCGGATCCCGTGAAGCGGGGAAACACGAGGGGAAACACGAGAGGATCACTAAACCAACAAGAAATAGTCACACATATGCTAGATCCATGAACACAAAGGAAGATACAAGATCCACTGACAACTAAGGACGATACAAGTAGCACGATCTTCTCCGTGAGGAGGTCTTGATGGTCTTCTCTGTGAGGAGGTCTTGAATCCAAGTGGATCTTCTTTGTAGAGGAGTCGCGGCCTCTCTCGTGGAGTAGATCCGATATGGATGAGCGAAGCTCTATCTCCCAAATTAGCTATCACAACACTAACCCTAAAACGTAGGTAGGAGAAGAGTATATATAGTCTAGGTGGGCGAAGGGGTACACGGGCCTCGGGCCCTTACACTATGCGCGGACAGGGGAGGCCGGACGTCCGGGCATCAGGCTGGATGTCCGGGCGTTCGCGAAAGGCCGGATGTCCGGGCTGGATGTCCGGGCTGGACGGGCCGGATGTCCGGGCTGGCGGGGGTTCCATTTTGTTCTCTGTTGCAGCTTGTCCGGATATCCGGTCCGAGCCGGATGTCTGAGTTGGGGCCGGACGTTCGGGGCCTGTAGATGTCCAGCGGCTGTAGCTGATGTCTCCAGCGGCCAGATGTCCGGGCTCGGGGCCGGATGTCCGGGCCCTGGAGATGCCTTCTTCTCCTTTCGGCGTTCCTCTTCATCCGTGGACTTGGCGGCTTGTCCGTCTTCACGTGCATCTTCGGGAGGGTCCTCTTGGTACCTAATCATGCACAACATCTCAGACTTAGGTAGTAGCCATGTCTCGAGTGTATCATATGCAATATCACTAAGGAGAGGAGTCACCTCGGTCTCGACTGCTCTAGCTCTAGCTTGAGTCATAGGTCCTCTTGGCACTTCGTGAGACGATGGTAGGTCCATGGGGATGACCGTAGGATGCTCCGCATCACCCAGTATGTCGAGTCCCTAGACTGATAAGGGCCGGGAAAGAGGGATTGTTTGAAGGTCTTGGGCTGGCTGATGAAGCTTCTTTGAATGGAACTGGTACGCTTGACACTTGGTTACTAGTGCAGTTGCATCCTGGAGAGTGGTGGGCCCGAAGAAACCTTGCCGGAACACTTTGCTGGCAAGGGCTCTTGACCCTATGTGGGAGCCACACATGCCTCCATGTATCTCTGCCAACAGCTCTAGTCCGTCCTCCCGAGGAATGCACTTCAGTTTCACACCGTTCGATCTCCTTCTGTATAGGGCATCATCCACAAACTGGTACATGCTGGACCGACAGCCTACTTTCTCTACCTCTTCCTGTTCCTCGGGGAGTTCCCTTATTTGGAGGAAACAGATGGTGCGCTGCGCCCATGCTGGAGCCTGGGGCTTGACGGCAAGGACTAAAGGCTCCTCTTCGGCCGTAGGGGCAGCTGCCTCTACGGTTGGGGCTTGGGGCCCCACCGGAGATTGCTGCTCCCCGGCAAGCTTGGGGCACCCGACAACGTCCTTGCCGGCGGCTCCTAGGAGCTCAGCGGGAAAGTACTTGCCAGGGCCTGCCTTCCTTCACTTGTTCTGTCCTGCTGATGGCTCAATGGATGGCTGGGTCAATTGAAGCACAAAGGTACCTGGTTCCACGGGCAACTTGAGGGCAGCTCGTTTCGACAAGTCGTCGGCAATGATGTTCTCCGCTCGGGGAACATGCTCTGCTTGCACACTGTCAAAATGCTCTTCCAACTTCCTCACCTCATCCACAGAAGCCTCCATCAACGGGCTCTGGTAATCCTTGTTGACTTGCTTGACAATAAGCTGTGAATCACCTCTGATGATGAGCTTCCTGATTTCGAGGTCTGCCGCGATCCTGAGACCAGCAAGCAATCCCTCGTACTACGCCATATTGTTCGTTGACTTTTCCCTGGGAAAGTGCATTTGGACTACGTACTTGAGGCGCTCTCCAGTGGGTGCGATGAGCAGCACGCCGGCACCAGCACCTTGCAGCGAGAAAGCTCCGTCAAAGTACATGATCCAACCACGGCTCGTCTCCTTGCCGGGAAGGGCAGTCTCTCAAACTTCTTCGTCTGGCGTTGAGGTCCACTCCGCTATGAACTCTGCCAAGGCTCGGCTCTTGATTGTTGAAGTGCTTTCAAATTTGAGGCCGAAGCTTGACAGTTCCAACGCCCACTCCACAATCCTCCCAGTGGCCTCCGAATTGTGCAAGATTCGTTGCAAAGGGAGGCGGGTGACGACGGTAATCTCATGTGCTTGGAAATAGTGACGCAACTTTCTCAAGGCCATAAGAAGGCCGAAAAGTAGCTTCTGTATGCCAGAATATCTTGATCTAGCCCCCTGCAAGAGGGAACTGACAAAATAAACCGGGTGCTACACCACCTTCTTCTTCTGTTTGACTTCGCCAGCTTGCGCGGACTCTGTCTTGCCGGGACCAGGCTCCGCCGGGGGTTCTGCCTTGCCGGCATCAGGCCCTGCTGGGGAGAGCTCCGGCTCATCACCCGACGGCTTTGCTTCTACCATTGTTTCTTCCTCAAATTCTCTCTGTGCCACTAGCACAGCACTAACCACTTAATTCGTTGCCGCTAGGTATAGCAGCAATGGCTCTTGCGGTTTAGGTGCGACTAGTATTGGCGTGGAGGAGAGGTACTTCTTCAAATCTTGCAGCGCTGCCTCTGCCTCCGGAGTCCATTTCATTGGACCCGCCTTCTTCAAAACTTCAAAGAAGGGGAGGGCGCGCTCAGCAGATTTGGAGATGAACCTACTTAGAGCAGCAACACAGCCGGCAAGCCTACGGACATCTTTGACTCGTCTTGGCACCTCAATCTGCTCAATTGCTTTGATCTTGTCGGGATTTGCTTCGATTCCATGTTGAGACACAAAGAACCCAAGAAGTTTGTCGGATGGGACACCGAACATGCACTTCTCTGGGTTGAGCTTGAGGTTGATCTTGCATAGGTTGGCAAATGTTTCGTCCAGATCCTGCACGAGCGTGGCCTTGTCCTTGGTTTTGACTACTATATCATCCATATAGGCTTCCATATTTCTATGTACCTAGGGATCAAAACCAATTTGGACCGCTCGGGAAAATGTCGAACCCGTGCTTTTCAACCCGAAAGGCATCCGTATGAAACAGTACATACCACATGGGGTGATGAACGTAGTCTTCTATTCGTCTTCCTTCACCATGAAGATCTGGTGGTATCCTGAGTAGGCATCAAGGAATGACAGTAGGTCACACCCGGAGTGGAGTCCACTATCTGTTCAATGCGTGGCAAAGGAAAGGATCCTTTGGAGAGGCCTTATTGATGTCTGTGTAGTCAACACACAGCCTCCACTTCCCATTTGCCTTACGCACTACCACTGGATTGGCCAACCACGTGGGGTGGAGCACTCCTCTGACCAAGCCTGCTGCCTCCAACTTCCTGATCTCTTTGATGATTAACTCTTGTCTCTCCAAAGCTTGCTTTCTGACCTTTTGCTTGACGGGCCACGCATGGGGACAGACAACAAGGTGGTGCTCAATCACCTCCCTGGGAACACCGGGGATGTCAGATGCTTGCCATGCAAACACGTCGACATTCGCCTGCACGAAGGCGACGAGCGCGCTTTCCTATTTGCTGTCGAGGGTGGAGCTTATGGTAAAAGCTCCACCCGTGCCATCCTCCTTGACGGGCACCTTCTTGCTTTTTGGCGGGGCCGCCTTGGACCTCTTGTTCCCGCTGGCGGAGCTCTCTAGCATGTCCTCAATGGTAATGCGATGCTCCGAAGAGGCGCGTTTGCTGGAGGTGGTGCAAGAATCCTTGCTGGGGTCGGATGTCTTGCCAGAAGGGGCCTTGCCAGAAGAGGCAGAGGCCTTGCTGGTTTTCCTCCCTCCTTGGGCCTCAGCGGCAGGAACAAGTGCCCTGGCGGCAGCCGCTGTAACTGCCTCCTGGTAGAGTTGGTCGGCGCAGACGAGCGCGTCCTTCATGTCGGAGGGGACGGTGATGATGCTCATCGGCCCGGGCATCTTCAACGTGTTGTAAGCATAGTGTGATGCCGCCATAAACATGGCTAGCGCTGGGCGGCCAAGGATCCCATTATAGGGCAAGGGGATCTTGGCAACATCAAAAACGATCTTCTCCGTCCGATAGTTCAGCTTGCCCCCAAATGTGACGAGCAACGTGACTTTTCCCTTTGGCTGACTCCTCCCCAGGTTAACCCCTTGAAACGTGCCCGTCTCCTCGAGATCTGCATCGGAGATCTGCAGCCTTTCGATCACAGTGGGCGAGATCAAGTTCAGACCGGCCCCACCGTCAACTAGTATCTTCGTCATCTTGAGGTTGCGTATTGTTGGGGAAACCAACAACGGCAAACACCCGACCGCAGTTGTGCGGTCAGGGTGATCCTCGGTGTCAAAAATAATAGGCGTGCTGGATCACTTCAGTGGCCTCTGGGCGTCGAACGATGGCTCCGCCGCAGTGACTTCACGCGCCCACTGCTTCAATTGGCGGTGAGAGGTGTGCAGCGAGGCGCCACCATCGACGCACATGGCCTCCGTAGCTTTCTGGAACTCATGTCCGCCAAACTCGTCGTCCTCATCATGACCATCATCTTCCTCCTTCTTGCCGCGGCCCCGAGCGGGCCTCTCTTGTTGATTATCCTTGTCGCGGCGTCCTCCGCGACCGCCACGCTTCTTGCCAGACCCCTCAGCACCATCTTGGCCCTTCTCCTTATCGCGACTCTCATATTCAGTTTTTTGCTTCTCTGCAAGCAGCTCAACCTACTGGCAATTCTGGAGGTCATGGCCCTTCGTGCGGTGGATCTTGCAGTACTGTTTTTCGGAGCCTCCTGGCTTGTCGGCAGCCGCCAAGGCCCGGCAGGCGGCGCACCCGGCAACTTCCTTGCCGGGGTCGTCGACCTTGGCCTTCTTGGTGGCGTCGAGGTTGCCGGATCCCTCGACGGCAAGCACGGTCTTGCCCTTACGCTTCCTGTTGCGGTGTCGGCCCTTCTTTGCCGGGGCGACGGTGTCTTCATCTGTGGAGTCAGTTTCCGCGCCGACATCTTTGCTGGGGTACTTCCTTCCTTCTTCAGCCCGAGCGCACCTATCGGCCAGAACATACAGCTCGGCTACATCCTTAACCTTGTTCATCGCCAGCTCCTCGCGCATCTTGCGGTTGCGCACATTCTGATGGAATGCACTGATGACAGTGGCAGGATGAACATCTGGGATGTTGTACTGCACATGGCTGAATCTTTGTATGTACTTGCGCAGGGACTTGCCGTCCTTCTAGGGGATGACATGCAAATCACTCGCCTGGCCAGGAGCTTGGTGGCCTCCGATAAAGGCGCCAGCAAACTCGTGGCACAGATCTGGCCAAGAAGAGATGGAATCCATTGGCAGGTGCATCAACCACGACATGACGTTGGGCTTAAGTGCCAACGGGGAATAATTGGCAAGCACCTTATCGTCGCGAGCCCCGACAGCTTGCATCGCGATGGTGTAGATGCTGAGCAACTCCGACGAGTGAGTCTTGCAGTTGTATTTTTCTCCGACCTCAGGCTTGAACGTGCGGTGGGTGGGCCACTGGAACTACCGCAGCTCACGGGTAAAGGCTGGACAACCCCCCTCGTAAGGTAGGTCACCAGCCCCCCCCCCCCCGGCGTTGGGCGGTCCATGGTGGGCCCCGCATGCCTATCTGACTGATGGCGCGCGTCCTGCCGCCGCTCGATAGTGGTCCGAGCGTCTTCTTGGGCTCGCTCCCGAAGGACTTGATGTTGGTCGCAATGGGCTCCTGGGTCAGATGACGCCATAGAAACGTTGTTGCAGGCGTCGGCCCGACGAGCCGGCGGCTGCTGTCGTGGCCATGGGGGAGGAGAGTGCACCGTGGTCACAGCGTCTCCGGTCCTCCCACCGCCGGCATGCACCGGCTCGACAGAACGCCGGCACGAGAGTCCCGCTGGGCGCGGCTCATCTTTGTTGGCGAAGCTGATGAGGCTTCAAATGGTGGCCCTCCACTCGTCGAGCTTCTCCGCTGCTGGAGGAAAGTCGAGGAGTAGTTGCATGTGTGCCAACGCTTCTGCTAGCATGGGTGGTGGCGAAAGCTGTGTGGACCGTCATGCACTCTGACTTCTAACCATGTTAGAAGGAGCTCTATCACGGTCTCGCTGTCGTGCGCCGTTTTCGCCCGTGTCTGGGCGCGCATGTCGGCCCGGTGCGTCTTGAGAGTGACACAAAGGGCTCTTCCCGTGGAGCTGTTCGGAGATACCGACGTCGCGGTGTTGCTCGTCACGCGCGGCCAGGGAAGGTCGCGGCGCGGGCGCCAGCTGGGGCGTCCAGGAGGTCGCCGTGCCGCCCGTGGGCAGCACAGCCCCGCCCCTGAGCCCACCGGCGCGCGACTCATCGTCTTGGGCATGCACGACGCCGCTCACCTGGCTCCGATTGCTAGAGTGTCATGGATGCTCACACGCCACGCCTCGGCCACTATCCATGACCGCTCCGTCGCCCGCCCGCGCTGGGACAGGTGGTTCGGCCCCAGACGAGCCGATCGCCATTATCGCCTTCTTCTTGGAGCCATCGCGACGAAGGAGTCGATGAGTTGGCTTCAAAACCGGATTTTCACAGCCTCAGTGCCCCTACCCGACGTGCCAAAGATGTCAGGGTTCTGGAAACGACACCTATGGGATCCCTCAGGGAGTCCCTTCTACGGTTGGTGAGGCGTTGGGCTGCGCAAAGAGCGGGTCTAGAAGATCAACACGGGGGGATTTTTACCCAGGTTCGGGCCGCAAATGATGCGTAAAACCCTAGTCTTGCTTTGTGTGTATTTAGTGTTCTTGAGCTCTTGAACTAGCTGCGGTGCATGCCTAGTCCAAAAAGTCCGAATCCTTCCTCAGTACGCCTCGGGCCTCCTTTTATATGTCAAAGGGGTTGCCACAGTGGCACACAGGAGGTAGAAAGTATGTACAGTGTACAAGTCTATCGCCTGGCACCGTAGTACAAACACATTTAATGCACTGTCAATGTCCCTCTCGCTTTGTCGGGGACGGCAAAGAAGCTCGTCCCATCCGTTGCCACCTCGCCTCACTCTGACGCGTGTCTAGGCTGATGAGGCATGCAACGCCACGCTGGCTGGCTGGCTGCTGAGCTAGTGCGGTGGTAGGGTCTTCTCGAAGATCTGCATGCCACCACGCAGGTGCTTGGCTAGTTGGCCCCGAAGCTGCATGCTGCCACGCAGGTGCGTGCCTAGTTGGCAGGCTGGTTGCCACGTCGGAACGGGCGTGGGGCAGCGAAGCTCTGGCAAGTGCGGGCCTGGCCTTGGCCCCGTAGATGCCCCCGGCAAGGGTATTGCCGGGGTCTCGTGGCCGTCCCTGCCAGGGTCTTGCTGGGGGGCTTGCGAGCGTCCCCGGCAAGGGTCTTGCCGGGGGTCTTCGGTCATCCCCGGCAAGATCTTGCCGGGGGTCTTCGTCTTCTGGTTCTCATCTAGGATTGCAGGCCTTTGGTTTCCACAAAGATCTGCATGCCACCATGCAAGGCACTCCCGAGCCTTGGTCTTGACGTTGTCGATGGCGTCATAACTCTCAGGCTCAAGGGTGGCGATCTTTCTAGTTTTAGGCAAGTTGCCCCGGCAAGGCTCTTGTCGGGGCCATGTAGGCCGTCCCGGCAAGGCTCTTGTCGGGGGAAGCCCATCTTGTCTCTTCGCTCTTCATGCTTCTGGCTTGAGTGCTGCCTCGGCAGCCTTGTATCTTTGCTTCCTCTGCTCCGCTAAGCATGGCCGTAGGTATGGCTATGACCGCCCGTGCAGAAGTAAAGGGGTACAGAAAGGCCCCTACTTTTGTACACCCATGGCGAGCTTTGCTATTATAGTTGGATCTTATGATGTTTCTCCCCCTCTACTCTCTTGTAATGGATTGAGTTTTCCCTTTGAAGTTATCTTATCGGATTGAGTCTTTAAGGATTTGAGAACACTTGATGTATGTCTTGCATGTGCTTATCTGTGGTGACATTGGGATATTCACGTATTGGGGAACATAGCAGAATTTTTAAAATTTTCTATGCATCACCAAGATCAATCTATGGAGTCATCTAGCAACGAGGGAGAGAGGAGTGCATCTACATACCCTTGTAGATCGCGCGCGGAAGCGTTCAAGAGAACGGGGTTGATGGAGTCATACTCGTCGTGATCCAAATCACCGATGACCAAGTGTCGAACGGACAGCACCTCCGCGTTCAACACACGTACGGTTGGGAAGACGTCTCCTCCTTCTTGATCCAGCAAGGGGGAAGGAGAGGTTGATGAAGATCCAGCAGCACGACGGCGTGGTGGTGGATGCAGCAGGATCCCGGCAGGGCTTCGCCAAGCGCAAGCGGGGAGGAGAGGTGTTACGGAGGGAGAGGGAGGCGCCAAGAGCAAGGGAGTGCGGCTGCCCTCCCTCCCCCCCTCTTTATATAGGGGCCTTGGGGGGGGCGCCGGCCCTAGGAGATGGATCTCCAAGGGGGGCGGCGGCCAAGGGGTGGCTTCCCCCCCCCCCAAGCCAAGTGGGGGGCGCCCCACCCCTAGGGTTTCCCAACCCTAGGCGCAGGGGAGGCCCAAGGGGGGGCGCACCAGCCCACTAGGGGTTGGTTCCCCTCCCAATTCAGCCCATGGGGCCCTCTGGGATAGGTGGCCCCACCCGGTGGACCCCCGGGACCCTTCCGGTGGTCCCGGTACAATATCGGCAACTCTCGAAACCTTCCCGATGGCCAAAACTGGACTTCCTATATATAAATATTTACCTCCGGACCATTCCGGAACTCCTCTTGACGTCCAGATCTCATCCGGGACTCCGAACAACTTTCGGGTTACTGCATACTAATATCTCTACAACCCTAGCGTCACCGAACCTTAAGTGTGTAGACCCTACGGGTTCGGGAGACATGTAGACATGACCGAGACGACTCTCCGGTCAATAACCAACAGCGGGATCTGGATACCCATGTTGGCTCCCACATGCTCCTCGATAATCTCATCGGATGAACCACGACGTCGAGGATTCAATCAATCCGTATACAATTCCCTTTGTCAATCGGTACGTTACTTGCCCGAGACTCGATCGTCGGTATCCCAATACCTCGTTCAATCTCGTTACCGGCAAGTCACTTTACTCGTGCCGTAATGCATGATCCCGTGATCAACCACTTGGTCACATTGAGCTCATTATGATGATGCATTACCGAGTGGGCCCAGAGATACCTCTCCGTCATACGGAGTGACAAATCCCAGTCTCGATTCGTGCCAACCCAACAGACACTTTCGGAGATACCTGTAGTGTACCTTTATAGTCACCCGATTACGTTGTGATGTTTGGCACACCCAAGGCACTCCTACGGTATCTGGGAGTTGCACAATCTCATGGTCTAAGGAAATGATACTTGACATTCGGAAAAGCTACAGCAAACGAACTACACGATCTTTGAGCTATGCTTAGGATTGGGTCTTGTCCATCACATCATTCTCCTAATGATGTGATCCCGTTATCAATGACATCCAATGTCCATATTCAGGAAACCATGACTATCTTTTGATCAACGAGCTAGTCAACTAGAGGCTCACTAGGGACGTGTTGTGGTCTATGTATTCACACATGTATTACGATTTCCGGATAACACAATTATAGCATGAATAATAGACAATTATCATGAACAAAGAAATATAATAATAACCATTTTATTATTGCCTCTAGGGCATATTTCCAACAGTCTCCCACTTGCACTAGAGTCAATAGTATAGTTACATTGTGATGAATCGAACACCCATGCAGTTCTGGTGTTGATCATGTTTTGCTCTAGGGAGAGGTTTAGTCAACGGATCTGCCACATTCAGGTCCGTATGTACTTTACAAATCTCTATGTCTCCATTTTGAACACTTTCACGAATGGAGTTGAAGCGACGCTTGATATGCCTGGTCTTCCTGTGAAACCTGGGCTCCTTGGCAAGGGCAATAGCTCCAGTGTTGTCACAGAAGAGAGTCATCGGGCCCGACGCATTGGGTATGACTCCTAGGTCGGTAATGAACTCCTTAACCCAGACTGCTTCTTGTGCTGCCTCCGAGGCTGCCATGTACTCCGCTTCACATGTAGATCCCGCCACAACGCTTTGCTTGCAACTGCACCAGCTTACTGCCCCACCATTCAAAATATACACGTATCCGGTTTGTTACTTAGAGTCATCCAGATCTGTGTCGAAGCTAGCATCGACATAACCCTTTACGACGAGCTCTTCGTCACCTCCATAAACGAGAAACATATCCTTAGTCCTTTTCAGGTACTTCGGGATATTCTTAACTGCTGTCCAGTGTTCCATGCCGGGATTACTTTGGTACCTTCCTACCAAACTCACGACAAGGTTTACATCAGGTCTGGTACACAGCATAGCATACATGATAGACCCTATGGCCGAGGCATAGGGGACGACACTCATCTTTGCTCTATCTTCTGCCGTGGTCGGGCATTGAGCCGTGCTCAATCTCGTACCTTGTAATACAGACAAGAACCCCTTCTTTGACTGATCCATTTTGAACTTCTTCAATATCTTGTCAAGGTACGTACTCTGTGAAAGACCAATGAGGCGTCTCGATCTATCTGTATAGATCTTGATGCCTAATATATAAGCAGCTTCTCCAAGATCCTTCATTGAAAAACACTTGTTCAAGTAGGCCTTTATGCTTTCCAAGAATTCTATATCATTTCCCATCAACAGTATGTCATCCACATACAATATGAGAAATGCTACAGAGCTCCCACTCACTTTCTTGTAAATGCAGGCTTCTCCATAAGTCTGCGTAAACCCAAACGCTTTGATCATCTCATCAAAACGAATGTTCCAACTCCAAGATGCTTGCACCAGCCCATAAATCGAGCGTTGGAGCTTGCACACCTTGTCGGCATTCTTAGGATCGACAAAACCTTCCGGCTGCATCATATACAATTCTTCCTTAAGGAAACCATTAAGGAATGCCGTTTTGACGTCCATTTTCCATATTTCATAATCATAGAATGCGGCAATTGCTAACATGATTCGGACGGACTTCAGCTTCACTACGGGTGAGAAAGTCTCATCGTAGTCAACCCCTTGAACTTTTCGATAATCCTTAGCGACAAGCCGAGCTTTATAGATGGTTACGTTACCATCCGCGTCTGTCTTCTTCTAAAAGATCCATTTATTTTCTATGGCTCGCCGATCAACGGGCAAGTCAGTCAAAGTCCATACTTCGTTTTCATACATGGATCCTATCTCGGATTTCATGGCTTCCAGCCATTTGTCAGAATCCGGGCCTGCCATCGCTTCTTCATAGTTCGAAGGTTCACCGTTGTCTAACAACATGATTTCCAAGACAGGGTTGCCGTACCACTCTGGTGCGGAACGTGTCCTCGTGGACCTACGAGGTTCAGTAGCAACTTGATCTGAAGTTTCATGATCATCATCATTAACTTCCTCTCTAGTCGGTGCAGGCACCTCAGGAACATTTTCTTGAGCTGCGCCACTTACCGGTTCAAGAGGTAATACTTCATCAAGCTCTACTTTCCTCCCACTTATTTCTTTCAAGAGAAACTCTTTCTCTAGAAATGACCCATTCTTGGCAACAAAGATCTTGCCTTCGGATCTGAGGTAGAAGGTATACCCAATAGTTTCTTTAGGGTATCCTATGAAGACGCATTTTTCCGATTTGGGTTCGAGCTTTTCAGGTTGAAGTTTCTTGACATAAGCATCGCATCCCCAAACTTTTAAAAACGACAGCTTGGGTTTCTTCCCAAACCATAATTCATACGGTGTCGTCTCAACGGATTTCGACGGAGCCCTATTTAAAGTGAATGCGGCAGTCTCTAAAGCATAGCCCCGAAATGATAGCGGTAGATCGGTAAGAGACATCATAGATCGCACCATATCCAATAGAGTGCGATTACGACATTTGGACACACCATTACGCTGAGGTGTTCCAGGCGGCGTGAGTTGTGAAACTATTCCACATTTTCTTAAGTGTGTGCCAAATTCGTGACTCAAGTATTCTCCCCCAGATCTAATCGCAAGAACTTGATTTTTCTGTCACATTGATTCTCAACCTTGCTCTGAAATTCCTTGAACTTTTCAAAGGTCTCAGACTTGTGTTTCATTAAGTAGACATACCCATATCTACTCAAGTCATCAGTGAGGGTGAGAACATAACGATAGCCACCGCGAGCCTCAACACTCATTGGACCGCACACATCAGTATGTATGATTTCCAATAAGTTGGTTGCTCACTCCATTGTTCCTGAGAACGGAGTCTTGGTCATTTTACCCATGAGGCATGGTTCGCACGTGTCAAATGATTCGTAATCAAGAGACTCCAAAAGTCCATCTGCATGGAGCTTCTTCATGCGTTTGACACCTATGTGACCAAGGCGGCAGTGCCACAAGTATGTGGGACTATCATTATCAACCTTACATCTTTTGGTATTCACACTATGAATATGTGTAACATTACGCTCGAGATTCATTAAGAATAAACCATTCACCAACAGAGCATGACCATAAAACATATCTCTCATATAAATAGAACAACCATTATTCTCGGATTTAAATGAGTAGCCATCTCGAATTAAACGAGATCCTGATACAATGTTCATGCTCAAAGTTGGCACTAAATAACAATTATTGAGGTTTAAAACTAATCCCATAGGTAAATGTAGAGGCAGCGTGCCGACGGCGATCACATCGACCTTGGAACCATTCCTGACGCGCATCATCACCTCGTCCTTCGACAGTCTCTGTTTATTCCGCAGCTCCTGCTTTGAGTTACAATGTGAGCAACCGCACCGGTATCAAATACCCAGGAGCTACTACGAGTACTGGTAAGGTACACATCAATTACATGTATATCACATATACCTTTAGTGTTGCCGGCCTTCTTGTCCACTAAGTATTTGGGGCAGTTCCGCTTCCAGTGACCACTTCCCTTGCAATAAAAACACTCAGTCTCGGGCTTGGGTCCATTCTTTGGCTTCTTCCTGGCAGCTTGCTTACCGGGCGCGGCAACTCCCTTGCCGTCCTTCTTGAAGTTCTTCTTACCCTTGCCTTTCTTGAACTTAGTGGTTTTATTCACCATCAACACTTGATGTTCCTTTTTGATTTCCACCTCTGCTGATTTCAGCATTGAATATACCTCAGGAATGGTCTTTTCCATCCCCTGCATATTGAAGTTCATCACAAAGCTCTTGTATCTCGGTGGAAGCGACTGAAGGATTCTGTCAATGACCGCGTCATCCGGGAGATTAACTCCCAGCTGAGTCAAGCGGTTATGCAACCCAGACATTTTGAGTATGTGCTCACCGACAGAACTATTTTCCTCCATCTTACAGCTGAAGAACTTGTCAGAGACTTTATATCTCTCGACCTGGGCATGAACTTGGAAAACCATTTTCAGCTCTTCGAACATCTCATATGCTCCGTGTCTCTCAAAACGCTTTTGGAGCCCCGGTTCTAAGCTGTAAAGCATGCCGCACTGAACGAGGGAGTAATCATTAGCACGTGACTGCCAAGCGTTCATAACGTCTTGGTTCTCTGGGACAGGTGCGTTACCTAGTGGTGCTTCTAGGATATAATCTTTCTTGGCAGCTATGAGGATGATCCTCAGGTTCCGGACCCAGTCCGTATAGTTGCTGCCATCATCTTTCAGCTTGGTTTTCTCTAGGAACGCGTTGAAGTTGAGGACAACGTGGGCCATTTGATCTATAAGACATATTGTAAAGATTTTAGACTAAGTTCATGATAATTAAGTTCATCTAATCAAATTACTCAATGAACTCCCACTCAGATAGACATCCCTCTAGTCATCTAAGTGAAACATGATCCGAGTCAACTAGGCCGTGTCCGATCATCACGTGAGACGGACTAGTAAACATCGGTGAACATCTTCATGTTGATCATATCTTCTATACGACTCATGCTCGACCTTTCGGTCTTCTGTGTTCTGAGGCCATGTCTGTACATGCTAGGCTCGACAAGTCAACCTAAGTGTATTGCGTGTGTAAATCTGACTTACACCCGTTGTATTCGAACGTTAGAATCTATCACACCCGATCATCAAGTGGTGCTTCAAAACAACGAACCTTCGCAACGCAACGAACCTTCGCAACAGTGCACAGTTAGGGGGAACACTTTCTTGAATTATTACGAGGGATCATCTTATTTAAGCTACCGTCGTTCTAAGCAAATAAGATGTAAAACATGATAAACATCACATGCAATCAAATAGTGACATGATATGGCCAATATCATTTGCTCCTTTTGATCTCCATCTTCGGGGCTCCATGATCATCGTTGTCACCGGCATGACACCATGATCTCCATCATCATGATCTCCATCATCATGTCTTCTTGAAGTTGTCCCGTCATCTATTACTTCTACTACTATGGCTAACGCTTTAGCAATAAAGTAAAGTAATTACATGACGTTTATGTTGACACGCAGGTCATAAATAAATAAAGACAACTCCTATGGCTCCTGTCGGTTGTCATACTCATCGACATGCAAGTCATGATTCCTATTACAAGAACATGATCATCCCATACATCACATATATCATTCATCACATCCTTTGTCCATATCACATCACAAAACACTTGCTGCAAAAACAAGTTAGACGTCCTCTAATTGAACGTCCTCTAATTGTTGTTGCAAGTTTTTACGTGGCTGCTATAGGTTTCTAGCAAGAATGTTTCTTACCTACGCCAAAACCACAACGTGAATTGCCAATTTCTATTTACCCTTCATAAGGACCCTGTTCATCGAATCCGATCCGACTAAAGTGGGAGAGACAGACACCCGCCAGCCACCTTATGCAACTAGTGCATGTCAGTCGGTGGAACCAGTCTCACGTAAGCGTATGTGTAAGGTCGGTCTGGGCCGCTTCATCCCACAATGCCGCCGAATCAAGATAAGACTGGTAACGGAAAGATAATTGACAATATCGACGCCCACAACTGCTTTGTGTTCTACTCGTGCATAGAAACTACGCATAGACCTAGCTCAGGATGCCACTATTGGGAATGTAGCAGAATTTTAAAATTTTCTACGCATCACCAAGATCAATCTATGGAGTCATCTAGCAACGAGGGAGAGAGGAGTGCATCTACATACCCTTGTAGATCGCGCGCGGAAGCGTTCAAGAGAACGGGGTTGATGGAGTCGTACTCGTCGTGATCCAAATCACCGATGACCAAGTGCCGAACGGACAGCACCTCCGTATTGAACGTATGGTTGGGAAGACGTCTCCTCCTTCTTGATCCAGCAAGGGGGAAGGAGAGGTTGATGAAGATCCAGCAGCACGACGGCGTGGTGGTGGATGCAGCAGGATCCCGGCAGGGCTTCGCCAAGCACAAGCGGGGAGGAGAGGTGTTACGGAGGGAGAGGGAGGGGCCAAGAGCAAGGGAGTGCAGCTGCCCTCCCTCCCCCCTCTTTATATAGGGGCCTTGGGGGGCGCCGTCCCTAGGAGATGGATCTCCAAGGGGGGCGACGGCCAAGGGGTGGCTTCCCCCCCCCAAGCCAAGTGGGGGGCACCCCCACCCCTACGGTTTCCCAACCCTAGGCGCAGGGGAGGCCCAAGGGGGGGCGCACCAGCCCACTAGGGGATGGTTCCCCTCCCAATTCAGCCCATGGGGCCCTCCGGGATAGGTGGCCCCACCCGGTGGACCCCCGGGACCCTTCCGGTGGTCCCGGTACAATACCGGCGACTCCCGAAACCTTCCCAATGGCCAAAACTGGACTTCCTATATATAAATATTTACCTCCGGACCATTCCGGAACTCCTCGTGACGTCTGGATCTCATCCGGGACTCCGAACAACTTTCGGATTACTGCATACTAATATCTCTACAACCCTAGCGTCACCGACCCTTAAGTGTGTAGACCCTACGGGTTCGGGAGACATGCAGACATGACCGAGACGACTCTCCGGTCAATAACCAACAGCGGGATCTGGATACCCATGTTGGCTCCCACATGCTCCTCGATGATCTCATCGGATGAACCACGATGTCGAGGATTCAATCAATCCGTATACAATTCCCTTTGTCAATTGGTACGTTACTTGCCCGAGACTCGATCGTCGGTATCCCAATACCTCGTTCAATCTCGTTACCGGCAAGTCACTTTACTCATGCCGTAATGCATGATCCCGTGATCAACCACTTGGTCACATTGAGCTCATTATGATGATGCATTACCGAATGGGCCTAGAGGTACCTCTCCGTCATACGGAGTGACAAATCCGAGTCTCGATTCGTGCCAACCCAACAGACACTTTCGGAGATACCTGTAGTGTACCTTTATAGTCACCCAGTTACGTTGTGACGTTTGGCACACCCAAGGCACTCCTACGATATCCGGGAGTTGCACAATCTCATGGTCTAAGGAAATGATACTTGACGTTCGGAAAAGCTACAGCAAACGAACTACACGATCTTTGAGCTATGCTTAGGATTGGGTCTTGTCCATCACATCATTCTCCTAATGATGTGATCCCGTTATCAATGACATCCAATGTCCATAGTCAGGAAACCATGACTATCTTTTGATCAACGAGCTAGTCAACTAGAGGCTCACTAGGGACGTGTTGTGGTCTATGTATTCACACATGTATTACGATTTCCGGATAACACAATTATAGCATGAATAATAGACAATTATCATGAACAAAGAAATATAATAATAACCATTTTATTATTGCCTCTAGGGCATATTTCCAACATCACATGATCCACTTGATGTATGTTTTGGTGATCAACTTGCAGGTTATGTGACCTTGTGAACTTATGCATAGGAGTTGGCACACGTTTTCGTCTTGACTCTTCGGTAGAAACTTTGGGGCACTCTTTGAAGTTTTTTGTGTTGGTTCGAATAGATGAATCTGAGATTGTGTGATGCATATCGTATAATCAAACCCGCAGATACTTGTGGTGACATTGGAGTATCTAGGTGACATTAGGGTTTTGGTTGATGTGTGTCTTAAGGTGTTATTTTAGTACGAACTCTAGGGCTGTTTATGACACTTATAGGAATAGCCCAATAGATTGATTAGAAAGAATAACTTCGAGGTGGTTTCGTACCCCACAATAATCTCTTTGTTTGTTCTCCACTATTAGTGACTTTGGAGTGACTCTTTGTTGCACGTTGAGGGATTTTTATATGATCTAAGTATGTTATCATTATTGAGAGAACTTGCACTAGTGAAAGTATGAACCCTAGGCCTTGTTTCTAAGAATTGCAATACCGTTTTCGCTCACTTTTACCACTTGCTACCTTGCTTTTTATATTTTCAGGTTACAAAAACCTATATCTACCATCCATATTGCAGTTGTATCACCATCTCTTCGCAGAACTAGTGCACCTATACAATTTACCATTGTATTGGGTGTGTTGGGGACACAAGAGACTCTTTGTTATTTGGTTGCAGGGTTGTTTGAGAGAGACCATCTTCATCCTACGCCTCCCACGGATTGATAAACCTTAGATCATCCATTTGAGGGAAATTTGCTACTATCCTACAAAACTCTGCGCTTGGAGGCCCAACACGAGTCTACAAGAAGAAGGTTGTGTAGTAGACATCACCCATCTTGGGGCCTTTCCCGGCACTCCACTGGTGGGGGATGCGACCATAGAGGGCCTCTACATCAACCTTTCTACCCTTCCGATGAAGCGTGAGTAGTTTACCACGGACCTAAGGGTCCATAGCTAGTAGCTAGATGGCTTCTTCTCTTTCTTTGATCTTCAATACAATGTTCTCCTTGATGTTCTTGGAGATCTATTCGATGTAACTTTCTTTTGCAGTGCATTTGTTGAGATCCGATGAATTATGGATTTATGATCAGATTATCTATGGATATTACTTGAGTCTTCTCTGAACTCCTTTATGCATGATTAAGATATCTTTGTATTTCTCTTCGAACTATCGGTTTGGTTTGGCCAACTAGATTGGTTATCTTGCAATGGGAGAGGTGCTTAATTTTTGGTTCAATCTTGCGGTGTCCTCACCCAGTGACAGAAGGGAAAGCGAGGCACGTATTGTATCGTTGCCATCAAGGATAAAAAGATGGGGTTTATATCATATTGCTTGAGCTTATCCCTCTACATCATGTCATCTTGCTTAAGGTGTTACTCCATTCTTATGAACTTAATACTCTAGATGCATGCTGGATAGCGGTCGATGTGTGGAGTAATAGTAGTAGATGCAGGCAGGAGTCGATCTACTTGTCACGGACATGATGCCTATATTCATGATCATTGCCTTAGATATCATAATAATTATGCGCTTTTCTATCAATTGCTCGACAGTAATTTGTTTACCCCTCGTATGCTTTATTCAAGAGAGAAGCCTCTAGTGAAACCTATGGCCCCCAGGTCTATTTTCCATTATATATTTTTACATCTATAAACCAAAAAGCCCAAAAATACCTTGCTGCAATTTATTTATATTTACTTTAGTTTGCTCTTTTATTTATCTTTTATACCTATCTCTTTTAGATCTCACTCTTGTTCGTGATCGTGAAGGGATTGACAACCCCTTTTTCATGTTGTGTGCAAGTGTGTGTTAGTTTGTGCGGGTGCATATATTGGAGACTTGCTTGTGCCTCCTACTGAATTCATACCTTGGTTCTTAACTGAGGGAAATACTTATCTCTACTTTGCTGCATCACCCTTTCCTCTTCAAGGGAAAAATCAACGCAAGCTAAAGAAGTAGCACACTTGTGCTTCAAATGATAGTATCCCCAACACTCTCTCACTCTCTCACGGATTTGGCTTTGGTAGAAGAGGGAATTGAATGGAAAGCAACTTGGGAAAGTCTAAAAATCAAGGTTCAAATGGTATGAATCTCTTGTTCTCAACACATGAGTAGGTGGTTCTCTCTCAAAAAACGAGTAATGGAAGTAGTCATTCATTCTGATGGATCTCTTAGAGAGTAAGTGGGGGTCGAGGGGTATATATAGCCTTCACACAAAGATCCAACCATTACAAGTATTTGACCCAACTCGGTGACACCGGACTGAATTCTTGATGAGACCGACTAGTGCAAAATATTCGAATGTTGGAGGTTTTAGTGAGACCAATCAGAACATCTCGTGCGACCGAAGTGCAATGGCTAGGGCAAGACCTCATTTCAGTAGTTCTGATCGTTTCATCTCGGTAATTCCAAAATGAAGCAAATTCATCACAAAAACTTGGTTAGGCAATCTCGATGAGATCGAGATCCATATCGGTAGAACCGAAATGCTAGGGTTTGGCTTAGTCAGTGTATGTGATCAACTCGGTGAGTCCAGGATGTAAAATTTCGGTGGGACTGAGATGACACTTTAGGGTTTTGGATAGATGTGATGTGGAGAAGTGGTTGAGGATTTTTAGAGCAATATCACTAAGCACTTAAGCAATTGAGTCATGATCAAAACCTCGTCCCCTTTTAATAGTATTGGCTTTCCTATGGACTCAATGTGATCTTGGATCACTTAACCAAAAATGTAGAGTCTTGGAGCTTTGCCATTTCTTGTCCTTAGCATTTTGAGGGGTCCACAATCACTACTCCTTGCCATGCCAATCATTGATCTTCTCTAAAATCTATTATCAATGAGCATTAGATCATGACTTATATGTTGTTATTAATTACCAAAACCACCCGGGGATTAGTTGCACTTTCACTCTCCGTGTTATAACAATTGACTTGTGACGATTATATCTCAAAGTATAACAAACAAGTTTGGGTTGATTCAATATGATCGTTCTTCTAAAGTCATATTCTCAAAGTTATTTTATGACTATCATTACACTTAGCGATATCCTAAGATTCGAAAAACATGATCACCAACAACACTTGATCTAGTTTTAGAGGTGAGACTAGGAATCTAATTTTATAGTTTACCATTCCACACATGCATATGATTTTTCAACTCAATGCACATTGCAGGATCATAGCAATTATAGCATAGAATATAAACTCTTAATTATAAACATCGAAATATAATAATATAGTATCATTGCCTCTAGGGCATATTTCCAACACATTCTCCTCAAGCAACTATAGAAACACTGACACCGAACGAAACTAGGCAAGTGACGGCGCTTGCTCCATCTCATCCGCCTCCACCAACATGCCATCGTAACATTGTCGACCCTCGGGGAACCCCGACACGAGTCGCTCCACCGGCATGGTCAAGATGAGCGCACATCCCTCGTCCATCAGCCTAGCCGCCTCGACCTTATCCCCGTGTGCTCGGCCTCTTCCACCTCCTCCTGTTGGAAATATGCCCTAGAGGCAACATTATGTTTATTATTTATTTCCACATTTATAATTAAGTGATTATATTATATGTTATAACTATTATGGTTCTTGAATATGTGATTCAGAGGAAAACTCATAAGCACATGTAGAAGATTAAACGGTAAAACATGGTCCCTAGTCTTGCCTCTAGGACTAGCTCAAGTGTTGTATGATGATTATGTTTTCTTGATTGTGGGCATTTTGAATCAAGGATGCCAACAACATTGAGATTATGACGTTAGAAGAACGATCATATTGAATTGACCCGAGTTGTTTGTTATACTTAGAGATGTTATCGTGGCAAGTCTACAGTAATAACATAGAGAGTTAATGCATGCCTAGTTCCTTAGACCATGACAGTATCGAGTCACTTCATGAAAGACGATACACTTTGGGGTTGCTCCAACATCATCTGTAACATAGTGATCATAATGACGACTTATAGGTTTATCGGAAAGTATGAAAAGGGGCAAGATAACTCACTAGTGGAATTTGCTCCTCCGATGATGGAGAGATATTCTTAGGGCCCTCTTGATGTGATGGCATCCATCATCGTCTTCCCATACAAACGTGACTAGCTCACAGGGATGCCAGTACACAACGACAAGAAATAAGAACAAAACCCACAACAAGGAGACCGGTATAGTGAGCATGTGTATGACTCACAGGGATACCGATATATCTCACCTTGGGTTTTGTAAAGTATTGCGAAGCAAAGGGAATAGCATATGATAACAATGGTTCACTTGATATCACTGTGTAAATATAGGGATCAATATGGATGTCCACAGTTCTCTTATTGATCATTGAATGAATGGTGTTTTTGTTCATGTCTATATTTTACCGAACCTATAGGGCCACACGCTTTAGGGAATTACGATCTATTGAGTTCTGGTGGAGTGAGGAATATGAGAAAATATTCCATAATAGTTTCGGGGATAAAGGAAATAGTTGAGAGAAACTAGAACCGTTTCAGAGTTATTGGAAGTGTTTCGGGGAATACTCATTATCATATTGTGCCATGGTCATTTTGACAAAGTATTGATGTTTGAGATATAGAATTATTTATACTATTGGTATGAGTAAATGTGGCTATTAATTTTTATCATATACTTCGTCTGTCCCAAAATAAGTGTCTCAACTTTACACTAACTTTAGTACAAAGTTGTACTAAGGCTGAGACACTTATTTTGGGGTAGAGGGAGTATATGGTTTCTCCATGATCTTTGTTGAAATCTGATCAGTAGCTAAATTTATGTACATCTACAAAATAAAATGAGTTTGTAAAAGTTTTCCTTTATCACTTTCATTTTATCAGCGAAATTGAGTTTGTAAAAGTTTTCCTTTATCACTTTCATTTTATCAGCGGAATTGCTTGAGGACAAGCAATGACTTAAGCTTGGGGAAGTTGATACGTCTCCAACGTATCTACTTTTCCCTACACTTTTGCTATTGTTTTAGTCTCTAATTTGAATGAAACTAACCCGGACTAACGTTGTTTTCAGCAGAACTACCATGGTGTTGCTTTTGTGCACAAATATAAGTGATTGGAATTGGATGGGAATTTTTGAGATTTATTTTGGAATAAATAAAAAAATACTGGAGCAAAGAAGTACCCGAGGGGGGGCACTAGGCCGCCACATGCCCAGGTGGCACGCCCACCCCCAGGGTGAGCCACCTGTCCGAGTGGGGTCCCTGGCCACCGCCTTGACCTGATTCCAGTGCTATAAATTCACATCTACTCCAAAAAATCAAAGAAAAGTTTCATCACGTTTTACAATATGGAGCTGCCGCCACCTCATGTTCTTTGTCTGGAGCCCTAATCTGGAACTGAAGCCTGCTTCAGGACCAAGGAACGATGGGAACAAGCTAGCAAAACCACGGCGACCATTACCACATCCCAAACCTTTGCCCGACGAAACCCAAAACAGCTGCCAGCCTCCTTCTTCAAGCGCACAACAATCACCGCCTTGCTGATAGACACCGCGCTCAAACCAACATGCACGACAATAGCCCGAGGATCGCTGCATGCTCACGGAGCGAGTAAAGTGAGATGAAACTCGTAGAGGAAGCAAAGTGAGAAGAATCTGGCAAGCTTCGGATCATATGGAAGGCTAAGGAAAACACACGAGCACACAAGGCACTTTTATGGACACAGTGCCGAGGGAAACCATCTTTACATGTCCCATCATAGTACAGTCGGTTAGAAATAGCAACACACAATGTCCGAGAAGCTCAAGCCTTACCGCGGCTGGGTAGGGTTGCCCCTAAGCGTCCGGGATGGACAAGCATTGCCCGAACGCAGGAGGGCGGGCTCAAGCTGGCTAAAAGACCCCTTGTCTAGGCCAGCCAGACACACGGGATAACTGGCGGCATTGCCAGCCAGACACACGGGAAAACCTGCAGTGCGGCCAACCATACATCCGACTTCAAATGCCCACGTTGGGCGAGCCCAAAATGGAACCCAACATGAGCCGTCGCTCTAACAATTACACACCCTCGGACGCCCAAAGACAGTGGCCCAGACCACGCATCAGACGGGTTGGAGGGGCTCATAGCCCGGTCCAGTCACACGAGTTGGTCAATAGTTAGGTCGCTCACATGGCCTGGCCCCTAGGTCGGTGGCCCAGGCGCACTGGAAGGTCCACCCGTCATGGACCTTCCAGCTGAATGCCCCGGGTCTGATGTGACCAGACCCAGCCTTGCGGCTTCAGCCCAGCAAAGGGTAAACACACTACTAGGCGGGTCCGGGCATGACTTCACACGCAACAAAACATGCAGTACCTCACCCGCGGGCGCACCTGGTGCTACCCAATGACGCGTGGATCAAACGCGCCTCGAGCAGTCCACCCATCATGGACACTCCAGCCAGGTCGCCCGGGTGCACGCCATCCCAGTAGATCGGACGACACATAGCCACCCCGAGAGGCTCCCGGGGCAAGCCAACCCGAAATGCGCGGCTCAGAGTCAGTCTCGGCCACAAGGAGTCCAGGGAGGTGAGTACTCCGACATCCTTTATAGGAGTAATGTATGCATTCATATGCTACAAGGACATTATTCATAATCAATCTACCGGGAACAAATGTACTTTGAGTAGGACATATAATATCTGACAAAACAAGTTACCGTCTAGCAGCCAACCTCTTTGAGATAATTTTGTAAAGAACATTACAAAGGCTAATAGGTCTAAATTGATTTACCAATTCCGGAGAGTCCACCTTTAGAATCATAAGAATCAATGTTATTCCATTCAGCCGGGATCTGCCTTGAGTTAATAGAAAAAGAACCTCTTGCGTGATCCGATCACTCAAGATATGCCAATACCATTTTACAAAGATCACATGAGCCGATCTCCCTTGAGCCTTGAGATCGCCGATACTAAAAACATCTTTACAAACATCATCAACCATAAATGGGGCCATGAATATGTCATTCATATGATCAATTACTTTTGTTTCAACTTTATCCAGGGACTAGGATCTGTTTGTACAACTTGAGAAGTAAACTGATTTGTAAAAAATACTGAATTTATGGGTTTAACAAATCTGTACCTTCCAGCCAAATATCATTCTCATCTTTTAGTTTCTTGATAAAGTTGTGTTTCCTCCTGGCCGAAGCATATGCAAAGAAGAAGGCTCTATTACGATCCCCAAACTGAAGCCAATTAGCATGTGATCGCTAATTCCAATAGATTTCATCAAGTTCCAAAAGAAACTTTACAAGTTTAACAAGTTCCTTCCTTTTCTCTTAATTTCCATCTGCCAACAGTCCAGCCATAACCTCCCCAAGTTCCCTAAGCCATTTTTTATTTTTTGAGGACACGTTGGTCCCAATCATGGGAGATGTTATTCATGCGGTTCAACTTCTCGTAAATATTGAAATTCACATGTTCAACTCCTAGTTGATCCCATGCCTCTTTCACTACCTTAGAGATTTTTTTCTCTCCTTTAGCCAATGAGCCTCAAACCTAATAGGTTGCTTAACCGAGCGTTGTTATAGATTTGCGTAGCATTCTGTGTCAACCGGCAAGGTATGATGATCAGAGTGATTAAACTATAAGTTTCCCAATACAGTTGGAGGAAATAACTAGGACCATGTTGGATTAACAAGCCCTTTGTCCAATCTTTCTCTTATCCTCCCCCTATGCCAGGTAAAGGCATGTCCAATGAAACCCACATCACCCAAATCGTAGTCATCAATGGCCTCTTGGAAAGCATTCATGTATTGTTGGGTCTTGGATTATCCCCTTCTTTCTCATGCAAAAATTGTATTTCATTTAAATCACCAATTTGTAACCAAGGCAAATCCTGGGATTGACGTAAATGACTCATTCTTTCCCATGTCATGTGCCTATTCGCCCATCTAAGTTCTCCATAAATTCTAGTCAGCCTACATGTTGTAGCACCGCCATCTGAAATTTTGACATCCATAAACATTGGGTCAAATTCTAGTAGTTGGATTGTGATTTCATTATTCCACAATAACAACCCACCTGGAAGAGGCTTTGAGGTTCTCGGGTGCCACACACCCCTATATGGATATAGCATTAAAAACATATTAGTAAATTTAAAAAAAACTGATTTTTGGTATATGAAACCTGGGTGCCCGTTGTACATCCGTGTTAACTTTCGTGTGGAATGGGTCCCCTGGTAATGTGAGTAACAAAACAAAAAAATGTATGTATAGAAAAAAACTAGATGTATCATATGTCACTGTAATTCATACGCTGCGGATACCATGGGCACCCATTCCCTGTGAAAATGAACAGGAGTGTACAATGGGCACCCAGGTTTGATATCGCAAAATCTTAGAATTTATTAAAATTTCCTAATAATTACTAATGCTATTTTCATATAGGGGTGTGTGGCACCCGAGTGCTCCAATGCATTTCCCTAACCCACCCTTTCTTCATCACTAGTACAAACCATTTGTTATCCTTTTTCAATCGCTTCCTCAAGCACTCAGCCGGATAGCTATCCAAGTGTGCCTTCGACAAAAACAACACATCATGATGCACTCTTCGCTAGACGTTCAGCAAAGCACGAAGCGCCGGTTCATTCTAAGACCCCGAGAGTTCCAAGCTAGTATTTTTAGTGTGTGATACGTCTCTGTCGTATATACTATTCCAAACACTTTTGCCCTTGTTTTGGACTCTAACTTGTATGATTTGAATGGAACTAACCCGGACTGACGATGTTTTCAGCAGAATCGCCATGGTGTTATTTTTGTGCAGAAATAAAAGTTCTCAGAATGACCTGAAAATCAAAGGAGATTATTTTTGGAATATATAAAAAATATTGGAAGAAGAATCTACGTCAGGGGGCCCACACCCAGTCCACGAGGGTTGAGGGCGCGCCTACCCCCCCCCCCTGGGCGCGCCCCTGCCTCGTGGGCCCCCTGATGCTCCACTGACGTCCATCTTGACTCCATATATTCACTTTCGGGGAGAAAAAAAATCAGAGAGAAGGATTCATCGCGTTTTACGATACGGAGCCGCCGCCAAGCCCTAAACTCTCTCGGGAGGGCTGATCTGGAGTCCGTTCGGGGCTCCAGAGAGGGGAATCCATCGCCATCGTCATCATCAACCTTCCTCCATCACCAATTTCATAATGCTCATCGCCGTGCATGAGTAATTCCATCGTAGGCTTGCTGGACGGTGATGGGTTGGATGAGATTTATCATGTAATCGAGTTAGTTTTGTTAGGGTTTGATCCCTAGTATCCACTATGTTCTGAGATTGATGTTGCTATGACTTTGCTATGCTTAATGCTTGTCACTAGGGCCCGAGTGCCATGATTTTAGATCTGAACCTATTATGTTTTCATGAATATATGTGAGTTCTTGATCCTATCTTGCAAGTCTATAGTCACCTATTATGTGTTATGATCCGTTAACCTCGAAGTGACAATAATCGGGACCATTACCGGTGATGACCGTAGTTTGAGGAGTTCATGTATTCACTGTGTGTTAATGCTTTGGTCCAGTACTCTATTAAAAGGAGGCCTTAATATCCCTTAGTTTCCAATAGGACCCCGCTGCCACGGGAGGGTAGGACAAAATATGTCATGCAAGTTCTTTTCCATAAGCATGTATGACTATATTCGGAATACATACCTACATTACATTGATGAACTGGAGCTAGTTCTGTGTCACCCTATGTTATAACTGTTGCATGATCGACCGCATCCGACATAATTATCCAACACCGATCCATTGCCTACGAGCTTTTCATATATTGTTCTTCGCTTATTTACTTTTTCATTGCTACTGTTACAATCACTATAAAACCAAAAATATTACTTGTGCTACTGTTACCACTACTATCATATTACTTTGCTACTAAATACTTTGCTGCAGATATTAAGTTTCCAGGTGTGGTTGAATTGACAACTCAGCTGCTAATACTTGAGAATATTCTTTGGCTCCCCTTGTGTCGAATCAATAAATTTGGGTTGAATACTCTACCCTCAAAAACTGTTGCGATCCCCTATACTTGTGGGTTATCAAGACTATTTTCTGGCACCGTTGCTGGCGAGCATAGCTCTATTCTTTGAGTCACTTGGATTTATATCTGCTGGTCACTATGAAGAACTTGAAAGATCAAAGAACTAATATTTTTCCTCAACTACGAGGGGAGGTAAGGAACTGCCACCTAGCTCTGCACTTGATTCACCTTCTGTTTTGAGTAAACTTGCAACACCTACACCTGCTATTGATTCCGATATGTCGCATGTTATTGATGATGCCACTTCTGCTATGCGTGATATTTATGATGAAACTACTTCTATGCTTGATACTACTGTGCCATTAGGTGAATTTCTTGATGAACAACTTGCTAGGGCTAGAGAGAATGAAATTATTGAATCTGATAGTATTGATGAAAGTGATGATGAAGATTCTCCCCCTAGATATGAATTGCCTGTTGTTCCTGAGGGTTATGTTATGGATGAAGAAACTGCTAGAGACTTCTTAGCTTGCAATGATAGATCCGATCTTAAGAAATTATTAGCTAAGCTTAAAGAAAAGTCTTTGAATGCTAGAATGAAATATGCCCCTGCTTTTGCTACTTCACCTATCTTTATTACTAATAAGGATTATGATTTCTCTGTTGATCCTGAGATAATTACTTTGGTTGAATCTGATCCTTTTTATGGCTATGAATTTGAAACTGTTGTGGCACATCTTACTAAATTAAATGATATAGCCACCCTGTTCACTAATGATGAGAAAACTCGCTATTATTATATCCTTAAGTTGTTTCCGTTCTCATTAAAGGGTGATGCTAAAACATGGTTTAATTCTCTTGATCCTGGTTGTGTGCGTAGTCCCCAGGATATGATTTATTACTTCTCTGCTAAATATTTCCCCACTCATAAGAAACAAGTTGCTTTAAGGGAAATATATAATTTTGTGCAAATTGAAGAAGAGAGTCTCCCGCAATCTTGGGGGAGGCTTCTCCGATTACTTAATGCTTTGCCTGATCATCCTCTCAAGAAAAATGAAATACTTGATATCTTTTATAATGGACTAACCGATGCTTCCAGAGACCACCTGGATAGTTGTGTTGGTTGTGTTTTCAGGGAAAGAACTGTTGATCAAGCTGAACTGCTATTGAATAATATGTTGACTAACGAAAATAATTTGACACTTCCTGAACCAACTCCTAGGCCAACTCCAAAGAAAAGGGGCATTCTATTTCTAAGTCCTGAAGATATGCAAGATGCAAAGAAATCTATGAAAGAAAAAGGTATTAAAGCTGAAGATGTTAAGAATTTACCACCTATTGAAGAAATACATGGTCTTGATAACCCGACACAGGTAGTAAAGGTAAATTCTCTCTATAGATTTGATAAATGTGAAATCCCATTTACTAAGTTTGCTAGCCAATTCTTGGATGAGTTTGATGAATTTATGGTTAAACAAGAAAACTTCAATGCTTATGTTGGTAGACAAACACAATGTTGATATGCTTGAACACTTGAGTGATTATATGGCTAATGTTAAAGGTGAACTTAAACTTATTAGTAAACATGCTTCTATGGTTACCACTCAAGTAGAACAAGTACTTAAGGCTCAGAATGATTTGCTCAATGAATTGAATAATAAGAAGAATGATAATGCTGTTAGAGTTATGACTAGAGGAGGTAAAATATCTCAGGAACCTTTGTATCCTGAGGGCCATCCTAAGAGAATTGAGCAAGATTCTCAGAGAACTATGGTCGATACACCTAGTCCTTCTAAAAAGAAGAAAAAGAAAAATGATAGGACTTTGCATGCTTCTAGTGAACCCGTTGTTGACACACCTGAGAATCCCAATGACACTTCTATTTCTGATGCTGAAACACAATCTGGTAATGAACATGAAACTAGTGATAATGTTAATGATGATGTTCATGTTGATGCTCAACCTAGCAATGACAATGATGTAGAGATTGAACCTGCTATTGATCTTGATAACCCACAATCAAAGAATCAACGTTATGATAAGAGAGACTTTGTTGCTAGGAAGCATGGTAAAGAAAGAGAACCATGGGTTCAGAAACCCATGCCCTTTCCTCCTAAACCATCCAAGAAAAAGGATGATGAGGATTTTGAGCGCTTTGCTGAAATGATTAGACCTATCTTTTTGCGTATGCGTTTGACTGATATGCTTAAAATGAATCCTTATGCTAAATACATGGAAGATATTGTTACTAATAAAAGAAAGATACCGAAAGCTGAAATTTCCACCATGCTTGCTAATTATACTTTTAAGGGTAGAATACCAAAGAAACTTGGAGACCCTGGGGTACCAACTATACCATGCTCCATTAAAAGAAACTATGTTAAAACTGCTTTATGCGATCTTGGAGCTGGTGTTAGTGTTATGCCTCTCTCTTTATATCGTAAACATGATTTGAATAAGTTGACACCTACTGAAATATATTTGCAAATGGCTGATAAATCAACTGTTATACCTGTCAGTATTTGTGAGGATGTGCCTGTTGTGGTTGCATACGTTACTATTTTAACGGACTTTGTTATTCTTGATATTCCCGAGGACGATAGTATGTCTATTATTCTTGGAAGACCCTTTTTGAATACTGCAGGGCTGTTATTGATTGCACCAGAGGCAATGTCACTTTTCATGTTAATGGTAATGAGCATACTGTACACTTTCCGAGGAAACAACCTCAAGTCCACAGTATCAATTCTATTGGAAAATTTTCAACAATCACTATTGGAGGTTTTGAATTTCCTCTTCCTACTGTCAAGAAGAAATTTGATATTCTTATTGTTGGGGATGTGCCTATCCCCGTAGAGGTAACCTAGTGTTATTCGAAATTTCTCCGGTTTCATGTTATTCGAAATGAGTTTGTTAACAAGACTTGATCAACCTTGTTAGTGGATTCCTTTTGATGAGCATGAGATGGATGAAGTTAGAAAGCACAACCCTCTGTACCCTCTTTTCACTTTCTGTTATGTATATTAAATAAAGCAAAAATAGTATTTCCTATCTATTTTCTGAATTATCCATGCAATAAAAAATACCCCGAAAATAAAAGTTCTCCAAATGCCCTGAAATTTAAATATGATTTTTTCTAGAATATTTGAGAATATCTGGCACTGAGAACACAGCAGGGGGAGCATCCACGTGCCCATGAGGGTGGAGGGCGCGCCCACCCCCCTGGGCGCACCCCTCCTGCCCGTGGACCCCACGTGGGTCCCCTCCACTTATTCTAGCCACCACACACTCCTTATTCCTCCCAAAAACATCACTAGCCAACTCAAACCTGAGTTCTTGCTCATCTTGCTACCATTTTCGATCTCCTTGCTCAAAGCTCCTCTCACAAAACTGCTTCGGGGGATTGTTCTTTGGTATGTGACTCCTCCAATGGTCCAATTAGTTTTTGTTCTAGTGCTTTATTCATTGCAAATTTTTGCTGCTTAGGTGACCTAGTTCTTGAGCTTGCATGTCAAATTTATGTGGTCAAAAGTAGTTTTAATGCATGATATAGCCTCTAAGCACTTGTAGGAGTAGTTGCTATCAATTTTGTTAAGTTTGGTTCACTTTTATTTTAAGTTACTAAAAATTTCAGAAAAAGATGAAGAGATTTTTGACGGGCTCATCGAGCCGAAGCTCGAAGGATAAGCAAAGTGAAGATAACAAGAAGCCCAAGTATAATCTCCCTCGTACTACAGAGGTTCGGCCATGTGAATGGCCTTGTGATGAGTTCTTGAAAGAGGCCGGGATTCATGAAGATTTTTATCATTTGGCTGAGAATGCAGGCCTCACCGCCTTCCTCCACGACCAGCGTGAATAGTACCTCTTACTCACCAATATCTTTGTGCAAAATTTTCATTGCCATGCTAAGAGATCAACACCTTCGATGGAATTTTATTTATATGGTGAACATAAGGAGAAGTCACTTTATGATTTTTGCCGTGTCTGTTTGATACCCTTTGAGGACAGCATACAGGAACCACATCGTAATGATGTGGAGGGATTTATTGATATGATTGCTGTAGGGGAAACGAGGAAAGTTTCCGATGCGAGAATCACTAGCATACATTTTCCTGTTTTACATTACTTTGCAATATTTGCTAGTAGATGCTTAATTGGTCGCGGGAACTATGGGAACCTTAGTGCTCCTGATATTGCTATTGCGCCATGCCTTGTTTCATGATACTACTTTCAGCTTAGGCGCTATTGTTGCTAGATGGTTAAATCTGAACCGTACTAAGGGCCCCGTCCTCGGAGGCATCTTTGCCTCGCGCCTTGCTGCACACTTTAACATGGGTTTTTATCATTTATGCCACTAGTTGTGTCCCACTACTCAGTTTTGCCATTAGAAGTTACAACTGCTCAAAAATGCCATCAATCCGTGAGATGCTTGCTCAAAAATGCCATTAGATATCTCAAAAATGACATCGTTCTATTAGATGTTTGCTCAAAAATGCCATTAGACATTGTTATTTTTACGTCAAACCCGTTGACCATGTTCTACGACAAAAATAAGCCTAGACCCACATGTGAGTTCTCTCTATCTCACAATGATATGTGTGGCCCCACTTGTCAGGAGTAACCAAGCGAATAATTTTACAGGAAAATAAGAACGCTGTTGGGATCAACTGGGCCCCATACTTTATTGTAGTGAGATAGAGGGAGAGCTGGCATGTTGGTTCATAGGTATTTATGTCATTATAACATGGCAAAAGAGATTTGAGATCACAATAATGGTATTTAGTGGCATTTTTGAGCATGTGTCTAATGAAGCGATTGCATTTTTGAGCAGTTGAAATTTCTAGTGGCAAAACTGAGTAGTGGGACACAACCGGTGGCATAACTGATAAAAACCCCTTTAACATACCTATCAGGCATTATGAGAAAGAGGAAAAGTTGTTGCCTCCTATTGCTCTAGGTTATAAGAGTATGGTAGCACATGATTTTATTGTTAAGGATAAGAATAAGACATTTAAATATAAATTGATATTTAACAAAAATTATTGTGAGTTTGTTACCTTGCCTGCGCCCTCTTTGTTTGACATATTTTTAGGCGAGTACCTTGTTCTGCCAGAGGACATTCATGCCTACCAGAGCCAGATATCAGTTGCAGAGCCGGAGCCACCATCTGACCCTCACCGTCAATCTATTTATCAGTGGAATCCGGAGGAGATCGCCGGCCCGTGATAATTTGAGGACCCTTCTCAGTACGACCCCAACTTCAGTTTTGAACCATGGGCATAGACCAACTTAGGCCAAAAGCCTAAGCTTGGGGGAGTACGTATCTCTCATCGACATTACATTCATGTTCACACACTCATGCCAGTTGTCGGTGCTCATACTTTTTCATTGTATCATCCATGCTAGTTTATTTTCTTTTTAAGCTTTCTTCTTGTGTGTTTGAAAAACTTTAAGAAAAACCAAAAAAATTAGTTGTAGCTTTTAGTTAGTTTACTTTCCATGCCTATAATAGTAGTAATCAAAAAGAAAACCCAAAAAGATTTCTCATTCTTCTTTTGCTTGTTGGGAGCTTTCCCGTGTAAATAGTTTTATTTCTTTCTTTGGGGTCGAAAGGAGAAGACCATGATTAAAATGTTGAGTGGCTCTCATATGCATTATTGTTGATCTAACAAAGAGCCCATATTACCTTGTCTTCTCCATGAATTGAATGCTTGCAGATTCCAGCTTAGTCCAATGCACGTGCACTATTATTATTTTCCACACTATTCGGTCGTGCAAGTGAAAGGCAATAATGATGACATATGATGAATTGATTGAGATGAGAAAAGCTGGTATGAACTCGACCTCTCTTGTTTTTGTAAATATGATTAGTTCATCGTTCCTGATTCAGCCTATTATGAAAGAAACATATTTGCAATGACAATTAGAGATTGTAGTTGCTTATGCCATGCTTAATTAGCTAGGAGTTTATAATGGTTTACCTTGCGATGTGATGTGGTATGATTGGGTGGTATCCTCTTTTGAACGATTTGAGTGGCTTGACTTGGCACATGTTCACGCATGTAGTTGAAACAAAATCAACATAGCCTCTACGATATTTATGTTCATGGTGCATTATATCCTACCCATGCTTGCATTCGGTGTTGATTAATTTTAATGCATGTTCATGACTGTTGTCGCTCTCTACATGGTCGCTTCCCAGTATTTTTCTAGCCTTCACTTGTATTAAGCGGGAATACTGCTTGTGCATCCAATTCCATAAACCCCAAAGTTATTCCATATGAGTCCACCATACCTTCCTATATACGGTATCTACCTGCCGTTCCAAGTAAATTTGTATGTGCCAAACTCTAAACCTTCAAATAAACATTCTATTTTGTATACTCGAATAGCTCATGTATCAACTAGGGTTGTCTGTATCCTCCATGCTAGGCGGGTTATTCTCAAGAGGAGTGGACTCCGCCCCTCATTCACGAGAAAATGGCTGGTCACCGGGATGCCCAGTCCCATGCTCAAATCATATCAAAATAATTGCAAACAAAACTCCCCCAGGTTTGTTGTTAGTTGGAGGCACCCGTTGTTTCGGGCGAGCCATGGATTGATGCTTGTTGGTGGTGGGGGAGTATAAACTTTACCATTCTGCTTGGGAACCGCCTATAATGTGTGTAGCATGGAAGATATTGAGATCTCTTGCTTGTTATGTTGACAATGAAAGTATACCGCTCAAAATATTATTCATCTCTAGTTCAAAAACCGAGCTCTGGCACCTCTACAAATCCCTGCTTCCCTCTGCGAAGGGCTTATATATTTACTTTTATGTTGAGTCATCATCCTCTTATTAAAAAGCACCAGTTGGAGAGTGTCGCTGTCATTTGCATCCATTACTGTTAGTTTACATTGAGTATGACTGTGACTGGATCTCTTTTACCATGAATTACAATGTCTAGTCAGTCCTTGATCTTTAAAGGTGCTCTGCATTTATGTTTTGCGGTCTCAGAAAGGGCTAGCGAGATACCATCTTGTTATATCATATCATGATTGTTTTGAGAAAGTGTTGTCATCCGAGATTTGTTTTTATTGCTCGCTAGCTGATTATGCCATTGATATGAGTAAACATGAGACCTAGATGTTATTGTGAATATGGTTAGTTCATAATCTTTGCTGAAAACCTGAATGCTGGCTTTACATATTTACAACAACAAGAGCAAACAGAGTTTGTAAAAGTTTTTTTCTTTATCATTTTCAGTTTATCAACTGAATTGCTTGAGACAAGCAAAGGTTTAAGCTTGGTGGGGGATTTGATACGTCTCCGTCGTATCTACTTTTCCGAACACTTTTTCCCTTGTTTTGGACTCTAACTTGTATGATTTGAATGGAACTAACCCGGACTGACGCTGTTTTTAGCAGAATTGCCATGGTGTTATTTTTGTGCAGAATAAAAGTTCTCGGAATGACCTGAAAATCAAAGGAGATTATTTTTGGAATATATAAAAAATACTGGAAGAAGAATCCACGTCAGGGGGCCCACACCCAGTCCACGAGGGTGGAGGGCGTGCCTACCCCCTGGGCGCCCCCTGCCTCGTGGGCCCCCTGATGCTCCACCAACGTCCATCTTGACTCCATATATTCACCTTCAGGGAGAAAAAAAAATCAGAGAGAAGGATTCATCACGTTTTACGATACGGAGCCGCCACCAAGCCCTAAACTCTCTCGGGAGGGCTGATCTGGAGTCCGTTCAGGGCTCCGGAGAGGGGAATCCGTTGCCATCGTCATCATCAACCTTCCTCCATCACCAATTTCATAATGCTCACCACCGTGCGTGACTAATTCCATCGTAGGCTTGTTGGACGGTGATGGGTTGGATGAGATTTATCATGTAATCGAGTTAGTTTTGTTAGGGTTTGATCCCTAGTATCCACTATGTTCTGAGATTGATGTTGCTATGACTTTGTAATGCTTAATGCTTGTCACTAGGGCCCGAGTGCCATGATTTCAGATCTGAACCTATTATGTTTTCATGAATATATGTGAGTTCTTGATCCTATCTTGCAAGTCTATAGTCACCTATTATGTGTTATGATCCATTAACCCGGAAGTGACAATAATCGGGAGCATTACCGGTGATGACCGTAGTTTGAGGAGTTCATGTATTCACTATGTGTTAATGCTTTGGTCCCGTACTCTATTAAAAGGAGGCCTTAATATCCCTTAGTTTCCAATAGGACTCCGCTGCCACGGGAGGGTAGGACAAAAGATGTCATGCAAGTTCTTTTCCATAAGCATGTATGACTATATTCGGAATACATGCCTACATTACATTGATGAACTGGAGCTAGTTCTATGTCACCCTATGTTATAACTATTGCATGATCGATCGCATTCGACATAATTATCCATCACTAATCCATTGCCTACGAGCTTTTCATATATTGTTCTTCTCTTATTTACTTTTTCGTTGCTACTGTTACAATCAATATAAAACCAAAAATATTACTTTTGCTACTGTTACCACTACTATCATATTACTTTGCTACTAAATACTTTGCTGCAGATATTAAGTTTCCAGGTGTGGTTGAATTGACAACTCAATTGCTAATACTTGAGAATATTCCTTGGCTCCCCTTATGTCGAATCAACAAATTTGGGTTGAATACTCTACCCTCGAAAACTATTGTGATCCCCTATACTTGTCGGTTATCAGTGCGTCCAGCCAGCCTCCACATCGCAGGCAACCGATATCTTATCATCGAGGCTTCTTACAACATACTTTCACCTGTTCTCTGTTTGCTTTTATTCTGAGTTTTGAGGAGTAACATCATGTCCATTACTTGAGACACTGCCTCCATCTTGGCTCGTCTGGTTTGCCTCAATTTTGTCCACTATTGCCAAAACCTTTGATGTACTATCCTGGTTAGGCACACACAATGGTACAGGGACGTGTTGAGTTTGCACCGTATCCCAGACCAGATGTTGCACCATTCCTATCAACAAGAGTATCATTTGTTGTCCTCTTCCCCAAGATATTCTCAGCATGATCATGCCTCCTTATGTCCTGAATCAGGCCGGATTTCCACTATTTTGACCCATAAATCCTCCACTAGACACATCACCATCAACAGGTTCTCCCAAGTCCTGATACACAACATTGAAATGCCAACTAGCTACAATTGTACCATCATTACGGGCATCCGGGGAGGGGGGCACTTGCACCCACGACCACGGCTGGTACCTCGCCGACCACCCCTACCTCCTCAAGAGAGATCATCCACTTCCTCAGCTCGCTGCCCACCGAAACCGCAACTACTTCAACCTCCTCCTATGCCTCTTCCTGGCGCAAGAATAAAGTTTCCCCATTCAAATTTAGTTTTATCGTGTTCCTTAGATCCACATTCTTCATGCCAATGGCCCATAACTCCACATGCATAACAAAGAAGTTGGGAGCTTTTCAAACTTGACTTGGTATTTTTTTCTGTTCACCACCCTTTGTTGTACCCACAACCCTGGCGAAATATTGTTGGGAATCGTTGCATGAAAAAAAAATCTATGCACACGCAATGATCTATCCATGGAGATGCATAACAACGAGGGGGAGAGTGTGTCTACGTACCCTCATAGACCGTAAACGGAAGCGTTTTCACAACGCGGTTGCTGTAGTCGAACTTCTTCCTGCTTCACCCAATCAAGTACCGAATGCACGACACCTCTGCGTTCAGCACACGTTCATCTCGATGACGTCCCCGCTTTGTCGGTCCAGCAAGAGAGGTGAAGTAGTAGATGAGTTCCAGCAGCACGATGGCGTGGTGACGGTTGGTGATGAAAAAAAATCTCCACAGGGCTTCGCCAAGCACTACAGAAACTAGACGGAGGATAATCTAGAGGGACGGGGTTGTCGGCACACGGCTTGGTGAATCTTGATGTGTTCCAGGTGCTAGCCCTGCCCCTCTATTTATATGTTGAGCCCTGGGGTCGTAACTTGGAGAAAGAGCCTCCTTAAAGTCAGTTTTTCCCGCAAGGAAGAGTCCTTCTTGGACTTCCAGGACCAGACGCCATAGTCCTTGGCGTCTGGCCCAGACGCCATGGGCGCCATGGTCCGGTGTTTGGCCCCCTGGCTGCCGCAAAACTCCTTTTGCACCGACTTAAAGCCTCGTGGGCCTTACCCCTTGGCCTAACCATATCATCCTATATATCAATCTTTACCTCCGGACCATTCCGGAGCTCCTCGTCATGTCCATGATCTCATCCGGGACTCCAAACAACATTCGATCACCAACATACATAACTCATATAATACTATATCGTCAACGAACATTAAGCATGTGGACCCTATGGGTTCGAGAACTATGTAGACATGACCGAGACACCTCTTCAGTCAATAGCCAATAGCAGAACCTGAATGCCCATATTGGCTCCTACATATTCTACGAAGATCTTTATCAGTTGAACCTTATGACAACATACGTAATTCCCTTTGTCCATCGGTATGTTACTTGCCGGAGATTCGATCGTCAGTATGTTCATACCTAGTTCAGTCTCATTACTAGCAAGTCTCTTTACTCATTCCGTAATACATCATCCTGCAACTAACTCATTAGTCACTTTGTTTGCAAGGCTTCTTATGATGTGTATTACCGAGAGGGCCCAGAGATACCTCTCCGATACTCGGAGTGACAAATCCTAATCTCGATCTATACCAACTCAAGAAACACCTTCGGAGATACCTATGGAGCATATTTATGATCACCCAGTTACGTTGTGACGTTTGATAGCACACAAGGTATTCCTCCGGTATCCGGGAGTTGCATAATCTCATAGTCGAAGGAATATGTATTTGACATGAAGGAAGCAATAGCGATAAAACTGAACGATCATTATGCTAAGCTAACAAATGGGTCTTGTCCATCACATCATTCTCCTAATTATGTGATCCCGTTATCAAATGACAACACATGTCTATGGTTAGGAAACCTTAACCATCTTTGATCAACAAGCTAGTCTAGTAGAGGCTTACTAGGGACACGGTATTTGTTTATGTATTCACACATGTATTTAGGTTTCCAATCAATACAATTCTAGCTTAATAATAAACCTTTATCATGAATAAGGAAATATAAAATAACAACTTTATTATTGCCTCTAGGGCATATTTCTTTCAAATATTTGTTCACATCTAGCTTCACTCTAACACAAATAAACTCCTCAATAAAACCATTAGGGACAGTTACATGTATCTCTTGCACCTCCCCAATCATCGTTGCCAAGTTCTCTAGAAAATTTTTACTCTTCAACCCCCCATCTGACAGCTTATGGATCTGGCACCAAGTTTCCAACATGTCAAGCCTAACCTTCTCTGTATTAGAAAAACCATATAATCAGCTAGTATCAGCACAACACCACCGAAGTCCCAATGGCCCTCATGCATAGCCCTGTTCTAGTCACCTAGGCAATTAAATTGAACTAAAAACAAGTTTGAATTGACTCTGCCATACCACTGCTTGAGCTGGGTTTCAAGCCACCCTCATATCTGCGATAATAGCACTCTGCCAATAGTTTTTTGTCGTTAGAAGATGACCCAGGGCCAGCCACTTCGCCCTGATAGTATCCAGTTCCTCTTCCCTAATCAGATCGTCTACCTCGTCATCTTAGAGATTCAACTTCTCCAGCAAATTGCTTGTTTCCTCTAAGTTTCGGTTCCTTGAACCATTCCCTCCTTGCTATCCCTCCATGACCTAATCCATCCAAAACTGAATATATGAACCCTAAGCTCCTTACACTTTCGTCCTACAACCAAGTCCGAGTAGCCCGAGAGGAGGAAAGAGGCAAGACAGGAGAAGGAGCCAGACGAAGAAAGTCACGGCCACGGTGGCACCGGAGGACTGAAGAAACCCTAGTCGCCCGACGCGCTAGGGTTGTAATGTTGCACTTATATATTGCGGATTTGCTAAAACCCAGCTAGATGAGTTTTAGTTATGTCTCATTCACTTTTGTAACCGTTGGATGTATATATACCCTAAGATTCGTACATTTTCGCGTGTGGCTGCTTTTGTATCGGGCTCTCTGCAGTTTTGTGTTGTAGTCGTTCGTTGCCAGGCTGACAGGCCTTTCTTTTTTTTGCAGTGAAGGCCAGCAGGCATTTCTTTGTATTATCTTTTTTCTTCACTGGTTCAACGATGGACTATTTATTGTATGGTTTTGCTATTTCACATCTAAGTCCAGAACAGTTGGATCATCTGTCTTTAATATTCGTGCAAAACGCAATTGTCTGGTTGCTACGCTGGCTCGCGGCACGTTGTGTCCGGGTCGTTGCTAGTTGTGCTTGTGTATGGGTCGTTGCTAGTGCGAGGTCGCTCTGTTAGTATCACAAGCCTATGCTCTTGAAGGTCGTTGCTAGTGTGAGGTCGATTGACTTTTTCTATTTATTTTCACAAGTATGTGCTGCATTCAGTCCTAGTTCCTCTCATTTTTCTACACTCCCATTTGACTCCTAGTATTTGTTATTTTTTTCCATTTTATTTTACTTTTTCTATTCATTATTTATTTTTAATTATGAACTATTTTAAATTCTTGATTTTTTTTGTTTTTGCTTTTATTTATATTTTATATTTTCTATGTTCACCTTTTCCATTTTTATTATTTATTTATTCATTTAAAATTCATGAAATTGTTTTCACTGTCATTTGTTCGCTTAAATATTGTGCAAATCTTGATTGCGGGTTATTTTGTCATGCGCGCTCTGTATCGCGTCGTGTGTTTGGTGTCTACTTGTCGAACTATTCGCACATGTATCTTGTGTTGAGCATTTTTCGTGACGTGATCTGAGGTCCCGTTTCGAATTGGTTTGCTAATTATTATGTAAATGAGTTAACAATGTTCCATCTAAATCATATACCGTTAGATAGACGTGCTTTTGAGTCATGCTCATTGTCCTTGCATCGTGTTTTATGTTTGTCCCTCGTGAAGCAGTGAGACCCGATATGACAATTTTGAGTGAGCAGTTATTATGTTTTGTGTATTGATTTTTTGTGGGCTTAGCTTTTTTTGGAGGAACACGTGCCTTTTTATTCCTTGTTTTCTTTTATTTTGGTTTGACCGTGTAGCTAGAGAGGAGTGTAACTAGTTTTTTCATTTTAAGATTTGCTAAATCTAATTTAGGTAAGTTTTAGCTCATCTAAGTCTATAATTAATTGACTGACTTGTTTTATTTAATGTTTGCACAAACTCGATCATGCACGCTCGTGTCAGCTTGTTCTTTTTTGTGCGCGTCCTCTTGTCTTGTTTGTTTTGTTTCGTCATGTTCTCGCATTTATTTTCACATTGGCCTATATGTGTTGTTGTTTTGGGGGCTCAACTATGAAGATTATCCCCCATCTTCTCACTGACCGTTCTTTGACCCTGGTTATTTTGCATGTGTTTTATTTTTGATCCCAGTTATAGGTCCGCCCTTGACATAGAACTGGCATGTAGTTTGTTTCATCCTAGTTACAAATCGACCATTGACTCGCAACTGGGCTCGTATTTTCGTATGTTGTCCCAGGTGAAAGTCCACCATCGACTCACAACTGGAGCATGTGTTTTTGTTTTTCATCCTAGTTGCATGTCCACCGTTGACAAGCAAGTGGGCACGTAGTTTGTATCATCCTAGTTGCAAGTCGACTCTTGACTCACAACTAGGCTCATAGTTTCGTAGTTGTCCTAGGTGCAAGTCCACCCTCGACTCACAACTGGGCTCGTAATTGTCAGACTTGCAAGCCCACCCTTGACCCGCAACTGGAGCATGTGTTTTGTTTTTCATCCCAGTTGCAAGTCCACCCTTAACTCGCAACTGGGCCCATAGCTTGTTTCATCCTAGTTGCAAGTTGACCCTTGACTTGCAGCTGACTCGTAGTTTCATAGTTGTCCCACGTGCAAGTCCCCCTCGACTCTAAACCGGGCTCATAGTTGTCCAAGTTGCAAGCTCACCCTCTACTCAGAACTAGAGCATGTGTTTTATTTTTCATCCCAGTTGCAAGTCTACCTTTTGATTGTAACAAGCTTATATCTTGTTTCATCCCAGTTGCAAATCGACCCTTAACTCGCAACTAGCCTCATAGTTTCGTAGTTGTCCCAGTTGCAAGTCCACCATTGACTCGCAATTGGGCTCGTAGTTGCCCGAGGTGCAAGCCCACCCTCCAAGTTGCAAGCCCACCTTTGACCCGCAACTGGGCATGTGTTTTGTCTTTCATCTCATTCGCAAGTCCACCATTGACTCACAATTGGGAGTGCACTTGTTTCATCCCAGTTGCAAGTCAACTCGTGTCTCGCAACTGGGCTTGTAAATTTGTAGTTGTCCTAGTTGCAAGTTCAACTTGGACTCGTAATTGGGCTCATAGTTCTCCTAGTTGCAAGCTCACCTTTGACTTGCAACTAGGCACCTCTTTTTTTTACTCCCAATTGCGAGTCAACCCTATACTTGCAACTGGGACCGTAGTTTGTTTCATCATAGTTGCAAGTTGACCCTTGACTCACAACTGAGTCATATTTTCGCAGTTGTCTTAATTGCAAGTCCATCCTTGACTCGCAACTGGGATCATAGATTTTTCTTGTCCCAATTGCAAGTCCACCCTCGACTCGCAACTAGTCCCATAGTTTGTTGATGTCCCAGTTGCAAGTCTATCCTCGACTCGCAACCGGGATGTTTTTTTTCATCTTAGTTGCAAGTCCAACCTCAACTCGTAACTTGTATCGTAGTTTTATATACTTGTCTTAGTTACAAGTGCACCCTCGACTCGCAACTAGGTTCGTAGTTTTTTATCTCAGTTGCAAGCCCACCCTTGACTCGCAACTGGGCCTGTGGTTTTGTCTTTCATCCTAGTTGCAAGTCCATCCTTGACTCGCAACTAGGACCATTGTTTGTTTTATCCCAGTTGCAAGTCAACCCTTCACTCGCAACTGGTCTCATAGTTTGTAGTTGTCCCAGCTGTAAGTCCATGCTCAACTCGTAACTCAACTCGTATTCTCCTAGTTGCAAGCCCACCCTTTCACTCACAACTAGGCTTGTGCTTTATTTTTTAACACACAACTTGCCTCGACCTCTAGTTCCATGTCCAACCCCAACATGTAAACCCGCCTGACCCAATTGCATTTCCAAGCCAAACATGCAACTCATGCATGACATAGTTGCATGTCTAATCTTGGCACGCAACTCGTTCCGAACCAAGTACCCCTACATAGTTGTATTTTTTTCAAATACATGTTCACTTTTGTAATACACACTGTATATCTTTATGTATACACGGGAACATTTATTTAATAAACATTGAACGTTTTTGTAAAGTGCATGATGAACATTTTTTTCAAATACAGGCCTGAGCATTTTTTACAATACGTGATAAACATTTTTCAAATTCCTACCGATCATTTTTCTAAATGGCATGAAACTTTTTAAAAAAATTATGTGAAGGTTTTATTTACATTGCATAAAATTTTTGTAGAAAATGTCATGTTTTCTAATGCGTGAAGTTTCTTTTAAAAAATTGTCACGAACCTTTTTTGAATGGTTTGATTTTTTCCATTGTATAATACATTTTTTAAACATCACAATATGTTATTTTGAAATGCATGAACATTTTTGGTGCAAAACAATATTAATATTTATTATTAGAATAAAAATAGAATCAATTTATTCTTGTTTTTCAGAAAATGTTTGCAATGTTCAAAAGTGTCAACACTCTAAAAACTCTTCAAGAATTTTTGAAAATTGTCCATGCTTCAAAATTTGTTCGAGAAGAAATTATTAGGGATACCGAATTTTGTTCTTATTTAAAAAAACAAAATTATAAAGTTTGTTAACATTTGAAAAATAATTTTCAAAAATTTAAAATTGTTTGTGTTTTCAAAAATATCCGTCATTTAAAAAAAATCAAAATTTGTAAAAAAAAAGTTTGAAACTTGTCTTCTAATCTAAATTCTATTTTACTTGTTAAAGAGTTTCCGTTTCCAAAATGTCAGTAGGACTTATTGGTTGGAGTGGTAGGTGCTCACATTGCCCAGCATGAGGACGCAAGTTCAATTCTTGCTCAGCGTACTGCGTTAGTTAGATTGTTTTTTTTCGCGCTCCAATATATAGTCAGACCCTTTATTGTAACATGAAACGAATGATTATTTTTCTAGTTCAGTCATAACACATACCCTTTTTCTTTTATATGTTGTCCTTTTTATTATTCAACTGTTTTTTAGAGTCTATTCAACTTTTTTGTGGGTGTTTTTTTGCTTTTGTATCGACTTTTATTTTTTACTTTAGTTTATGTTTTTTCTTTTGAATATCAAACTTTCAATTGCAATTGCAATTACATTTTTACTTTATTTTTTATCATTTTTATTTTTATTTATTTTAAGACTTGAATGAAAAATGGACCATTAGTTGCATGCTCGTCTACCCACATGCAAATACCCACTTTTACGTTATTTTTTGTATTGACTTGTGACGTTTTATTCGTCTTCTTTTTTCTGTTCGTACGTGGAGCACAAGTGTGCAATTTCTTTGTTTTTGTGTCATTATCATCGAAATACCAACAAGTGTGCCAGTTGCGTGTCTCATTAGGCATGCGATTGCAAACATTGTAACCCGCCTGAAACTGCGCGGGGACTAAATGACCACAACTGGGGTCGAGAGGGGTTGTTTGGGAAATTGCATATCCACCAGTTGACATGGAACTACAAGCTTTTTTGTAACCTAGATGCAACTGCACCAACACAAAGTGAGTGCAATTGGGGTCGGGAGGGGAGTTGTCGGGTCCAATTGCATGTCCACCACTGGACATGCAACTGCAAGAGTTGTAATTGGGATTGGGAGGGGAGTTGTCGGGTCCAATTGCATGTCCAATGGTGCCCATGCAACTGCAAGCATTGCAACTCGACTGCAACAACATGGATACAAAGCGGCTGCAACTAGGGTTGAGCGGGGAGTTATTGAGGCCAGTTGCATGTCCGTCAGTAGACATGCAACTTCAAGCGTTATCACCCGTCTGCAACTGCAAACATTGTAACTCGACTGCAGCTGCATGGATACAAAGCGGCTGGAGCTATGGTCGGGAGGGGAGTTCTCGGGGCTAGCTCATCTCCATTAGTAGACATGCAACTATAAGGATACAAGGCGCGATGTCTCGCGTGTTCTTCAAGTATTTAAAAACATGTTCACCATGTATTAAAAATTTATTCATCATGTATTTACAAAGTGTTCGTCGAGTATCCTTATAGTTGGTGGCTATCGTTTTCTGTGGGAGTCGACCTTGACGATCCGACTACGAACGTGCGAGATGTCGCGCCTTAGAAATCGCTAAACCAACTTCCAAGGGGTTATTGACCACGCCAGAGAATGATCAACCTGACCACGAGGGTCTGTTTCCTACGAGCAAACGAAGAACAAGCGAGAAATTGAGATTGCAATCTGGATATTGCGAATATAAGATGAAAGCTTTATCGATCAAGGTGGGGGTTCTGTGACGCCTTGGTCTGGTCGTTGAACACAAACGAAGTACACGAAGTTGCAGCTATGCCGAACTTTTAATCTAAACAAAACCCAAAGTCTAAACGATGCCCTAAGGGCTGTATATATGGAGGAAGAGGGGGGATTTCGTGGCCCTTGGAGGAGGGGTCCGAAACCAGCCCTAACTCTTGTTTCCCCACACATACAGACTCTAAAAACAGCCTATACTTAAGTATTTCAAAATTACATGGGCCTGGCCCAATAATAAGGTGATGCAGCACCTAGAATAGCCTCTGGACGAAATTTATGAAGTGGCATCTTGTGTATTTTGTCCAGGGCTTCATGCACTCCTTATGGTGGTTTCAAAGTCCTGAAATCATCACTTGCAACTCCGTTCTTGTTCCCCTCGCGCATGCCATCATCTCCATGCTTGGTCTTGCTCTAGTGTTCATCCCTCGTATCCATGCCAGGCCCTTCATTTTTAAGCAAAACAATGTATCCAATTTAGGCAGCATCATATTCTCATGAACATTAGAATCATTACCAAGAAACGTAAGTACCTGATAATTTAATTGGTGTGCGCGAGCTCTAGTAATTGGTCCAGTATATGTAGCAGTAGGGGCTGTGGGTGTAACAATGGTATGGATGTCCTCATCATCGTCCCCTTCTTGAAATGAAGTCGTCCTCGACGGAAGCTCATATTCCTCGCCCAAATAAAGCTTCAAATCTGCAATGTTAAAAGTGGAACTAACCCCAAAATCTGTAGGCAGCTCAAGTTTATATGCATTATCATTTATTTTCTCTAACACCTTAAAAGGACCGTCAGCGCGAGGCATTAGCTCTGATTTGCGCAACTTAGGAAATCTATCCTTACGCAAATGTAACCAAACAAGATCTCGAGGTGCAAACACATCATGTTTTCTACCCTTATCTCCAGCAAGTTTATATTTAGCATTCATACGCTTAATGTTTTCCTTAGTTAACTCATGCATTTTTAAAATCAATTCAACACGTTCTTTAGCATCAAAATTAACCAACTCCGAAGATGGAAGAGGCAACAAATCAATAGGTGCACAAGGTAGGAAACCATACACAACTTCAAAAGGGCACATCTTAGTAGTAGAATGCAATGAACGATTATAAGCAAATTCAATATGAGGCAAGCATTCTTCCCACATTTTCTTATTATTCTTCAAAACAGCCCTAAGCATAGTAGACAATGTTCTATTGACTACTTCAGTTTGTCCATCAGTTTGGGGGTGACAAGTTGTACTAAAAAGCAGTTTAGTCCCCAACTTAGCCCATAAACATCTCCAAAAGTGGCTAAGAAATTTAATATCATGATATGAAACAATAGTACTTGGCACACCATGCAAGCGAATTGATGAGGACATCAATACCATTGTTACACCCACAGCCCCTACTGTTACATATACTGGACCAATTACTAGAGCTCGCGCACGCCAATTAAATTACCAGGTACTTTCGTTTCTTGGTAATGATTCTAATGTTCATGAGATTATGATGCTGCCTAAATTGGATACATTTGTTTTGCTTTCAAATGAAGGGCCTAGCTTGGAGAAGGATGAACATTGGAGCAAGAACACGCATGAAGTTGATGGCATGCGCAAGGGGATCAAGAACGGAGTTACAAGTGATGATTTCAGGACTTTGAAGCCGCCATAAGGAGTGCATGAAGCCATGGACGAAATATACAAGATGCCACTTCATAATATTCGTCCATAGGCTATTCTAGGTGCTGCGTCACCTTATTAATGGGCCAGGCCCATGTAATTTCGAAATACTTATAAGTATAGGCTATTTTTAGAGTCCGTATGTGTGGGGAAACAAGAGTTAGGGTTGGTTTCGGACCCCACCCTCAAGGGCCACGAAATCCCCCTCTCTTCCTCCATATATACAGCCCTTAGGGCGTCGTTTAGACTTTGGGTTTTGTTTAGATTAAAAGTTCGCCATAGCTGCAACTTCGCGTACTTCGTTTGTGTCCAACGACCAGACCAAGACGTCACAGAACCCCACCTTGATCAATAAAGCTTTCATCTTAATTTAGTGATGAGGACATCAATACCATTGTTACACCCACAGCCCTACTGTTACATATACTGGACCAATTACTAGAGCTCGCGCACGCCAATTAAATTACCAGGTACTTTCGTTTCTTGGTAATGATTCTAATGTTCATGAGATTATGATGCTGCCTAAATTGGATACATTTGTTTTGCTTTTCAAATGAAGGGCCTAGCTTGGAGAAGGATGAACATTGGAGCAAGAACACGCATGAAGTTGATGGCATGCGCAAGGGGATCAAGAACGGAGTTACAAGTGATGATTTCAGGACTTTGAAGCCGCCATAAGGAGTGCATGAAGCCATGGACGAAATATACAAGATGCCACTTCATAATATTCGTCCATAGGCTATTCTAGGTGCTGCGTCACCTTATTAATGGGCCAGGCCCATGTAATTTCGAAATACTTAAGTATAGGCTATTTTTAGAGTCCGTATGTGTGGGGAAACAAGAGTTAGGGTTGGTTTCGGACCCCACCCTCAAGGGCCACGAAATCCCCCTCTCTTCCTCCATATATACAGCCCTTAGGGCGTCGTTTAGACTTTGGGTTTTGTTTAGATTAAAAGTTCGCCATAGCTGCAACTTCGCGTACTTCGTTTGTGTCCAACGACCAGACCAAGACGTCACAGAACCCCACCTTGATCAATAAAGCTTTCATCTTATATTCGCAATATCCAGATTGCAATCTCAGTTTCTTGCTTGTTCTTCGTTTGCTCGCAGGAAACAGGCCCTCGTGGTCAGGTTGATCGTGCTCCGGCATGGTCAATAACCCCTCGGAAGTTGGTTTAGCGATTGCTAAGGCGCGACGTCTCGCACGTTCGTAGTCGGATCGTCAAGGTCGACTCCCACAGAAAACGATAGCCACCATCTCATCGAAACATCGGGACACCTTTGCCTCTATCACGAATAATTTCATGAAAAAACAAATCAGCAACATTAACAGCATCATCGCTTTTATGTCAATGGTATAAAGTGTGCCATTTTCGAGAATCTATCCACGACAACAAATATGCTATCCCTCCCCTTCTTTGTTCGAGGTAAACCTAAAACAAAGTCCATAGATATATCCTCCCAAGGAACACTAGGTACAGGCAAAGGCATATATAAACCATGAGGATTTAGTCGTGACTTAGCTTTTTGACAAGTAGTGCAGCGAGCAACAAAACACTCAACATCCCGTCTCATCTTTGGCCAAAAGAAATGTGTAGCAAGTATATCCTCTGTCTTCTTCATGCCAAAGTGTCCCAATAATCCTCCTCCATGCGCCCCCTGCAACAACAAAAGACGAACAGAGCTAGTTGGAATGCATAGCTTGTTAGCACGAAACACAAATCCATCGTTAAGAATGAACTTGTTCCAAGTTCTCCCTTCCTTACAATTCTGCAATACATCTTTAAATTCAGCATCATGCACATATTGATCTCTGATGGTCTCCAAACCAAATATTTTGAAGTCAAGTTGCGAAAGCATAGTATAGCGACAAGACAATGCATCAGCAATAACATTTTCTTTACCCTTCTTGTGTTTAATGACATAAGGGAAAGTCTCAATGAATTCAACCCATTTAGCATGTCTACGATCCAGTTTAGCTTGACTTTTAATATGTTTCAAAGATTCATGATCAGAATGTATAACAAATTCTTTGGGCCATAAATAATGTTGCCAAGTTTCTAAAGTTCGAACAAGAGCATATAATTCTTTATCATAAGTAGAATGATTCAGACTAGGCGCACTCAATTTTTCAGAAAAGTATGCAACGGGTTTGCCATCTTGTAATAACGCACCTCCTAATCCAATTCCATTAGCATCACACTCAAGCTCAAAAGTCTTATTAAAATCAGAAGTTGGAGTAAAGGAGCATGTGTCAACTTATCTTTCAATACCGTGAAGGCTTCTTCCTGTGTGGTACCCCAAACAAAAGGTACATCCTTCTTTGTAACCTCATTGAGAGGTGCAGCAATGGTGCTGAAATCTCTCACAAAATGCCTATAGAATCCAGCAAGGCCAAGAAAACTCCTCACTTGTGTGACCGTTTTGGGATGCGGCCAACTCTCAATAGCTTCAATCTTGACTTTATCAACTTCAATTCCTTGTGGAGTAACAACATGGCCAAGAAAAGATACTCGGTCGGTGTAGAAGGTGCACTTCCCAAGGTTACCAAACAAACATGCATCACGTAGAGCAATAAAAACAACACGTAAATGTTCCAAATGTTCCTCCAAAGATCTGCTATAAATCATTATATCATCAAAATAGACTACCACAAATCGTCCAATGAAAGCACGTAAAACTTCGTTCATTAATCTCATGAAAGTACTAGGTGCATTAGTTAACCTAAAAGGCATGACTAACCACTCATATAATCCAAACTTAGTTTTAAATGTTGTTTTCCATTCATCTCCCAATTTCATACGAATTTGATGGTATCCACTACGCAAATCAACTTTGGAGAATATTGTAGAGCCACTCAATTCATCAAGCATGTCGTCTAGCCTAGGAATAGGATGATGATAATAAATAGTAATATTATTAATACCTCTATAATCAACACAAATACGCGACGTACCATCCTTTTTCGGCACTAAAATGATAGGGACATCACAAGGACTAAGGGATTCACGTATATAACCTTTGTCGAGCAGCTCATGTACTTGACGCATAATCTCCTTCGTCTCCTCTAGATTGGTACGGTATGGCGCACGGTTGGGTAATGATGCACCGGGAATTAAGTCAATTTGATGCTCAATCCCTCGAATAGGTGGTAATCCCGGTGGCACGTCTTGTGGAAAGACGTCAGCGAACTCCTGCAAAATGTTAGTGACAGCAGGAGGCAAAGAGGAAGGCATGTCCTCAAATGAAAATAATGCCTCTTTGCACACAAAAGCATAGCAAACAGATTTGCTAAAATCTAGATTATCAATATCAGATTTGGTGGCAAGTAAACATGCACTTTTCAATAATTTCATAAGCAACACTAGATGGTTTATTACTAGGCTTCATTTGTTGCTCAAATTCTTTTGCCACAATCTGATTTTCACTCTTATTTTTCTCCTGTTTTGCTTTATTAGCTCTATTAATATCATCTTTCAAAATGGAATCAGGAGTCATAGGAAGCAAAGTAATATTTTTGTCCTTATGAACAAGAGTATACTGATTGTTTCTACCATGGTGTACAATTTTTTTTTATCAAATTGCCATGGTCTACCAAGTAATAAGGAACATGCTTGCATAGGTACCACATCACAATCAACATAATCATCATATGTAGAGATACTAAAATGCACACGAACGGTACGTGTTACCTTAACCTTGCCGCTGTTGTTGAACCATTGGATGTAGTAAGGATGTGGATGCGGTCTTGTGGTGAGAGAGAGCTTCTCCACCATCTCCATCCTAACCAAGTTGTTGCAGCTCCCTCCATCTATGATGGCGCGAATAGAATGTTCCTTCACAACTTCCTTTGTACGGAACAAATTATGCCTCTGATTTTGCTCAGCTTGTGTAACCTGCACACTCAAAACACGTTGAGCAACTAAACATTCATACCTGTCAGCATCTTCAGCAGCCATGTATTGTGTCTCATGATCAGAATCATCTCCACAGTGTTCTTCATGTGTAATAAGAGCCAAAGTCTCCTCATCATAGTCACTAGCGGACTCATACCCACCATCCTCAGTAGCAAACATCACACGCTGAGATTTGCATTCTCTCACAAAATGTCCTCTTCCCTTACAACGACGACAAATAATATCACTTGTGTGCCCTGTTGATCCCATGGAAGAAGAAGAGCTCTGCACAGACCCGACAGGTGTGCTCTTGGCAGATAGTGGTGGTTGTGCCTGCTTTATTGTATCACGGCTGGAGGTGGCACCTGATGGAGGTGCTGGTGTAGTGGAAGTAGAGGATGCACGTGGTGTCCATGATGAAGATCGACCTGCAGAAAAGTTAGTTCACGCCAATGCGTGTCGATCCTGTACTTCACGTTCAGCTTTACAAGCAAGATGGAATAAACGAGTGATATTATTATACTCCTTATACTCTAGAATGGTCTGAATCTCTCTATTTAATCCACCCATAAAACGTGCAAGCATAGCTTCTTTCTCCTCAACAATACCACATCTAATCATGCCAGTTTGTAATTCCTGATAATATTCCTCTACAAAAAAATTTCCTTGTCTTAAACGCTACAATTTTTGAAGTAATTCACGTTGATAATATGGTGAAACCCAACGAGTACGCATAGCAGTTTTCAAAGCAGCCCAAGTAGCTGGAATATGATATAATCTACAATGTTCAGACCACCAAACACATGCAAAGCTAGTGAAAGCACAAACAATAGCAGGAACACGTCTCTCCTCAGGATATTGTAAACATGTAATTCGCTGTTCAGTTTCTAACTCCCAAGTAAGATATATATATCAGAAACATATCTACCCTCAAATGGTGGAATATTAAATTTTAGTTTAGGGAGATGGTCATGATCTCGTACCTGAGGGGGAGCCCTACCATTGCCACTATTTGCATGTGGATGACCTGGTGGTTGTAGTGCTAGTGGTTGCACGTAATTCTGATTTTGATCAACCCCATCCTCTTAATCTCCCGCAAAATCCTCCTCCTCTGCATCAGCAGCAAGAGCCACAGAAGTATCAACAGCAGCATCAACAGTTTGGCCAGGCGCAAGAGGGAGACGGCTCACTCGGCGGAGGGCTGTTTCGTGACGTGGAGGTAGTCATTGTTGTTGTTATAGAGGTGCGTTAGGTGCAGCCGGTGGTGGTGGTGGTGGAAGACGCGCGAGCAATTCATTAAACTTGTTATCGAGCTTTGTTTCGAACGTCTTCTTCATGCCATCTATCTTCTCCATGGCCTCTTCAAATCTTTTTAGCACATCTTGCACCTGTCCACTCATCATTTGCTGAAATTTATCATGCAACTCCTTATTCGTCATGTTCTCCCAGTCAGTCTCGTCGGCTTGTGATCTTGCCATGTTTAGCAGCAATAGAAACACACAAGAATATGATCCTATAGACTACTAACAAGAGGTGGTGGTGGGTGTCACAAATCCATCAAGAAAATCTCAAATTCTTACCAGTTCTTACCCAGCAGCAGGCGGTGATCGGCAACCGTCGTAGTCAAAACTCTCCAAGCTTGGATAGAGCGATTACTAGGGAGAGTCAAATGCACGACGTAGATGTATGTGGAGATGGGAAGGCTTATAATATGGTAGCAAAAAAGGTCAGTAATAATCAATTCAGAGATGCAAAGTTGAATAAATGCTCAACGACGATACTGTGATGGTCCTAGGCTAGACCGTGCTAGAGACGCGAGCCTAGAACACTAACAAAATCACGGTGTTGCACGTAAACAAGGGAGAAGCACACTCTGATTTTTCTCTCTTTTTTTTTCTTTTTTGCACTTTTTTATTTTTTTGCTCTGCAACAATTTTTTTTCCGAAAAAGTCTACAAATGGTCTAAAAACTACCTAGCCAGAATTTTCCAGACTTAGTTTTTTTAGTTTGGAACTATTTTTCTACTGTGGGTAGCACGGAATCTCGGGAGTCCTACTCTGTCACAACCCAAAGTATCGTGTGATTTGGAACTCGAAAACAAAGCAACAAATACTGGACTCGGACTAGTGGCGGAGATGAATCTGGTGGAACTCAAACTGGTGGCGGCGATGAATCTGGTGGAACTCGGACTGGTGGCGGATATATGTTGCAGGTGGACTCGGATTGGCATGATGGCGGCGGATATGTGGTGGCGTATATGGACTCGGATTGGCGGTGAATACGTCGTGGTGGTATATGGCAGCGGCGATGAAGTTGGTGCGGTGGTGGTATACGACAACAACGATGATGATGATGCAGTGGTGATATATGGCAGCTGTGACGAAACAACCTGTGAACATAACTCAAAACTCTAAAGGACTAGAGGCTAAGACCAGCAACTTGACACGACGATGCAACCGCAAATTCAACAAAGCAAATACATAAAAGATTATGCAAAGGCTCAGATGGGTTCGGATAGGATGGACTAACCCTATTTTTTTGGCTTTTGCGTGGACTGTAGGTATGAAGAACAGACTCGATCTAAGCTATGAAAAACTGTAAAATCTCACCGAGCAACTTGAAAATCTGATACCACTTGATAGAGGCGAAGGTGTCCCGATGTTTCAATGAGATGGTGGCTATCATTTTCTGTGGGAGTCGACCTTGACGATCCGACTACGAACGTGCAAGACGTCGCGCCTTAGCAATCGCTAAACCAACTTCCGAGGGGTTATTGACCACGCCGGAGCACGATCAACCTGACCATGAGGGTCTGTTTCCTGCGAGCAAACGAAGAACAAGCGAGAAACTGAGATTGCAATCTGGATATTGCGAATATAAGATGAAAGCTTTATTGATCAAGGTGGGGTTCTGTGATGCCTTGGTCTGATCGTTGAACACAAACGAAGTACGTGAAGTTGCAGCTATGCCAAACTTTTAATCTAAACAAAACCCAAAGTCTAAATGATGCCCTAAGGGCTGTATATATGGAGGAAGAGAGGGGGAATTTCATGGCCCTTGGAGGAGGGGTCCGAAACCAACCCTAACTCTTGTTTCCCCACACATACGGACTCTAAAAATGGCCTATACTTAAGTATTTTGAAATTACATGGGCCTGGCCCAATAATAAGGTGACGCATCATCTAGAATAGCATCTGGACGAAATTTATGAATTGACATCTTGTGTATTTTGTCCAAGGCTTAATGCACTCTTTATGGTGGCTTCAAAGTCCCCTCGCGCATGCCATCATCTCCATGCTTGGTCTTGCTCCAGTGTTCATCCCTCTTATCCATGCCAGGCCCTTCATTTTTAAGCAAAACAAATGTATCCAATTTAGACAGCATCATATTCTCATGAACATTAGAATCATTACCAAGAAACGAAAGTACCTGATAATTTAATTGGCGTCCGCGAGCTCTAGTAATTGGTCCAGTATATGTAGCAGTAGGGGCTGTGGGTGTAACAATGGTATGAATGTCCTCATCAATAATACTTTTCCTTAATTTTAGCCACCTAACATTTCTTAAGCAATTTGTTTAATATATTTTTCAGAAATATTAAACAAGCCGAGGCACAAAACCGGGCATGGTCTGTGCGCCAAAGGCTCCCTACTGGCGAAATGAAAAAAGAAAACGAAAACAACCTCACCCAAAGTTGGAATACAATGCATGTCCCTTTATCATCCCATGCATATCTCTCCTTTTTTGTTAAGAATATACGTGTGTTCTTTTTTTTCTGGGGAATATACGTGTGTTCTCCTACTACATGCTCTTGTTCCACATAACACATTCAGCCTAGCAATAAAGTACGTACCTACAAAGGCTTATACGTAAAATAGTTGTGGCCTATTTGTTCATAAAATTACAAAGAAAGAACAAACAAAAGGAGAAAACAAAAGCACGTCTTGGAGGGTCACACAATGCACCCCATACCAGCCCATCTTATCGAGCCCAATAACGCATAATCCCAACCCACAATAAAACAATATGGGCAAAGCGGGCAGCCAACATACGAGATGACGTCAGCCTGACATCAACTGAATGAGACATAAGGGCATGGCCAATGATATGCTTCAAACCTGATGCCCCATTATCCAACTAGGCTCGGATGGCAGGTGGAGCTGGTATGGTAGCCTCGCAGTGTGTCAGAGTGTGTCAGAGTGGCTTCCACAGGAGGCGGGCGCTTCATGGGAGAAGGAAGAAAAGAGAAGAGAAAGAGGGGAAAAGGAGGTGAGAGATGGAACTTGGTGCTCACATGGGAGATAGAAGATGACACAAGTGTGGGGGCATGGTAATGGCTCGCTCAGTTTAGCGCGTTGTGTGATAAGTACCAAGTTGATGCCTCGTTTTCTTTTCTTCCTAGCTGGATGGGCCGGGGCATCACTAGGTGATGCTTTCTTTGTTCATGCCCTAAGTATATCTCATTCAGCTGAGTTTCAGGCGCTTTGATTTTAACTAGTCAATGTGTACGTGCAATGCACGTTAATTTGGAAGTATATTAAGTGCATGCGGATGTTAAGTAGGATATTATTTGCATGTTATTATGTGATTAGCACTATATTTGGCATGAAATTAATTGCACGCTAACGTGTTGAGCGCTCGACATTGAAGTAGTCTAGATCGTTGGATTGGCATGATTTAATGGCTGCGATTAACCGGATCTGCCCCTTTGGATCTTTTTATATTGGTGTAGACTAGTAATAATGTACGTGCAATGTACGTTTATATTAGGTAGGATATTAATTGCATGTTATATTAAGTAAGATATATCTATTGCACGTTGATATTTGGTAAGATATCAATTATTTTTTCGTTGGAATGGTAGGATATTAATCATATGACAGATTTCAAGGGATAGCGTTGAGTCAAAATATGTTTATAACCAATGGCAATGATGGGTAATTAGAGCGTTAAACGTGTTTGGTGCTCAACATTGGAGCGATTTGAACCGCTAGATAACATGATTTGACGGTTGAGATGGTTTGAATCTGCCCATTTGGGTCTTTTTATATATTATATATATATATATATAGTGTTACTATTCATCACCCAAGGTGCAGAATAAGTTATTCTTCATTCGAAGTAATCTTACGATCATTTCATAATTAAATTATGTTTGGAATTCAAATAGTAACATTTCTATTGATTCACTACGTAAAATTTGACATAAGAAAATAAAAAATATAGGTCATAAGACAAGAAAATTTGCAATTTGTGTTTATTTTAGACTATGTTTTTACGTTTGTAATTTTACATAACATAAATTATTTTTTACGGCGATTATATATTTTCTTACGGTCCCTTTTCGCGTCGGAAATAAGACAAAACTTACGGAACGTAAAATTACGGTGCATTGATGATAAAATAAAGGGAGGTAAAGAATAATTATTTCTCACCCAGAATGACGAATAACGCGACTGAAAGGTGCTTCTAGGTCCTTGGGACCCGTTTCCTGTTAAAAAAAGCGCTTAGATCGTCTTGATCGGATCCGACGGTGATGCTTTCCATACACTTATTTCATTTTTCTCTTTCTGTCAAAACTTAGACTTATCCCGACAACTATCCCCGCGTGGCCGCCGCCAATGGCGTCTCTTCTCCGCCTCCAGGCCCTTTTCTCCCTTAGGCTGGCCACTCCCCGCCGTCTCCCATCCCATCTCCGCTGTGCCGCAGCAGTTGCGTCTCCGCTCCCTCGCCGCCTCCCTGCTGCCGCCTCGAACGGCTCGCCGGAGCAGCGGGCCTCGGAAACGGTAGTCCTCTCTCCCGTTTGACACTGCTTCTGCTTAATTATTTGAGTCACTGGTCACTGATGATCTATGGAATGTGACGTTTTTGCACATTGGGGGTTCTGAGTGCAGTACTGCAGCTTAAACGGAAAGAAAGTTTTTATGTTACCTTTTTGTATTGGTACTTTGTAGTTTCAGAATATACTGTGTATTAATAATCAGTTTTGCTAAAGCACATCTAGATATGCTTCAATTTCCCCTTCAAAGCTTGATTTTGTTGTATCCCAATCGGAAATGGCATGTTTATTGACTTACCTCTGATGTTGCTCCAATTTGATATGCAGGATTTGGAGTCGGGGTTGTATCTAGTGGCGACACCCATTGGGAACCTCGAGGATATCACCTTGAGGTATATTATTTACTTAGCTGTTATATGGTACCTCTCAGTACCAGGTGAGTACTAACGGTTAGGCTAATCGAAGTGAAAAGTGGTAGATTTTTTTTTTTTTTTTTGGCACACAGGTGAACAAACTTCAGACATTTTTTTGTTTGCGAGTAATATCTATGAAGTTTAATTATGTGTTTTGACAAAAGAGAAAGTGGAGCGACGAGGCAACTATTTATTCAAATTCCCTAGTGCTCCATAGCCCTTAGTATATCATACATCAGTCGGCTTTTTCAAGCCTCTTAAACTGCTACTATGATAGTGGTTGCAGAGACCTTAATAGCACCCCAAGTTCTGGGTTCGACTCCTGGTGGGAGAGGATTTAAACAGGTCTGGGTAAAATTTTCTGAAATAAAGGGCTGTGGGGCTGTTGCCCTACAGTAATTACTCAACAACAACAACAACAAAGCCTTTAGTGCCAAAGAAGTTGAGGCAGGCTAGAGCTGAAACCCATAGGAATCTCGCAACCAACTCATGGTTCTAGCACATGGGTGACAAGCTTCTACGCACCCCTGTCCATGGCTAGTTCTCTGGTGATACCCCAGTCCTTCAGATCTCTCTTTACGGACTCCTCCCATGTCAAGTTCGGTCTACCCTGACCTCTCTTGACATTATCAGCACCCTTTAGCTGTCCGCTATGCACTGGATCTTTTGGAGGCTTGCGCTGAACATGCCCAAATCATCTCAGATGATGTTGGACAAGCTTCTCTTCAATTGGTGCTACCCAAACTCCATCTCGTATATCGTTATTCCAGACCCGGTCCTTCCTTGTGTGACCACACATCCATCTCAACATCGGCATCTCCGCCACGCCTAACTGTTGAACATGTCGCCTTTTACTTGACCAACACTCAGCACCATATAACATTGCGGGCCGAATCGCCGTCCTATAGTACCTGCCTTTTAGCTTTTGTGGCACTCTCTTGTCATAGAGAACGACAGAAGCTTGGCGCCACTTCATCCATCCGGCTTTGACTCGATGGTTCACATCTTCATCGATATCCCCATCCTTCTGCAGCATTGACCCCAAATATCGGAAGGTGTCCTTCTGAGGCACCACCTGCCCATCAAGGCTAACCTCCTCCTCCTCGTGTCTAGTAGTATTGAAACCGCACCTCATGTAATCGGTTTTAGTTCTACTAAGTCTAAACCTTTCGATTCCAAGGTTTGTCTTCATAGCTCTAACTTCCTGTTAACCCCCGTCCGACTATCACCGACTAGCACCACATCATCCGCGAGAGCATACACCATGGGATATCTCCTTGTATGTCCCTTGTGACCTCATCCATCACCAAAGCAAAGAGATAATGGCTCAAAGCTGACCCTTGGTGCAGTCCTATTTTAATCGGGAAGTCATCAGTGTCGCCATCACTTGTCCGAACACTTGTCACGACATTATCGTACGTGTCCTTGATGAGGGTAATGTGCTTTGTTGGGACTTTGTGTTTCTCCAAGGCCCACCACATGACGTTCCGCGGTATCTTATCGTAGGCCTTCTCCAAGTCAATGAACACCATATGCAGGTCCTTTTGCTCCCTGTATCTCTCCATAAGTTGTTGTACCAAGAAAATAGCTTCCATGGTTGACCTCCCAGGCATGAAACCAAACTGATTTTTGGCCACGCTTGTCATTCTTCTTAATCGATGCTCAATGACTCTCTCCCATAGCTTCATTGTATGGCTCATCAGCTTAATTCCATGGTAATTAGTACAACTCTGAACATCCCCTTTGTTCTTGAAGATTGGTACTAATATACTCCGTCTCCATTCTTCTGGCATCTTGTTTGCCCGAAAAATGAGGTTGAAAAGCTTAGTTAGCCATACTATCGCTATGTCTCCGAGGCCTCTCCACACCTCAATGGGGATACAATCGGGGCCCATCGCCTTGCCTCCTTTCATCCTTTTTAGAACTTCTTTGACCTCAGACTCCTGGATTCGCCACACAAAACGCCTGCTAGTATCATCAAAGGAGTCGTCCAGTTCAATGGTAGAGCTCTCATTCTCCCCATTGAACAGCTTGGTTAATTTTTTTTTCCAAAAGGAATTAGGCTTTCCAAGATTGAGACCTGAGGTCTTCTCTGCTGTAATATAGGAGCTTTTCTTGACTTCCAAATGTTCTAAGCAGCAGCAACAATAATCTCCATGAAGCAGACCAGAAAAACCAGTTTTAGTCTTTTCAAAGGATTGAACCATAGTGCTAGCAGAAATCCAAGAAACTCCAGCAATAGACCAGCATCGAGAGGCAAAACTACATTCAAAGAATAGATGATCTCTTGTTTTCAACTGGTTAGAAGAACATAACACACAATTTGGGCCAGAGTCAAGCTCAGTGTTTCCTAAGCATCATATCTATAGTGTTCAAACGGTCGTTTAACAACAACCAGGCAACAACTTCTGCTTGCGGATGCATTGGCATTTCCAAAGCGTAGAAAAGAAGCTGTCCATCTGAACCCCATTAAAAAGGAATTTGTATAATTAGCAGGAGTGAATCGGCCAGAGTTCAGTCTATATATCCATTGATCTGGTTGACTATTGTCCCCTCTCAAAGCAAAAGCTCATCCATCTCCTGATGCATACTCCTATAATAAGCTGATGATTATTTTTGCAGGGCATTGCGTGTTCTGAAATGTGCTCATGTGATACTCTCTGAAGACACAAGGCATTCTGGAAAGTTACTTCAGCATTACAACATCAAAACACCTCTTGTGAGTTAATTTCATACCCAGCTTTGTCATGTCAGAGCTACCAGTAGCTGCACCTTCGACATGGCTGTGATTGTCTACAGTCAAACTTAGAACTTAAAATTTAAGTTTGCAGCTCAGCTTCCATAAGTTCAACGAACGAGAGAGAGAGCCCATTATCTTAAAGAGGCTCCATGAAGGGGAAGCAATTGCAGTGATTAGTGATGCTGGTACTCCAGGCATCAGTGACCCTGGCATGGAGCTGGTAAATCAGTTTGCTCTATTTAATTTTTTCAACCTGCATCTTTCATTGACGAAGCAAAGAATAATGATTTGACAGTCACTTCACTTAACAGTACCATAAATAGAATGGTATACATGCTATTGGTTAGTTGATGACTTGCTCGTTTGGTACGAGATAAATTCATTAGCAATGAACAACATCGGAACATGTTTTTAGGTCTCATGGTGTTCCATTATGTGTGAGATATTAAGCATGTTGTACCGTTGGTCACAGGCTAGACTATGCGCGACTGAAAAAATCCCTGTTATTCCCATTCCTGGGCCTTCTGCAGCAATTGCCGCTCTTTCTGCATCGGGTTTGCCAACAGAGGAATTCACATTTGGTAAAATATGTCAATACTGTACTCTTCATTTATCAATCGTAATCATTCTTTCGATTCAGTAAAAAGGACAGACCCAGTGCTAGAAGCTCCCACACCAAGTGGGGTCTGGGGAAGGATTATACGAGGCAAGCCTTACCCCTGCACAGTGCAATGCAGAGAGGCCGCGTCGACCCCAGGACCTCTTGGCACAAGTGGGAAGTACTTCACCACTGCGCTAGGCCTGTCCCTCATTCTTTCGATTCAGTACTGATTTTTATTTCTAGTGGGTTTCTTACCAAGGCATGGTCGATCAAGAAAAGCCAGGCTTGAGGTATCTGCTCGTGAGGCTGTGACACAAATATTCTATGTTCCTCCTCATGGAATTCATCAGTTTCTTCTTGATGCTGCTTCATCTTTTGGCGATTCAAGGTAACAGATATTTTCACACCTGCATGTTGTTGCATGATCTACAAATATTTTTAATACAAAATGGCAAGTGGAAGCATGCAAACCACAGTAGTACCACATCTCTCTGTTGTGATGTCACACACATGTCGAATATGATTATTGCTATTGAAGCCAATAATCCCTTTTTTCCTCTAGACAAAAAATAGTAATCACTGTACGAGCAGCTTTGTTCCTATTTAAGTACAAAATATTTATAGTTGTGGTATTAGTGTGTGCAAGTCTTCTTTCAGATTTGTTGACCTGTTTTGTTTCATTTGTGTTGAGGTACAGGTCATGTGTTATTGCAAGGGAGATTACCAAATTGCATGAAGAGGTAGTCCTGCAATCACCTCCTGTGTAACCTACCCATTCTCTTATTTCCTACATTGTCCTTTTCTTTATTATTTGTGAATATCCTATATTGTCTTTCTTGTTGTACAATCTTCAATGAATTCTGGTGGATGGTTACAACATCACATCCACTCTAGACAGACATTTTTGACTTGATGTGCTTTGATTTACAAAGCTACATTACTGAATGTGCTGCCAGGAGCCACCTGATCAGCTGCTTCTTTATACTCCCTCCGTTCCTAAATATAGGTCTTTTTTACATTTCAAATGGACTACAACATACGTATGTATGTAGACATATTTTAGAGTGTAGATTCACTCATTTAGCTCCGTATGTAGTCACTTGTTGGAATCTCTAGAAAGACTTATATTTGGGAACGGAGGGAGTACTTGGTAGTGTTGACTTGTACACTTATACTGAATTATTATTTTTTTACCATCTGAACTCCGATGAAAGGGAGCCTTGGTGCAGGGGTAAAGTTGTTGCCTTGTGACCATGAGGTCACAGGTTTGAGTCCTGGAAACAGCCTTTTGCAGAAATGTAGGGAAAGGCTGCGTACAATAGACCCAAAGTGGTTGGACCCTTCGTGGACCATGCGCAAGCGGGAGCTACGTGCACAGGGCTGCCCCCTACCATCTGAACTCCGATGTCTGATCCCTTTGCATGGACGCCCTCATTTGCTATACGGGTTAATACGTGTGCACTCATAAATATTGGTTCTGTGAAGTGTGGTGTACCTATATAGAGCAGTGTGACCCATCTTGTAGTGTTTAAATCACGTGTATACTCCCTCCGTCCCAAAATTCTCGTCTTAGATTTGTCTAGATACGGATGTATCTAATACTAAAATGTGACTTGATATATCCGTATTTAGACAAATCTAAGACAAGAATTTTGGGACAGAGTGAGTATTTATTTAAGTTGGGAAAAGAATAAATTGTAAATAATCTCACTTTCCCCAAATACAGGTTCGTGCCATTCCATGTAAATTTATAATTTTGGTATTTTTCTACTTTGCAGTCCTGAACTTTATATAAATCTTGCAGTTTTGGCGAGGAACCCTAGGCGAAGCAAATGAAGCCTTTGCAACTCGACAGCCAAAGGGAGAAATCACCATCCTCATAGATGGGAACTCAATTTCAATTGATGAAACACCATCTGATGATTTTCTTGAGCATGAACTCAGAGAATTGATGGCAAAAGGGCATGCTCTTTCAACGGTGCATATTCCACTCAATTCCTTGATACATTTCAAGCTTTCAAGAAAGTTTTGGGATTTGCAGTTTTGCCTGCATAGTTGCCTGCATAGTGTCAAAAACGTTCTTATATTATGGGATGGAGGGAGTATCTTACAAGATAATGATCATGCGATCATCTTATTTCTTTTCTTCTGAACTACTGTTATCAATTATAGGCGGTGAAATTGGTGGCCGAAGCTACATCAGCAAAGAAGAAAGATGTTTATGCACTAGCACTGAGGGTGTTTGGAAAATGACTAAAATGCAATCCATTTGCTCACATCTGGGCATGCTAACATCTTCACCGTGGTACTTTCTAGACCATATTCCAATTATTATCATTTTGTTTGAACATGTTGGGTAGCATATTGCTCTTGTGCATCTACAGTGCGGAGCCATATTAGGAATGTCCATGGTCGATGTTTGCTTCAACATGGGAATGTCAGCTATTTCGTAAGATTGCTGGAGAACTATATCACTTTTCGTCGTTGGTTCTTCCCAGTACGGTGCTCATATGGAACAGCCATATTTACCATTCAAATATTTTCTCGGCCATACAGCATGGCCAAGAGGTTGCGGCCCATCAAAGTAGCCCGTTTCATCGATTGAGAATCAGCTAGAGATGTATTGGAAATTTGTAATTTTTGAAGTTGTCTTTCCTCCTTTTCTAATTGCTATAGTTTGGTGTCAAAGTATGGTTGATCCGTAAATAACATTTTTGTCTTCCGAAAAGGAGGTTGAAACCCCTCGCCTATGCATACAAGGATGCACACAGACATCTTTATTATATATTATTCAACAGAGCTTGATGAAAAAATACATTAATTATCCCAAAGCCACCACCTTCCTGATGACCTCCGTTGCTACACCTACAAGCTTGATGATATGTCTTCACCTTGCACAAACACACACCATCTAAACCAATGGCATCGCCAAGCTGCCCCATGATGAGCTAAGAGCATCAACCGGTTAGGTGACACCTAGCGTGCGCTATCCTGTTAACATGTTGACTTTGTCAGGCCCAACTGTCATCAACACCACCATGGCGCCACAACACAGCCACCCTGCGTGCGTGCGTCCATCGTCGAGACTCCACTGCGCCATGCCGTCGTCGATGCGGTAGATGCAACACTGCTCCACCTCCTGGCCCCTTTAGTCAGCACTTACTCCAAAACGATGCCCCCAAGAGGTAAATGGCACCAGAGGAGCTGTGTGACGCCCGGATAATTAAGCTACAGTAACACTCTACTAATGATGCCATGTCACCACGATTACTGTTGTCAATCTCGCGATGATTTAAATCCCGTTCGAATTCAAATTTAATTTAAAGTTAAATACATATAGTTTTTCAAATGGCAAAATAAAAATGTGGGTTAGGTTACAAATATTCCCTAACTTTTTTCATGAATTATCCAACATATTTTGAATTAATAAAATGTCCATAACCTGTTTAAAACACAGTTAGCAACAATTAAATTTACCGTTTCAATTTAAATAAATATCCAACCTTTTCAAAATAAATTGTAAATCGGTGTGCCACTTTAAAAAATATTTCTTAGTAATTATGTGCTAAGTGGCACATTTGACAAAGTTTGTTTGATAGCTAAATAAATAGAAAACCATAGAGAAAATAGAAAATAGTAAATGGAGAAGGAACCTAACTACTGTGCACTTTGGCCCATCATACACAGTACTGGCCTAGCCCACCCTCTCTCTCCTTCAACCTCCTACTACAGGAGGCAGGGAGGCCGCATCCATGGCACCCCGGGCACGTGCCGGCCATCCCCCGACCCCCTTTGAGGTTAAGAGCATCCTCACACCTCCCTCGAAACCCTAGCGCCATTCCCTCCTTTCTCCTGCGCCGCTTTCTTCCACCTCGCCCGCAGTCGAACCACATCGCCATGGCCGACCTCATCCTCGTGGCCACTGCCCTCCCCATCGTCTGAGACTGCGCCGGGAGCACCGCCTCTGTCGTCTTCATCGACTACGTGGACGCATTCGAGCTCCAGACCCCTGCCTCGCGCGGATCGACGCCCTCGTCCACCGTGGATCGCTGCCGCCGTCCGTCTGCTCCAAGCCTCCCTCGAGCCCATCTTTGCACCTCTACAGGGCCCCTGTGAGCTCCCTCTCGAATCCCCTCTCTGCCCCGCTCAGTTTGATGCCCGTAGTTTGTCGTTTCTGTGCTCACCCGTGGTCGCCATGGTCGTGCCTGAGCTCGCCATCGAGCGCGCGCTGCCTGCGCCTTGCCTCGTTCGGGTCGCGCCCTTGCGCGCGTGCGCCTGCACAGGGCCACACCCTGCCTCGCCCCAGGGGCCGCGCTCGTCGCCCCCTGCTGCTTTGCCTTGTTCGCGCCGGCCGACGCTCGCCTCCCCGCCACTCGCCCGCCGCCCGCTGCGTGCCGCTGCCACCCGTGCGCCCCGCGCCCACGCCCCACTGCCCGCTGCGTTCGCGCGCCTCCTCCCCTGTCCGCTGCTCGTGCTGCCCTGCTTCTCGCGCTGCTACAGCCGCCGGTGCCCGCGGCCACGACCACTGCCACCGCCGCCCCGCACGCGCCGGCTGGCCCCGTCCGCTCCTCCTTGCGCCGCACCCGGCAGTCGCCGGCACGCGCCCGCACGCCACCTATCGCCGCCGTCCACAGCTCCTCCCTCGCCGGGCCTCGCCCCTCCGGTCCGCACGCGCCGTGTCGCTCGGAGCCGCGCCCGGCCGCAGCTAAGCTGGGCGGGTGCCCAGGCGGGTTCGCCCCGCACATGATGCCCGTCGCCCGTTAGCCCGCCTCGCTGTGCCCCTTTGGCCCATTGATAGCCAGGCCCCACGCCCCAGAACAAATGTATAAAAAAAGAAGTAAAAAATAATAATATAAAAAATAATTAAAATAATTAATCAATTAGTGAATTAATCCTGATTAATTATGCTATTAATTAAAACATTAATCTGTCACTGACTAATGGGGCTCACACTTAATTAATCCTATTTAGTTTAAACAAATCCTATTACACCTTTGCCTCAATGACAGGTGGGTCTCACTGGACCCGCTGGTCAGGTTTGACTCTGGTCAGCTGGGTTGGACCTGCTAACGTCATGGTGATGTCATGCTGACATCACCTTTCACTGTTCTGGATAATGTTCGATTTAATTAATTAAATAAATTTCAGAAATACATAAAACCTTGATAAATCATAGAAAATAAACCGTAACTCGGATCTAAATACTTTGTACATGAAAGTTGCTCAAAACGACGAGACAAATCCGAATAAGCAGCCCGTTCGTCTGCCACACATCCATAGCATAGCGAACACGCAACTTTCCCCCTCCGGTTCATTTGTTCGAAAACGTGAAACGCCGGGATACTTTCCCGGATGTTTCCCCCTTCGCCACTATAGCCTAGTACCGCGTTAGGTCACTCCTAGCACTGCGTATTGCCATGTTATGCTTTGTGATGCTTTGATTGCTATGTTATTTATTGTGTTCCCCCTCTGTTATTTCTTTCCGATAGACCCCGAGACCGCGGTTGAACCAGTGATCGACTACTTCACCTTTGAGGGTCCGTTTCTGTCTGCGGAGCAACCAGGCAAGGCCCCCCTTGATCACCAGATATCGCCTATTCTTCTCTCTACTGCTTGCATTAGAGTAGTGTAGCATGTTACTACTTTCCGTTAATCCTATTCTGATGCACAACCTGTCCTTGCTACTACTATTGTTACCTTTACTTGCAATCCTAAATGCTTAGTATAGGATACTAGTATTCCGTCAGTGGCCCTACATTCTTGTCTGTCTGCCATGCTATTGAGTTGTAATTCTTGAGTTGTAAGTAAAAAAGAAGTGTGATGATCATCATTATTAGAGCATTGTCCCAGTGAGGAAAGGATGATGGAGACTATGATTCCCCCACAAGTCAGGATGAGACTCCGGACGAAAAATTAAAAAAAGGAAAAAAAGAAAAGAGGCGAAAATGAAAAAAGAAGGCCCAAATAAAAAAATGTGAGAGAAAAAGAGAGAAGGGACAATGTTATTATCCTTTTTCCACACTTGTGCTTCAAAGTAGCACCATGATCTTCATGATAGAGAGTCTCCTATGTTGTCACTTTCATAAACTAGTGGGAATTTTACATTATAGAACTTGGCTTGTATATTCCAATGATGGGCTTCCTCAAATTGCCCTAGGTCTTCGTGAGCAAGCAAGTTGGATGCACACCCACTTAGTTTCTTTTGTTGAACTTTCATACACTTATAGCTCTAGTGCATCCGTTGCATGGCAATCCCTACTCACTCACATTGATATCTATTAATGGGCATCTCCATAGCCCGTTGATATGCCTAGTTGATGTGAGACTATCTTCTCATTTTTTGTCTTCTCCACAACCACCATTCTATTCCACCATAGTGCTATATCCATGGCTCACGCTCATATATTGCGTGAAGATTGAAAAGTTTGAGAACATCAAAAGTATGAAACAATTGCTTGGCTTGTCATCGAGGTTGTGCATGATTTAATATTTTGTGTGATGAAGATAGAGCATAGCCGGACTATACGATTTTGTAGGGATAACTTTTTTTGGCCATGTTATTTTGAGAAGACATGATTGCTTAGTTAGTATGCTTGAAGTATTATTATTTCTATGTCAATATTAAACTTTTATCTTGAATCTTTCAGATCTGAACATTCATGCCACAATAAAGAAAAAATACATTGAGAAATATGTTAGGAAGCATTCCACATCAAAAATTCTGTTTTTATCATTCACCTACTCGAGGACGAACAGGAATTAAGCTTGGGGATGCTTGATACGTCTCCAACGTATCTATAATTTTTGATTGCTCCATGCTATTATATTATCTATTTTGGATGTTAATGGGCTTATTTTTACACTTTTATATTATTTTTGGGACTAACCTATTAACCGGAGGCCTAGCCCAAATTGCTGTTTTTTTTTTCTATTTTCGTGTTTCACCGAAAAGGAATATCAAACGGAGTCCAAATGGAATGAAACCTTTGGGAGCGTTATTTTTGGAACAAACGTGATCCAGGAGACTTGGAGTGGACGTCAAGAAACAATCGAGGAGGCCACAAGGCAGGGGGCACGCCCACCCCCCTAGGCGCGCCCTCCACCCTCGTGGGCCCCTCGTTGCTCCACCGACCTACTTATTCCTCCTATATATATCCATATACCCCGCAAACATCCAGGAGCACCAAAAAACCCTATTTCCATCGCCGCAACCTTATGTACCCAAGAGATCCCATCTTGGGGCCTTTTCCGGAGCTCCGCCGGAGGGGGTATTGATCATGGAGGGCCTCTACATCAACTCCATGGCCCCTCCGATGATGTGTGAGTAGTTTACTCAAGACCTTCGGGTCCATAGCTAGTAGCTAGATGGCTTCTTCTCTCTCTTTGGATCTCAATACAAAGTTCTCCTCGATTCTCTTGGAGATCTATTCGATGTAATCTTCTTTTGCGGTGTATTTGTCGAGATCCCATGAATTGTGGGTTTATGATCAAGTTTATCTATGAACAATATTTGAATCTTCTTTGAATTCTTTTGTGGATGATTGGTTTATCTTTGCAAGTCTCTTTGAATTACCAGTTTGGTTTGGCCTACTAGATTGATCTTTCTTGCAATGGGAGAAGTGCTTAGCTTTGGGTTCAATCTTGCGGTGCTCGATCCCAGTGACAGAAAGGGAAACGACACGTATTGTATTGTTGCCATCAGGGATAAAAAGATGGGGTTTACATCATATTGCATGAGTTTATCCCTCTACATCATGTCATCTTGCTTAAGGCGTTACACTGTTCTTATGAACTTAATACTCTAGATGCATGCTGGATAGCGGTCGATGTGTGGAGTAATAGTAGTAGATGCAGAATCGTTTCGGTCTACTTGTCACGGACGTGATGCCTATATAAATGATCATGCCTAGATATTCTCATAATTATTCGCTTTTCTATCAATTGCTCGACAGTAATTTGTTCACCTACCGTAATACTTATGCTATCTTGAGAGAAGCCACTAGTGAAACCTATGGCCCCCTGGTCTTTTCTCCATCATACGAGTTCCCCATCTACTTTATTTTGCAATCTTTTACTTTCAATATATATCATAAAAATACCAAAAATATTTATCTTATTATTATCATCTCTACCAGATCTCACTCTTGCAAGTGGCCGTGAAGGGATTGACAACCCCTTTATCGCGTTGGTTGCGAGGTTCTTATTTGTGTGTGTAGGTACGAGGTGACTCGCGCGTGGTCTCCTACTGGATTGATACCTTGGTTCTCAAAAACGGAGGGAAATACTTACGCTACGTTACTGCATCACCCTTTCCTCTTCAAGGGAAAACCAACGCAGTGCTCAAGAGGTAGCATGCCCTTGCACCCAAGCCAAACGAGCGGATGACCGGCGCCACCGGACGTCCGGCGACCGGACGACCGGCCTCTTCTGGAAATCCGCTATGCCAGCATCTGAGCCAGAACGAGCGGACGACCGGCGACCGCCGGACGTCCGGCCGCCCATGAGACACCGGACGACTGGTCCCCAGCGGACATCCGGTACCTGGCTGTGTCCAGTTTCGGGCTCGAAGCCCATGTACCCCCTCCTTTCGCCCCCCCATTTGCACTAAGACTATAAATAGACCTCCTATTCATCCTAGCTAGGGTTAGCATTGGTTCAGCTCATATTTAGAGATAGAGCACTGCTCATCCACATCGGATCTACTCCACGAGAGAGACCGCGACCCCTCTTCGGAGAAGATCCCTTTGGATTCAAGACCCCGCTAAGGGAAGATCCCCTCGTGGATTGAAGACCTCCTCACGGAGATGACTGTTATCTTTGTATCGTCCTTAGTTGTCCGTGGATCGTGTGATTTCTTATGTACTCGAGGATCTAGCACACGTGTGACTATTTCTTGTTGGTTTAGTGTTTCTCTCATGTTTCCCCCGTGTTTTCCCTCGTTTCCCTCCTCGTGTTCTTCGTGTTCTTCGCGAGATCCGCTCCTTTTGTGAAATATCAGCCGATTAGGGTTCTACCCTACATCATTTTGGTATCTAGAGCCACGTTGATCACGATTTCGGAGCCTCCCCGTTGTGTTGCTAGCCTAGTTTTTTGTTGATTTCGTCCCTAATTCAAAAATTCCCCACAAAAATAGCCCTAATTTTTTTTGTGATTTGTTGGTGTGTTGAAATTTTGTTGGATTTGATCCGTGGATTTGCTTTGTTTTGAGTGGATCTAGCTTTCCCCCCCTTTCCCCACCCTTTCCATCCACGAAATCGCCCGGATTCGATGAATTTCACCTCATCCACCCCGCCCACGTGAAGTTCATCCCGTGCCCGAACAGTGCCCAGGAACCGGACGTCTGCTCGCTACCGGACGTCCGACGGCCGGACGACCGCTCACCACCGGACGTCTGGAGTTCCCTGATGAAACTGATTTTTTTCCAGTTTTTGTCACCACCACCGCCCCCATTTCCGCATATGCACTACCACCACCTATACACCATCACCACTTCCGCATACCACCACCATTACTTACCCGTTTCGCACTCCGACACGTGTTGCCACTTCGAGCGTTGAGAATTTGAGTTGCGGTTCCGTGTCCTTTTGTGTTTCGGCTATCTAGGTACGATTCGACACCAACATCACCGCCGCTCATCTTCGCCACGGATGCGTCATCAACAACGACCACCTCGACTACATCTTGGTATTCGTGCCACCATTTTGACACCATACTGTAAGCAAGAACGGTAACCTCGTCTTGGTATTGGACATATCACTCTTGCCATTACATTGATAGCCATCACAGCCTTACTCCTTTGCGTCTCTTACCCATCGAGACTAGCCTTTGAGTATTGCCGACAACGAGACTTGTGCACATTAGTGATCATACTTCCCATAACATACATACATCATTGTTGCATATCTTGGTATCATCTCTTGTGTCACAAGGTTGTCATCGCATACACAATTGCTATCTTGGTTCGTGAAGCATTGCATGAGAAAAGAGATCAAACAACAAAGAGCCAAACAAGCTTTTAAGCAAAAGGGAAAGATAAGAAAAGAGCTTTTAAGCAAGCACCATAACATCATACAACATTAAGATTGTCATATTAGATCATCTTGGATCATATCATAGAAACACCTTGCATAGAACATACTTGGGATAGAAGTCGTTGCATTTTTGCTTAGTAGGTTGTGCACAAGTCTTGTATCCGCCTATTGTGCAATCGTGCTAGCGTCTCTCTAGTGTTGTGCAATAAGAGCATTTTTGTGGATTCCACATTTTGGCTCACCCTTGGTTGCACGACCCCACTTATCTTTTTGCGTGTGTGTTTCCGTGTACCTTACATTGCTTGGTCTACTTGTTGCATTGCGAACTTGCAAATCTTTTCCAACATTATTGAAGCTCACTTACAATTGCATAAAATTTTGTGCCACCATCCTAACCAAGCTCCACCATAAGCTTTTACTTGTGTAGGTGTGAGAAACCGACAAGAATTGGTACCAATTGTGCTATTTCCTTGTCCATATTGGAGTGATCATTGATCCACTTTCAACTTCGGTCAAGGTACATTTGGTATTCGTTCTTCTCTTTCTACCACACACATTTTTTCTCTTGGAATGATGGATAGGCCAAGTACTTCTACCAACCCACTCTTCACTGAACACGACGACAACATGAACTCCTACATCACCAAGAGCCACCTCTTTGGTGCACAACGTGCTTTGCATCAAGAGCAACAAGCAATGAGTGAACGCATCGACAACCTCACCGCCGACTTGCGACTCTCCGAGCAACGTACAAGGGACTACTTCGACCACAAGCTCGACGATCACAAGCAAGAGAACGACGCAAGAATGGACGAGATTCGTGCTTTGTTGCTCAACCGCTCTTCTTCCACTTTGTCCCCAACAAGACGGAGCCGCTCAAGTCGACACTCCAACTTCACCCTCTCCGACTCAAGTACACCGACATCGAACTCTCTTCGATGTGCCGCGTGTAATGATCGTCAAGCAAGCCTCAATACTCTACGCGACACCGACTCACAATATCACCATCAAGGGCAAACCCAAGCGGCTTTTGCGCTAGCACGGGAAAGGCAACGACAACGCCAACATAAAAGGACAAGATGCCGTGGCACAACGTCAAGCACAACAACTCCGTGGTGCTCAAGCACTTGAGGCGCAACAAGCCCTCCAAGATTCAAGTCGAGCCGTAGCCAACCGAGGCCGACAAGCTCGTGAACATGAAGAAGCACTTCGCGAAGAAGCTCACGAACGAAGATTTCAAGCTCGCGTGCATTGTCAAGTTCCTCAAGTTCCTCCTAGAGCTCGACAAGCTCCTCCACAATCTCGCCAAGAACATCAAGTTCACCAAGAGCAACACGAGCTTGACAATCATCAACAACATGGGTGTCATCATCCCCGACTCCAACACAATGAAGAGCAACGCTACGGCAAGCTAAAATTCACCATGCCCAAGTTCAATGGAAGCAACGATCCCGAAGAGTATCTTTCATGGGCATTGAAGGTCGATAAAATCTTCCGTTTGCACAACTATGAAGAAGAGAAGAAGATCGCGGTGGCATCCCTTGAGTTCCAAGACTATGTCCTCGTTTGGTGGGAACAAGTTATCGAGCGTCGAGAGGCAAGAGGTGAACCACCCATCACTACTTGGGCGCAAATGAAGGATGTCATGAGAGCATGCTTTGTGCCTACCTACTACAACCGCGACCTCTTCAAGAAACTCCAACTACTCAAGCAAGGAACCAAGATCGTTCAAGAGTACTAAAAGGAGATGGAGATTGCCATGATAAGAGCCAATGTCACGGAAGATGATGAGCAAACAATGGAACGTTTCTTGAATGGACTCAACCATCCTATCAAGAAGATCTCCGACTTCCAGCCATACTCGAACCTCATCCTGCTAGTGCATCAAGCTACCAAAGCGGAACATCAAGTGCAAGACGATTACAAGTATGCCAAGTTCTCATCCAAGTCATACGGCTTCTCCAACACCCAAGCTTCAACGACTCCAACACCGTCTACCAAGCCTTCTACAAGCAACGTCGACAAGTCGAGTCACAAGAAAGCTTCGTCAACTCCAAGTTATCCTCCTACTACAAGCAACTTCAAGCCGAGAGCTTCATCATCGTCAACCCCAACCGATGAGACCGTCAAGAAAAGTTCCTTCAAATGCTTCACATGCGGAGGCCGAGGCCACAAGTCCTATGAGTGCAGCAACAAGCGGACCATGATCCTCAACGATGACGGCACTTATGACTCAATGAGTGAAGGAGAAATGGACGCCCCCGAGCAAGTTGCCATGCACCGGAAAGTGAACGATGAAGAAGAACAAGTCTTTTGTGATGAAGATTCAAGTCCCGCTCTTGTTGTCTCTAAGGTCATGACTCTCCAACATCAACAAGAATAAGACCAAAGATGCCATATCTTTCATACCAAGGCCGGCATCAATGGAAGATCCATCAAGGTCTTCATTGATGGAGGGAGTTGTCATAACCTTGCAAGTGAAGAACTTTGCTCCAAGCTCCAATTACCCAAGACGAAGCACCCACATCCCTACAAAGTTCAATGGCTTAGCGACTCCGGCACTATCCAAGTCGAGCATCGAGTACAAGTCTCCTTCAACATTGGCGCCTATGAAGACATCTTGGAGTGCGACGTCGTTCCAATGACCGTTTGCCACCTTTTTCTTAGATGCCCATGGCAATTCGATAGAGGTGTCATCCACAACAGCTGAACAAACCACTACATCATCAAGATGAAGGGAAAGGAGTATGTACTTCGTCCCATGTCTCCAAGACAAGTGATCGCTGGCAAGCAAGCCACCCATCGTGGAGAGAATAGTGAGAGAGCGAGCCATCAAAAAGAGAGTGAGCACCACAAGCCCAAATCGAGCGCCTCCACGATGAGTGAAAAGAAAAACTTAGCCCTATTTGCCACAAAAAGTGAGATAAGAGGAGTGTGTGAGAAGCCATCTAGTGTCCTACACTATGTCCTTTTGTGCAAGGACAATGCACCAAACGCTAACACCTCTCACACTATACCTTTAGTGTTGTCTTCTCTTTTGCAGGAATTTCAAGATGTTTTCCCCGACGAGCTACCTCTGGGACTACCTGCACTATGAGGCATCGAGCACCGCATCGACCTCATCCCCGGAGCACCTCTTCCTAACAAAGCTCCCTACCGCGTCTACCCCGAAGAAACCAGAGAAATATAAAGGCAAGTAAAGCATCTCATAGACCATGGACATGTGCGTGAAAGTTTGAGCCCTTGTGCCATCCCGGTCATTCTTGTGCCAAAACGAGACGGTAGCTTTCGCATGTGCTCCGATTGTAGACCTATCAATGCTATCACCGTTTGCTATATGTATCCCATTCCATGCCTTGATGATATGCTTGATGAACTTAGTGGTGCCACTATATTCTCCAAGATTGATCTTAAGAGTGGTTACTATCAAATCCGCATACAAGAGGGTGATGAATGGAAAACCGCTTTCAAACCCAAGTTTGGGTTGTATGAGTGGTTAGTCATGCCTATGGGTCTATCGGAAGCACCGGGTACTTTTATGCGTCCTATGAATCATGTCTTTCGACCTTACATTGGTGTGTTTGTTGTGGTCTACTTCGATGATATCCTTGTTTATAGCAAATCTCTTCAAGATCATGTCAGCCATGTTCGAACCGTTTTGCAAACTCTTCAAAACGAGCATCTCTTTGCTAACATGGAAAAGTGCCTTTTCGGTGTTGATAAGCTCGTTTTCTTGGGTTTTGTTGTTTCTTCTAAGGGTGTTCATGTAGATGAGTCCAAGATCAATGCTATTAAGACTTGGCCCCAACCAACCAATTCGCAACAAGTGTGTAGCTTTCTTGGCGTTGCGGGTTTCTATCGTCACTTTGTGAAAGATTTTAGCACCATTGCTTCGTCTTTGCATGCTTTGAGCAAGAAAAACGTGCCTTTTCTTTAGGGACCATCCCAAGATACCGCTTTCAATGAGCTCAAGACCTTGCTTACTCATGCTCCCGTGCTTGCCTTACCCAACTTTAACAAACCCTTTGAGATTCATTGCGATATGCTAGCGGGAATGGCATATGAGGTGTGTTAACGCAAGAGAAGCGCCCCATAGCTTACTTTAATGAGAAACTTTCCGGAGCGCAACTCAATTACCCCATCTATGAAAAGGAGCTTTATGCTTTAGTGTGAGTTTTGCATGAACGGGAACACTATCTTCGCCCTCGTGAATTCATCATTCATACCGATCATGAAACGCTCAAGTACCTTAAGGGTCAAACCAAGTTGAACAAGCGTCATGCTAAATGGAGTGAATTCATTGAGTCTTTTCCTTATGTCATCAAGTACATCAAAGGTGGCAGATGCCCTTTCCCGCATATGCATGCTTGTTACTCAACTTGAATTGGATGTCATTGGCTTTGAGCATATAAAAGACTTGTATGAGCATGATCCTACTTTTGCTACTCCTTATGCCAAGTGTTTGACGCACACCTCTTGAGAACGCTATTACATCAAAGATGGATATCTTATGAGAGCTAACAAGCTTTGCATCCCCGAGTCTTCTCTTTGTTTGTTGCTTTTGCAGGAATCTCATGGAGGAGGCTTAATGGGACATTTTGGACGCGACAAGACTTTCGCCATGCTCTCTAAGAACTACTATTGGCCCAAGATGTTTCGCAACGTCAACCGCTTCACCAACTGATGCTCTACATGTCGCAAAGCTAAGTCTAAAGCTCAATCCCATGGCCTTTACATGCCTCTACCAATTCCATATCAACCATGGGAAGATATTAGCATGGATTTTGTACTTGGATTGCCTAGGACTAGAAATGGAAAGGATTCAGTATTTGTTGTAGTGGACCGATTCTCTAAGATGGCACACTTCATACCATACAACAAGATAGACAATGCTTCACATGTTGCCAATCTCTTTTGTAGGGAAATATTGCGTCTACATGGAGTGCCAAAGATGATCATCTCGGACCATGACGTCAAGTTCCTAAGCTACTTTTGGAAGACCCTATGCTCCAAGCTCGAAATCAAGCTACTCTTCTCCATGGCGTATCATCCGCAAACCGACGGCCAAACGGAGATGACCAACCGCACACTCTCCACTCTACTTCGAGTACTCATCAAGAAGAACATCAAGGAGTGGGAGGAGTGTCTACCTATCGCCTAGTTCGCCTACAACCGAGCAAAACACTCAACAACCGGCAAGTCCCCCTTCGAGGTCATCTACGGATTCAACCCATTGTCACCATTGGACATTCTTCCTCTACCACTACAAGAGCGCATCAATATGGACGGAAGTGCACGTGTGACCCATCTCAAGAAGGTGCATGAAGATACAAGGCATACCATCGAGCGCCAAGTACAACGACTTGCGACCAAGCTCAACATCAACAAGCACCCTATGGTATTTAACATTAGAGATCTTGTGTGGCTACACCTTCGCAAGGACCGCTTTCCCCAAGAACGCAAGTCGATACTTCGACCAAGAGCGGATGGACCCTTCAAGGCGCTTGCACGCTACAACAACAACGCATACAAGATCGACATTCCACGCGACAAGTACTCCATGAGCGACATCTTCAACGCCAAAGATCTCTCTCCCTACCATGGTGATGAAGAATTTGATCCGAGGACGGATCTTCCCCAAGGGAGGGGACATGATGCGGAGCATCCCAAGGTCATCCCCATGGACCTACCATCGTCTCACCAAGTGCCTAGTGGACCCGTGACACGAGCACGTGCAAGAGCTCTCGAAACCGAGGTGACATCTCTCCTCTCACATTTCCACTTCGATGCACATGAGACATGGCTACTACCTCAAACGGAGACATTGTGCATACTCAGGTATCAAGGAGATGGCCATGAAGAAGCCAAGGAGCAAGGAGGATTAGAAGAGGAAGATGGACGTGAAGACGGAGAGGAAGGAGAGCTGGAGAAGAAGTCCCAGCCACCGGACGACCAGTCGGGACCAGACGTCCGGCGCCTGAAGCCCCAGCCGAGCTACAGTGAGCGGACGTCCGGCTCGGACCGGACGACCGGTGCCCCTGCACCCGAGCCAAACGAGCAGACGACCCGCGCCACCGGACGTCTGGAGATCGGACGACCGACCTCTTCTGCAAATCCGCTACACCAGTATCCAAGCCAGAATGAGCGGACGACCGGCGACCACCGGACGTCCGGCTGTCCATGAGACACCGGACGACCGGTCCCCAGCGGATGTCCGGTACCTGGCTGTGTCCAGTTTCGGGCCCGAAGCCCATGGACCCCCTACTTTCACCCCCCATTTTCACTAAGACTATAAATAGACCTCCTATTCATCCTAGTTAGGGTTAGCATTGCTTTAGCTCATATTTAGAGATAGAGCATTGCTCATCCACATCGGATCTACTCCACGAGAGAGACCGCGGCCCCTCTTCGGAGAAGATCCCTTTGGATTCAAGACCTCGCTAAGGGAAGATCCCCTCGTGGATTTAAGACCTCCTCACGGAGAAGACCGTTACCTTTGTATCGTCCTTAGTTGCCCGTGGATCGTGTGATTTCTTATGTACTCGAGGATCTAGCACATGTGTGACTATTTCTTGTTGGTTTAGTGTTTCTCTCGTGTTTCCCCCGTGTTTTCCCTCGTTTCCCTCCTTGTGTTCTTCGTGTTCTTCGCAGGATCCGCTCCTTTCGTGAAAGATCGGCCGATTAGGGTTCTACCCTACATCAGACACCCATACTCTATTGAATTCTAACATGTGCATGTGTTTATTTCATATTATCGATCCATAGAGTGAGAGCGGTTTGAAGTACAGGTAATGCATTGCTTTTGCAATTCATATATAAACATTAATTAGTGCACTCCATGTTGTTAGTGTGAAGCACTTTATACATTTGTCACTTACATGGATACATTCCAAATTGCTAGCTACGAAATAGAATACATGTTGAATTCAACATAAAGGGGGTTTCGAAGATTCGAATTCATAGGAAGTGCATTCATCTATTTGAACCCGAGATAATGGCATTTGTAAATCAGATCTAAAAGGGGGCATCAATCTTTGTTGTGCGTTTGAACATGCTATATATTCATATGCATGTCTAACTATTTTTTTGCAACCAAGGAGATTATATCTGGAACCATGCATGAACTGAGGTAAGTTGCATATTTTTTAATATATACTCGTGTACAATGTATATTCAAATGTACCCCCTCCATTCCAAAATAATCGTAGTTTTAGGATTTTCAAGAGTAAAGATTTGTGAAGTTTGACAAATCCTGAAATTTCAATTCAAGAGAACCGAAAACGTTAATGCTTTTACTCCCAAATATTGAACGAAGCGCCAAATAAGCCTCTGGTCACCCGAAACCGCGCGAGACTAATGTTTGGTGGTAGGAAATTACTGTCCTGACTCCGGCATGTGTAGCCTATCGGCCCGATGTCCAAAGGTCTAAACTGGGGTAGGTTTGTAACTTCACCAAGACGTCAGTATCAACCGCCTCCAAGAAGCATTCATATGCCGTGGATGCCTAAACACCCATGCGCTCGGCCGAAATCTATCCCGCCCACCATTTGGGACACGTGAGATTACTGTCCTACCCCCAACCCGCAATATGTCGAAATTTTAGATGGGGGCAAAGTTTGTAACTTTCCTCAAATTTCAAACAAGCGCGTCCCAAACTGAAACATTGTTCACCCTAAGTTCCCCTCCCTCCATTTCCCCATTCATACTCCGTGGGCGCCAAAACTCCCTCTCCACCAGCCGCAAAACCCCAGCCTCCTCCGTCATCCACCCCATCGCGCTCAATCCACTGCCGCCCTCCTCCATCACGCCGGAGCCGATACCTTGACATCGTCGTCCAACGCAACGGCAACGCCCTCAAGGACTTAGCAGCTGAAGACGAGGTAGAGCAGCCTCCACGACGCCGACGCTGACGTGCGCCATGCCAGAACCACTTCGACAACGCTGTCCTGCGCCTCACCGCTGCCGCTCCACTGTCGCAACCATCCACCGCACCGAAGCTGTTCCCGCTACGCCATCATTCGCCGCCTCGGATCTGGTTCCCCGCCGCCTACAGATGGCCACCGCACCACACTCAACAACTTGGACATGGGTTCGTCCAAGGTTCCACCGTCCTCCACAACCTCTTGTTTCCAGCGAACCACAAGAAGATCATTGGGAAAACAGAAGGAGGACACATCTCTGCCAGCAAAAAGAGGTACTCCTCTTCCCTTATTCATGCAAATCTTACGTCTCTGCTTACACCGTATTCATCCCACAAAAGAAACTAGTTGAGCGCTTCGTACTGCATCTTCTTCGTGATACTAAATGCACAAGGTTTCCTCCCATTTACTATTTCACCTTTGCTAGAGGTCAGTAGCCCGCCTGGATTTCAATTCAAGGTCAGTCGAATCGCAATTAAAAGAAGCAGCACCCGCTTAGGCGCGCGGAGCACCTAGTCCGCCTGTATGCCGGGGAAGCGGCGCATCGGTGTCTATCATAGGGGTGTGGGGTGCAGGAGCTGCTTGCGTCTGATCTAGATGTCGGCGGGGCTTGAAGGGATGGCCGGGGGCGGTGCCAAGCACGGCGGTGTGGTGAGGTCGAGGGGAGGGCGGAGGAAGGGGACTGGGCCGGTGGTCGCTGACGTTTCGAGGAAGATCATAACACTGACTGGCTGGAGGTAGATGAAGGCGATCTGCCCGTTCTTTGTACATCAGACGTTGTAGAAAAAATGGACTGACCTATTTGTTTTCAGTTGACTGTTATTTTCATAGGACCACACCTTGTGGTGTCCTGGAGGAGCATCTGCATTTCCCAGCCATCCTTGTGCTCATATTTCAAAATCCTAGAATCTAGTAATTTCGTGTGCCATGCATGTTGTAGAGCTATCATATGTCTCCCGTCATTTATTTCTCACCGACCTGCTATCTGCTACCTTTACACTGTACTACTTGTGCACACACTTCACCCATACTCACACTATTGTTTTTTTATGCATGGGTATTTCAGACTCTGACACAGTGTTGATGAATACAAAAAAGAAAAGACAGAAGTCGCTCTAGTGTAATTCGAAGATAAGCACTAAGCGTCTCAGCGCTCTAAAGGGTGTAGTGCCAGCAGATGGAGACAATAAATGTAGCTCTGCAATTGATGATCTCAATTGCCACACACAACCATCCCAGGTGCTTGCTTTAACTTCGCGCTGTCAAATGTGGTTGCATGTTGCATATGGTGTCTAGCTTGTATTGCTTCCAATTTGGTTAAATTGCATCAGCTTACTTTACACATTATACCTTTGATAATGACATGCCTTCATGTTTTTGATACATACTACATATGTCTATTAACCATGTTCGTACATCAAACTAATGCTCTTTTGTATCCCTCATCAATTAGTTATGACGAGACAGTCACCCCAGTGGGTTACTGTGAGACGCGCCACTCATTTAAAGAGTGCAGTGTCATCCTCCCCACATGATTCTCAAGAAACAGCAAGGCTAAATGAAGATAGCAATGTAGCTCTCTAGTTCATGACCACAATTCCCCCACACCACCATCGCAGGTGCTTGCTCTTACTCGGCAGTGCGATATGTGGTTGCATGTTGCATATCGTGTCTACCTTGTAATGCTTCTAATTAGGGTAAATTGCATCTACTTAGTTAACACATTATACCTGTGAATATGACATGCGTTCCTATTTTTGGTACATATTACGTCTTTCTATTAACCATGTTCTTAATCAAACTACTTTTCTTGTGTATCCCTCATCAATCACTTCCGACAAGACACCTTCAAGTTGACAGTGTAATATTGGTTGCATCTTGCATATAATTTTAAACATGTATTGCCTCTAATTTGTTGAAGTGCCACTTATAATGAGACACATCTAACTTGGTAGAGTGATTTTGGTTGGATCTTTCATATGGTGTCTAGATTGCATTGCTTCCAATTTGTTGAAATGCCTTCTGCTTAGCGTTTTTCGTACATATTCCATCCCCCTACAATGTGGTTGCCATACATAAAAGTTGTGTTCGTCAGTATCATGCATCAACGAATTGGGAAGTGCGAATTTTATTCCTTTTTCTTCTGTGTTTACTTGACAAGGCAAAATCTAAAAGGATGAAGGCACGAAATGATGGTGGTCCTCTGGAGCAACCAAAACAGATGATCTCTGCAGATTCTCCTACTACTCCTACTGCAGTGCAAGTTCCAAATCTCATCTCCCCTACTCCACAACCCCAGGTGCTTGTTCTAACATGGTAGTGTGATATCTGGTTGCATGTTGCATATGGTGCCTAGCTTGTATTGCTCCTAATTTGTTAAATTGCATCTCCTTAGCTTACACATTATACATGTGAATATGACACGCCTTCCTGTTTTTGGTACATACTACATCTGCCTATCACACCATGTTCTTACATCAAACTACTGTTCTTGTGTATCCTGCATCTATCGCTTATGATGAGACAGTCACGCCCGTGGGTTAGTATGAGACGCGCCACTCTTATAAAGAGTGCAGTTTCATCCTCTCCACATGATTCTCAAGAAACAGCAAGCCTAAATGAAGATATTGAACGTAGCTCTGTACTTGAAGACCGCACTTCCCCTACACCACCATCGCAGGTGCTTTCTCTAACTTCGCAGTGTAATATGTGGTTGCATGTTGCATACGGTGTCTAGCTTGTAATGCTTCTAATTAGGGTAAATTGCATCTGCTTAGTTTACACATTATACCTGTGAATATGACATGCCTTCCTATTTTTGGTACACACTACATCTATGTGTTAACCATGTTCTTACATGAAACTACCTCTCTTCTGTACCTGCATCAATCAGTTACGATGAGACACCTTTATTCGTAGCATATTGCATATTATTTCTAGCCTGTTGCGATGTATTGCTTCTAATTTGGTCAAATACATTTGTTAGGCCACCCTTTTAATTTGGCAGAGTGATATGGTTTCATCTTTCATATGGTTTCTAGCTTGCATTGCTTCTAACTAGTTCAAACACCTTGTGCTTAGTTTACACTTTATACATCATACATGTCAATATGTCACACCGTCCTGTTTTTCATACATATTCCATCCTCCTATCATGCGGCTGTCTTACATGAAAGTAGTGCTCGTTAGTATCATGCATCAATGATTTCTGAAGAGCAAATTTTATTCCTTTTTCTTATGGGTTTAACTTGACAAGGCAAAATCAAAAAAGATGAAGGAAGGCGATGATGGTGGTCCTCTGCAGCAACATAAATGGAGCATCTATATGGATTCTCCTTGTGCTGCTAGTGCATTACAAGTTCCGAGTCTCCGCTCCCCTACTCCACCATCCAAGGTGCTTGCTCTAACTTGGCAGCGTGATATCTGGTTGCATGTTGCATATGGTGTCTAGCTTGTATTGCTCCTAAATAGTGTAAACTGCATCTGCTTAGCTTACACATGATACATGTGAATATGACATGCTTTCTTGTTTTTGGTACATACTATATCTGTCTATCACACCATGTTCTTACTTGAAACTACTCTTCTTGTGTATCCTGCGTTAGTCACATATGATGGGACACCTTTAAGTTGGCAGTGTGATATTGGTTTGCGTCTTGAATATGATTTCTAGCATGTAGTGCTTCTAGTTTGATGAACGCCACCTATGAGTTTTAACTTGGCAAAGTGATATTGATTGCACCTTTCATATGGTGTCTAGCTTGCAGTGCTGCTAATTTGTTGAGGTGCCTTCTGCTTAGTTACCACATCATAGGTGTGAATATGTCAAGCCGTCCAGTTTTTCGTACATATTCCATCCTCGTATCGTGACTTTGCCTTTCATCAGAGTAGTGTTCGTCAGTATCATGGATGAATGAGTTCCGAAGAGCGAATTTTATTCCTTTTTCTTGTCGGTTTGACCTCACAATGCAAAATCAATAAAGCGGAAGGAAATTGGTAAGGCATTGGATGATGGTGGTCCTTCCGAGCAACTGAAACGGAGGGTCCCTACAGATTCTACTCCGCCATCCTCCCAACAAGATTCACAAGACAATGCAAGGCTAGACAGTCAACATAGTTGTGTAGATGATGAGCACATCTCCCCTACTCCACCATCACAGGTGCTTTGCTCTAACTTGGCACTATTATATGTGGTTGCATGTTGCGTGTGATGTCTAGCTTGTATTGCTTCTAACTTTGTTGAATTGCATCTTCTTACATTACACATAATGTCTGTCAATATGACAGGTGTTCCTGTTTCTAGAACATACTATATCTGATCACACCATGTTCTTACATCAAACTACTGTTCTTGCATATCCCGCATCAGTCACTTATGATAAGGCACCTTTAAGTCGCCACTGTGATATTGGTTGTGTCTTGCATATGATATCTAGCATGTACTACTTCTAATTTGTTGAAACGCTAGACAGTTTGAACTTGGCAGAGTGATATTGGTTGCACCTTTCATATGGTGTGTAGCTTCCAGTGCTTCTAATTTGTTGAAATGCATTCTGCTTAGTTACCACATCATAGGTGTGAATATGTCACGCCGTCCTGTTTTTCGTACATATTCCATCCTCGTATCATGTGTTTGCCTTTCATCCGAGCAGTGTTCGTCAGTATCATGCATGAATGAGTTCTGAAGAGCGAATTTTATTCCTTTTTCTTATCGGTTTGACTTCACAATGCAAAATCAATACAGCTGAAGGAAATTAGTCCGGCAGTGGATGATGGTGGTCCTTCAGAGCAACTCAAACAGAGGGTCTGTATAGATTCTACTCCGCCATCCTACCAACAAGATTCGCAAGACAACACAAGGCTGGACAGTCAACGTAGCTGTGTAGATGATGAGCACATCTCCCCAACTCCACCATCATAGGTGCTTGCTCTAACTTGGCACTATTATATGTGGTTGCATGTTGTGTATGATGTCTAGCTTGTATTGCTTCTAACTTTGTTGAATTGCATCTGCTTACTTTACACATAATGCCTGTGAATATGACACATGTTCCTGTTTCTAGAACATACGTGTAGATGATGAGCACATCTCCCCTACTCCACCATCACAGGTGCTTGCTCTAACTTAGAACTATTATATGTGTGTGTGTGTTCCATATGATGTCTAGTTTGTACCGCTTATAATTTCTTGAAATGGCACTTACGACGAGACATTTTTTACCTGATAGAGTGATATTAGTTGCATGTTCATATGGTGCCTAGCTTTCATTTCTTCTAATTTTGTTGAAATGCCTTCTGCTTACTGTTTTCATACACATTTCATCCTCCTATCGTATGTCTGAATATGCAATGCTGTCTTTTTTTTGTTATATTCCACCCTCCTATCCTGCGCTTGCCTTACATTAAAGTAGTGTTCGTCTGTATCATGCATCAACCAGTTATGCAAAGCTAATTTTATTCATCTTCTTTTGGTTTTTACTTCATAAGGGAATATCAGAAAATAGGAAGGAAAAGAGTAAGTTAGGGGGATGTTGGTGGTCCTCCGGACCGACGCAAACAGAGACTCTCTAGATTTGCCACTGGTACTGCTAATGAAGTTGAAGTCCCAAGTCTACATGATGAGTTCATCTCCCGTACTCCACCATCGCAGGTGCTTGCTCTAAGTTGACAGTGTGATAATTGGTTTCATGTTGCATATGTTGTCTAGCCCGTTTTTCTTCTATTTTGATTAAATTGCACCTGTTGAGTTTATATGTTATACATGTGCATATGACATGCCTTTATGTGTCTAGAATACACTACATCTATCAATCATACCATGTTCTTACATCAAAGTACTGCTGTTGTGTATCCCGCATCAGTCACTCATGATTGGACGCTTTTTAACATGGCAGTTTGATAGTGGTTGCATCTCGCATTGATTTCTATGTTGTACTACTTCTAATTTTTCGAAATGCCACTTATGACAAGACACTTTTAACTAGGCAGAGTGATATTGGTTGCATCTTTCATATGGTGTCTAGCTTGCATTACTTCTATTTTCTTGAAAATCCTTCTGCTTAGTTTACACATCGTAGCTGTGAATATGTCACGCCGTCCTGTTTTTCTTACATATTCCATCCTCATACGGTTGTCTTACATCAAAGTATTGCTTGTCTGTATCATGCATCAATGAGTTCTGAAGAGCGATTTTATTCTTTTGTGTTGTGGGTATGCCTTGACATGGCAAAGTCAAAAAAGATCAAGGAAAAGAATATAGTAGGGAATGGTGTTACTGTCGGGTGAAACGGAGAAGGATCTGCCCTCGAGATTTTGCAGGTACTTATAGTGTAGTAGAAGGTCCAAGTCCACCGGCTAAATCTACAAACACAGTATCACCTGCTCCACCAGCAGCAGCATCCGCTTCAACTGTACCAGCATCTCAACGAATTACTCATTCGGTTGCTCCGGAACTGGCCAGTTCCCAAGCTGCATTCACACCTAACACTACTTCCGAAGCACTGCTAACACAACATGACTTGGCAAGGTCAGATGAACCTCATGAGCATCAACACCAAGACGGTACCTGACCGAGTCAAGTTGCAGTTGCATGCTCCTTTATATGTACTCTCACAGTTTGATGTGCACTAACACTTTCCATATTCGTTGTTGAACTAGCACCACGGCGCAAGCGGAGACAGACATCAGGGATAATGCTTGACAGATTAACAAAATCTAAAGAAGGAAGAATGGAGATCCACTTTGAGGCAGGTTTTAAAAGGCCACGTGATGCTACAGAGTCAGCCAAGTTAGTATCAAAGGCTACCATTGCCATTAGGTGTCATGCACGTATCCTCCCAACGTGGATCCAGTACAGGAATGAGAAAGACAATACCCAGTTTAACACCCTCCTTGACCATTTATCCATAAGTAATGTTATTCATCGCAATTTGTAATATTTTCTTGCTCCGTGCCATACCTTCTAGCTTCCTCCTAATAAGAATCACATTCTTTTTTCAACAGATGAGGTTCAAGTTGGATCCGAAAGATGATGCAACTAAACAAGCATGCACTCATGTTTTTTAGTCTGCTCTGTGACAGTATCGGACCTTAGAAAATCTCACTTTGGAGGCAAGGCTAACAATCAAATTGCCCAAACATCTCCAGTGGAATATATTACAGATGAAGACTGGACAGTCCTTGTTAAACACTGGTCTGATCCAAAATATCAGGTAGGGTATATGTATTTATTCAGACCACATATTGAACTTGTATTTATGTATGTGCCTTACATGTGTATCTTCTTCTAGGCTAACTGTTTGGAGAACAAGACCAACCATTCTAAAGTGAAATTCCAACAGACAACAGGATCTCGTAGCTATATTGCGCACTGCGAGGCTCTTGTAAATAGCTGCTACTTCCTTCTGTTTTCTGTCCTATATTATCGTATCCATGTTAACTTGTTCCAAATATAGAGGAAAACCCGTGTGGACCAAAAAGAACCTGAATCGAATGCAGTGCAAATCTTCAAGGATTGCCACACCAGCAAGATGAAGGGCATGGGCACACCAGTTCAGGCCGCTATTGTGAGTCCTTACTCCTCCTGCCTTTGAACTGATTGGTACTATGATGTGTTCATTTAACTTCTTGGTTTGCAGCCAATGTCAGATACTCTATTCACTTTTATACACAGTTTTCTTAACATATCATTTCACCTTACATGGTTTAAAAGAGATGAAGGATATTCTTTTGGTCTTGATCTGTAATCTAGTTATGATCTTCACGTGCGCACACAATGATACAATAGCCTGTTTGATTTATATCTGCTTGCCCATGATATGAATGATGTCATACGATGTTCATCATACTTTAAACCATGTCTCCTTATCCTTAGATGTCAATGAATGTGAGGAAATAGACAATACAGTAGGCATGCTACATGGACATATGTTCCGAAAGTGATTTTATTATGTAGTTGGCACTACAATACATGCTAATGTATTACAGTAGTTCACCAAAATAAGTTATGTATATACATGAAACCTACTTTGTTTGTTTTTGTATCATTAGTAACTTATCTGGTACACTAATCTACAGTTCAAACTTTCAGCAAGCTATGGAACAAATGATTGAACAACCACAACCACCTGAAGGTGACGAGGCTACCACAGGCACAATGTCACCTCTTGCTGCAGCGCGTCAGTATCTCTCCACTAACAGTGCAAAAAGCACCTTCCTATGTAATTTTGGGTTGGTTGTCAAGGTAACCTCGTCCAAATTGCCTACTGAACAAAATCTTCCGGCTAGAGAGAGTGATATATCTATGCTCCAGACACAAGTCCAATCCTTAGTGGATGTTGTGTCGGAAACAAAAATAGTGGTTGAAAAATGTCATGAAGATATGAATGGTTTTGAAACCAGACTATCAGACATTTGCTTAGTTGTTCAAGAGCAATGGCGGAAAAAAGGGGAATATTGTGCTGCTCCATCAGATTCTACAGACTGAAACATAAGCACTCAGGTCAAATGATCTGTGCTTCTATACATCTGATGGTGCTTTTATCTGCAAGGACTGTAAACTATATGCCAACAGGCCTTTTGTTGTATGGTTGGAATTTATTTTGTTGTGATACAACATTTATGATGCTGCCAAAGGCTGCAGTAATTACAACGCTATTTTTGTATAGTGTAGGTTTATGTTAGTAATGTATTCAGCCGAAAGCTTCGTAGGAGCCCAACATGCCAAAATTCGTCGGGCCCATTCCAATTGGGATAAAAATGATTCTGGGCCGAAATTTGCATGTAGCCCACTAAAAATATCTGGGCCTAAATCAGCATAAGCTTTCATATTTTTCTGGTAAGTCTGTGCCCATAGTGGGTCTTTAACAAGCCTAAACATAATTTGGGCCCTCAGTAATAATAGGCCATTTGCACATGTAAATATCTCGAGCCCATAAAAACCATGGGCCTTTAACAGGCCGAAAGTAAGATTGGGCCCTGATTGTGCCAAATAACCCACTGGTCTTAGTAGGCCGAAATGGTGGCCCATTTACAATGCGGATCGTCCACAGGATGAAATTCAAACGGGTCGTAAATGCACCGACCTACTACACGAGCCTTTAACATGCCGGAAGTTTGGTCGGGCTTGATTAGTGTCATTTTTATATGGGCCGTTAGTAGGCCCGATGTGGCGTTGGGCCACATATGGCCCATGGATTTTGTCCGACGTTAATAGGCCACAAGTCACAACAGGCTGAAAGTGGCCCAAATCTGTAGTGGGCCTCTAACAGGCCGAATGTCAAACATGGCCGAATATAACCCATATCCTTCGCGGTTGTTTATGGGCCATAAGTTTCAATGGCCTATAAATGGGCCCAAATGAAGCAGGACCATTAACAGGCTAGAAACACACCAGGCCATAATTCAGCCCAAATTCTTAGCGGACTGTTAACGGGCTAGAAGTGACCATGGGCCACGATGATGACAAGTTTAGGACGGGCCGTTGATGGGCCGATTTGACACTAGCCGTACGGGCCTTAACTGAGAATGTTGGGCCTTTAGCTGGGCTGGCCCATTATGGTCTGCAAAATCTTGTGGGCCTTTAGCTGGGTCAGCCCATTATGGCCCGCTAAATCCTGTGGTCCTTTAGTTGGGCCAGCCCATTATGGCCCGCTAAATCTTGTGGGCCTTTAGTTGGGCCGGCCCATTTAATCTTTATGGGCCACTTTTGGGCCGGTCAACGTATCATAGGCGCATCTCACCCATTGGATGAGTGATACCCGTGCCAATGCGGAGCTGGCACGTGGTTCTGTCAGCCAATGAGAATTTTACACGTGGAAAATCGGCATTGGTCGTGGCTGTTAGCGGGTTGTCGGATCCAAAACCGGGCCCGATAGCTTAACGGCGTCCCGTTACGGTGGATGCCATGTGTCGGTCACCCTTGACAAAAGCACTTCTATGATGCGCGATTTATCGTCAAGGAAGTGGACACTTCCGTGATGATAATTTTGGTAATGTCATGGAACACTTCTATGACAGAACATGTATGACTATCTTGATTCTGTCATAAAATTGTCATGGATGTACATGCATGACAGAAAACGTGACCTACTGTGACAAACACGCACTGAAGTGTCTTTTTTTGTAGTGTTTAGGGGCCCATGTTGTCCGATCTCGCTCTCCAGGGGGTCGGCCAGCTTGGCCTACATGGCCGTCAAGGAAATATGCCCTAGAGGCAATAATAAAGCTGTTATTTATATTTCCTTATATCATGATAAATGTTTATTATTCATGCTAGAATTTTATTAACCGGAAACTTGATACATGTGTGAATACATAGACAAAACAAAGTGTCCCTAGTATGCCTCTACTAGACTAGCTCGTTAATCAAAGATGGTTAAGTTTCCTGACCATAGACATGTGTTGTCATTTGATGAACGGGATCACATCATTAGGAGAATGATGTGATGGACAAGACCCATCCGTTAGCTTAGGACTATGATCATTTAGTTTATTGCTATTGCTTTCTTCATGACTTATACATGTTCCTATGACTATGAGATTATGCAACACCCGAATACCGTAGGAACACTTAGTGTGCTATCAAACATCACAATGTAACTGGGTGATTATAAAGATGCTCAATAGGTATCTCCGATGGTGTTTGTTGAGTTGTCATAGATCGAGATTAGGATTTGTCACTCCAAATGTCGGAGAGGTATCTTTGGGCCCTCTCGGTAATGCACATCACTATAAGCCTTGCAAGCAATGTGACTCAATGAGTTAGTCACGGGATGATGCATTACAGAATGATTAAAGAGACTTGTCGGTAACAATATTGAACTAGGTATGATGATACCGACAATCGAATCTCAGGCAATTAACATACCGATGACAAAGGGAACAACGTATGTTGTTATGCGGTTTGACAGATAAAGATCTTCGTATAATATGTAGGAGCCAATATGAGCATCCAGGTTCCGCTATTGGTTATTGACCGGAGATATGCCTCGGTCATGTCTACATAGTTCTCGAACCCATAGGGTCCGCACGCTTAATGTTCGAGGACGATTTGTATTATGAGTTATGTGATTTGATGATTGAAGCTTGTTCGGAGGCCCGGATGAGATCACGCCATCACGGACATGATGAGGAGTCTCGAAATGGTCGGGAGGTAAAGATTCATATATTGGAAGGTTGCATTTGGACATTGGAATGGTTCCGAGTGGTTCAGTCATTTTTCCGGAGTACCGGGAGGTTACCGGAACCCCCCGGGAGAAGTTATGGGCCTTATGGGCCATAAGAAGGAAGCACACCAGCCCACAAGGGGATGGTGCGCCCCCCCTTGGGCAGGAGGCTGATTAGGACTAGGAGAAGGGGGCCGGCCCCCCTTTCCTACTCCGTGTGGGAGGTGGAACTCTACTAGGACTAGGGAGTCCTAGTAGGACTCCACACCTTGGCGCGCCCTCTAGGGCCGACTGCCTCTCCCTCTCCCTCCTTTATATACGGAGGCACGAGCACCCCAAAGACACACAAGTTGATTGATAACCCACAAGTATAGGGGATCAATTGTAGCCTCTTTCGATAAGTAAGAGTGTCGAACCCAACGAGTAGCTAAAGGTAGAACAAATATTCCCTCAAGTTCTATCGACCACCGATACAACTCTATGCACGCTTAACGTTTGCTTTACCTAGAACAAGTATGAAACTAGAAGTACTTTGTAGGTGTTTTTGGATAGGTTTGCAAGAATATAAATTGCACGTACATAAAAAGTAGGGGCTGTTTAGGTATAGAAGCAATAAAGTAAATATAGCGAGTGTGGAAAAGTGGTGGTAGGAGTTGCGAAATTGTCCCTAAGCAATTGACTACTTTACTAGACCGATAGCAAGTTTTATGTGGGAGAGGCCACTGCTAGCATCTCATCCCTGACTTGGAATTCTATGCACTTATGATTGGAACTATTAGCAAGCATCCACAACTACTAACGTTCATTAAGGTAAACCCAACGATAGCATTAAGATATATTGGTCCCCCTTCAATCCCGTATGCATCAATTACTATGCTAGGTTGAAGCTTCTGTCACTCTTGCCCTCCAATACATAGTCCTATCAACATACAACTAACCCTATGGTGTGATCCACGCGCACGCTCATATGATGGGCACCAAAGGACAGCAACATAACCACAAGAAAATTAAATCAATCATAGCAATTCGTTAACCACCGATAGGACAACGAAAATCTACTCAGACATCATAGGATGGCAACACATCATTGGATAATAATATGAAGCATAAAGCACCATGTTCAAGTAGAGGGTACAGCGGGTTGCGGGAGAGTGGACCGCTGTAGATAGAGGGAGGAAGGTGATGGAGATGTTGGTGAAGATGGCAGAGGTGTTGGTATAGATTGCGGCGATGATGATGGCCCCCGGCGGCGTTCCGGTACCGGAAGTGAGGGGGGAGAGAGCCCCCCTCCTTCTTCTTCTTCCTTGACCTTCTCCCTAGATGGGAGAAGGGTTTCCCCTCTGGTCCATGGCCTCCATGGCATGAGAGGGGCGAGAGCCCCTCCGAGATTGGATCTGTATCTCTATCTCTCTCTGTTTTCTGTGTTCTTAGATTCTGCCCTTTTATCGTTTCTTATATATCCGAAGATCCGTAACTCCGATTGGATTGAAACCTTCGCTTCGAATTTTTCCTGAAAATTAGCTTTCTTTCGGCCGAAGAAGAGCATTAACCGCCTTACGGGGGCCCCACGAGGGTCAGGGGCGCGCCCCCGTGCCTCATGGCTCCCTCGGGCACCGTCTCGCGTTGATTTTCTTCCCATATTTCACATATATTCCAAAAATAATCTCCGTCCGTTTTTATCCCGTTTGGACTCCGTTTCATATGGATTTTCTGCGAAACAAAAAACATGCAACAAACAGGAACTGGCACTGGGCACTGGATCAATATGTTAGTCCCCAAAAATAGTATAAAAAGTTGCTAAAAGTATATGAAAGTTGTAGAATATTGGCATGGAACAATCAAAAATTATCGATACGACGGAGACGTATCAGCATCCCCAAGCTTAATTCCTGCTCGTCCTCGAGTAGGTAAATGATAAAAAAGATAATTTTGATGTGGAATGCTACCTAGCATAATCTTGATCACATATCTAATCATGGCATGAATATAAGATATGAGTGATTCAAAGCAATAGTCTATAATTTGACATAAAAACAATAATACTTCAAGCCTACTAATAAAGCAATCATGTCTTTTCAAAATAACATGGCCAAAGAAAGTTATCCCTACAAAATCATATAGTCTGGTTATGCTCCATCTTCATCACACAAAATATTCACATCATGCACAACCCCGATGACAAGCCGAGCAATTGGTTCATATTTTTAACGCGCCTCAGCTTTTTCAACCCTCACGCAATACATGAGTGCAAGCCATGGATATAGCACTATAGGTGGAATGGAATATGATGATGGGGGTTATGTGGAGAAGACAAAAAGGGAGAAAGTCTCACATCGATGCAGCTAATCAATGGGCTATGGAGATGCCCATCAATTGATGTCAATGCGAGGAGTAGGGATTGCCATACAACAGATGCACTAGAGCTATAAGTGTATGAAAGCTCAAACTGAAACTAAGTGGGTGTGCATCCAACTTGCTTGCTCATGAAGACCTCGGGCATTTGAGGAAGCCCATCATCGGAATATACAAGCCAAGTTCTATAATGAAAATTCCCACTAGTATATGAAAGTGATAACTCAAGAGACTTTCTATATGAAGAACATGGTGCTACTTTGAAGCACAAGTGTGGTAAAAGGATAGTAACATTGCCCCTTTTTCTTTTTTTCTCTTTTTTTGAATGGGCTTCTTTGGCCCCCTTTTTTATTTAGGCTTCTTTAGCCTCTCTTTTGGGGGGGGGGCAATGCTCTAATAATGATGATCATCACACTTTTATTTACTTACAACTCAATATTACAACTCGATACTAGAACACAGATATGACTCTATATGAATGCCTCCGGTGATGTACCGGGATGTGCAATGATCTAGCGTAGAAATGACATAAAAAATGGACAAGCCATGAAAATATCATGCTAGCTATCTTACGATCATGAAAAGCAATATGACAATAAATGCTCAAGTCATGTATATGATGATGATGGAAGTTGCATGGCAATATATCTCGGAATGGCTATGGAAATGCCATGATAGGTTGGTATGGTGGCTGTTTTGAGGAAGATATAAGGAGGTTTATGTGTGATAGAGCATATCTTATCACGGGGTTTGGATGCACCGGCGAAGTTTGCACCAACTCTCAAGGTGAGAAAGGGCAATGCACGGTACCGAAGAGGCTAGCAATGATGGAAGGGTGAGAGTGCGTATAATCCATGGACTCACATTAGTCATAAAGAACTCATATACTTATTGCAAAAGTTTATTAGCCCTCGAAGAAAAGTACTACTATGCATGCCCCTAGGGGGATAGATTGGTAGGAAAAGACCATCGCTCGTCCCCAACCGCCACTCATAAGGAAAACAATCAATAAATAAATCATGCTCTGACTTCGTTACATAACGGTTCACCATACGTGCATGCTAAGGGAATCACAAACCTCAACACAAGTATTTATACTAATCCACAACTACCCACTAGCATGACTCTAATATCACCATCTTTATATCGCAAAACTATTGCAAGGAATCAAACATATCATATTCAGTGATCTACAAGTTTTATGTAGGATTTTATGACTAACCATGTGAATGACCAGTTCCTGTCATCTCTCTAAATAGATATAAGTGAAGCAAGAGAGTTTAATTATTTCTAAAAAAGATATGCCCACGCTCTAACAAATATAAGTGAAGCAAAAGAGCATTCTAGAAATGGCGGTTTTCTATGTAAAGAGAAACAGGCAATCCAAACTTCAAAGGATATAAGTGAAGCACATGAAGCATTCTATAAAGCCATACTCAAAAGATATAAGTGAAGTGCATAGAACATTCTATAAATCAACCAAGGACTATCTCATACCAGCATGGTGCATAAAATAAAAATGAAAACTAAATGCAAAAGACGCTCCAAGATTTGCACATATCACATGAATGAAACGAATCCGAAAACATACCGATACTTGTTGAAGAAAGAGGGGATGCCTTCCAGGGCATCCCCAAGTTTAGACGCTTGAGTCTACTTGAATATTTACTTGGGGTGCCTAGGGCATCCCCAATCTTGAGCTCTTGCCTCTCTTCCTTCTTCTCATATCGAGACCTTCTCGATCATCGAACACTTCATCCACACAAAACTTCAACAGAAAACTCGGTAAGATCCGTTAGCATAATAAAGCAAATCAACACTCTAAGTACTGTTGCAAACCAATTCATATTTTGTTTTTGCATTATAGCTACTGTAGTATAACTTTTCCATGGCTTAATCCACTGATATAATTCGATAGTTTCATCAAAACAAGCAAACTATGCATCAAAAATAGAATCTGTCTAAAACAGAACAGTCTGTAATAATCTGAACATTCACCATACTTATGATACTTGAACAATTCTTCCAAAATTAGGAAAAATAAAAAATTTGTATATAAAGAAAGTTCAAAAAGAATCAGAACCATTTGATGTTCCAGTAAAAAATGTAAAATCGCGCACTACAGCCAAAGTTTCTGTCCTGCACCATACAAACCAACAAGCATTGTAAACATCCTAAAGGCAAACATTGGCACATTATTTTTATAATAAAATGGAATTGTACAAGGGGATAATTATTTTTGTTTAAATTTTTCTGTAATTAAGATTCACAAAGTTTCCATGGGCATGAACAAAGTTCAAGGACGTCCCCCACTTTCACAATGCTCGTCTATCTAACTTTCACTTTTCTTTTTCAAAAGTTTTAGGTTCCCCTCTTTATTTTTTTTGTTTTTAGACTATATAAAAGCACACATCAGAAATAAATGACTCTCTAAAACTTCCGGGTTTTCTCCCTGGCAGCGCTTTCTTTAAAGCCATTAAGCTAGGCATATAGTGCTGAAGTAATGAATCCACCCGGATCCCAAGGTATATCAAAGCCAATTTTAATTATCAATGATTTGTAATTTAGTAGTGATCACAAAGTAACATATATCATGCAACAACGAAGTCTAACTCTCTTCCTATGCATCGGCATGTCATAAAAGAACAATTCATGCACACATAGTAAAGTCCAATGCATAGTATAAACAGTTTCTTGCAATTTTATCATATTGGAAACATAGAGAGGTGGAGATATAGTTCCTCTCTCATAATAATTGCAAGTAGGAGCAGCAAGCACATGCATATTATATTCATCAAAATCATCATGTGTAATACCCATCAATATAATCCTTAATAAGTGCAAACTTCTCCGATATAGTGTAGTCAGGAGAATTCAAAAAGATAATAGGACTATCATGCATGGGTGAAATAGCAACAATTTCATGTTTAACATAAGGAACTATAGCAAGTTCATCTCCATTAGCATAATTTATATTGGCATCTTGGCCACAAGCATAGCAAGCATCATCAAAAAGGGATATTTCAAGATAATCAACGGGATCATAACAATTATCGTAGCAATCATCCGTTGGTAAGCACGAAGGGAAATTAAACAATGTATGAGTTGAAGAGTTACTCTCATTAGAAGGTGGGCACGTGTAGCTAATCCGCTCTTCCTCCTTTTGTTCTTCGCTCTCCTCATCATCTTTTTCATCCAATGAGCTCACAGTTTCATCAATTTCTTCTTCTATAGACTCCTGCAAAATATTAGTCTCTTCTTGGACAGCGGAGGAGACCTCGATATATGGTTGAACATAGGCATTAGAAGCATAATTCTCATAACAATATTCAAGTATGGAAATTTTTTCAGATTTGTAAAGAGTAGCATCATACTTTTCAATCAAAGAAGCAATTTCATAAGTACCCTTAAAAGCAACAAATTCTTCAATTTGTTGAACATCATAGTAATTATAAACACCCTTAGCATAAGAAGATACGATTCCATTATCACTAAACAAACATTGGTAGGGAAGGTGTTTCTTAGGGTCTTCAGAACAACAAGTAATATCATATATTTTGCATAAATTCCAAGCATAGCATTGCAAATGATGAATTTGATCAAGTAAACGTTTCCCTTTTTCAGATATGCGGTGTCGCACATAACAAGCATGCTCATCTAAAGATTTTCCCTAAACTAAGCTAGTTGGGGTTTCAGCACCAATACATAGGGATCGAAGATGATCCAAGTAATAAGCTTCAGGAGTGTGATAGATTTTGAGTGGTTCTTCAACCATTGGTTCAGTAGGTACAACTAGTTTTTTTGGTATTTTGCGTTTCCTACCCATAACTAAAAACAGAAAACAACTAATAACAACAAATAAAAATTACTTCGTGATAAAGCAAACAAACATACACGAGAATATTCACCCCACGCTATGACTCCCCGGCAACAGCGCCAGAAAAAGGTCTTGATAACCCACAAGTATAGGGGATCAATTGTAGCCTCTTTCGATAAGTAAGAGTGTCGAACCCAACGTGGAGCTAAAGGTAGAACAAATATTCCCTCAAGTTCTATTGACCACCGATACAACTCTACGCACGCTTAACGTTTGCTTTACCTAGAACAAGTATGAAACTAGAAGTACTTTGTAGGTGTTTTTGGATAGGTTTGCAAGAATATAAAGTGCACGTACATAAAAAGTAGGGGCTGTTTAGGTAAAGAAGCAATACAGTAAATATAGAGAGTGTGGAAAAGTGGTGGTAGGAGTTGCGAAATTGTCCCTAAGAAATTGACTACTTTACTAGACCGATAGCAAGTTTTATGTGGGAGAGGCCACTGCTAGCATATCATCCCTGACTTCGAATTCTATGCACTTATGATTGGAACTATTAGCAAGCATTCCCAACTACTAATGTTCATTAAGGTAAACCCAACCATAGCATTAAGATATATTGGCCCCCTTCAATCCCGTATGCATCAATTTCTATGCTAGGTTGAAGCTTCTGTCACTCTTGCCCTTCAATACATAGTCCTATCAACATACAACTAACCCTACGGTGGGATCCACGCGCGCGCTCATATGATGGGCACCAAAGGATAGTAACATAACTACAAGCAAATTAAATAAATCATAGCAATTCATCAACCACCGATAGGACAACGAAAATCTACTCAGACATCATAGGATGGCAACACATCATTGGATAATAATATGAAGCATAAAGCACCATGTTCAAGTAGAGGGTACAGCGGGTTGCGGGAGAGTGGACCGCTGTAGATAGAGAGAGGAAGGTGATGGAGATGTTGGTGAAGATGGCGGAGGTGTTGGTGTAGATTGCGGCGATGATGATGGCCCCCGGCGGTGTTCCAGCGCCACCGGAAGCGAGGGGGAGAGCCCCCCCTCCTTCTTCTTCTTCCTTGACCTTCTCCCTAGATGGGAGAAGGGTTTCCCCGCTGGTCTATGGCCTCCATGGCATGGGAGGGGAGAGAGCCCCTCCGAGATTGGATCTGTCTCTCTGTCTCTCTCTGTTTATGCGTTCTTATATTCTGCCCTTTTACCATTTCTTATATATCTGGAGATCCGTAACTCCGATTGGATTGAAACCTTCACTCCGATTTTTTTCCTGAAAATTAGCTTTCTTGCGGCCGAAGAAGAGCATTAACCGCCTTACAGGGGGCCCACGAGGGTCAGGGGCGCGCCCAGGGGGTGGGGCACGCCACCCTGCCTCGTGGCTCCCTAAGGCACTGTCTCGCGTTGATTTTCTTCCCATATTTCACATATATTCCAAAAATAATCTCCGTCCGTTTTTATCCCGTTTGGACTCTGTTTGATATGGATTTTCTGTGAAACAAAAAACATGCAGCAAACAGGAACTGGCACTGGGCACTGGATCAATATGTTAGTCCCCAAAAATAGTATACGAAGTTGGCAAAAGTATATGAAAGTTGTAGAATATTGGCATGGAACAATAAAAAATTATAGATACGACGGAGAGGTATCATTGATCTTTTAGCCGTGTGCGGTGCCCCCTCCACAGTTTCACACCTCGATCATATTGTCTTAGTGCTTATGCGAAGCCCTGCGCCGGTAACTTCATCAACACCGTCACCATGCCGTCGTGCTGACGAAACTATCCCTCGGCCTCATCTGGATCAAGAGTTCGAGGGACGTCACCGAGCTGAACGTGTGCAGATCGCGGAGGTGCCGTGTGTTCCGTACTTGATCGGTTGGATCACGAAGACTTTCGACTACATAGCGCGTTACTAAACGCTTCCGCTTTCGGTCTACAAGGGTACGTAGACACACTCTCCCCTCTCGTTGCTATGCATCTCCTAGATAGATCTTGCGTGATCATAGGTAATTTTTTTGAAATACTGCATTCCCCAACAGTGGCATCTGAGACAGGTCTATGCGTAGATATTATATGCACGAGTAGAACACAAAGAGTTATGGGAGATAATAGTCATACTGCTTACCAGCAATGTCTTACTTTGATTCAGTGGTATTGTAGGATGAAGCAGCCCAGACCGACATTACATGACCGCGTTCATGAGACTGGTTCTACCGATGTGCTTCGCACACAGGTGGCTAGTGGGTGTCTGTTTCTCCAGCTTTAGTTGAATCAAGTTTGACTATATCCGGTCCTTGTTGAAGGTTAAAACAACACACTTGATGAAAAGTCATTCTGGTTTCGATGCGTAGGTAAGAACGGTTCTTGCTAGAAGCCCGTAGCAGCCATGTAAAACTTGCGACAACAAAGTAGAGGACGTCTAACTTGTTTTTGCAGGGCTTGCTGTGATGTGATGTGGTCAAGACGTGATGATATATAAATTGTTATATGAGATAATCATGTTTTATTAAAGTTATCGGCAACTGGCAGGAACCTTATGGTTGTCTCTTTACTGCATAAGATGCAAGCGCCATATAATTGCTTTACTTTATCGCTATGCGATAGCAATAGTTGCAAAAGCAATAGTTGGCGAGACGACCATGTGACGACACGTTGATAAAGATCAAGATGATGGAGATCATGGTGTCATGACGGTGACGATGGATATCATGACAGTGCTTTGGAGATGGAGATCAAAGGCACAAAATGATGATGGCCATATCATGTCACATATTTTGATTGCATGTGATGTTTATCCTTTATGCATCTTATTTTGCATAGTACGTCGGTAGCATTATGAGATGATCCCTTACTAAAATTTCAAGGTATAAGTGTTCTCCCTGAGTATCCACTGTTGTGACAGTTCTTCATGCTGAGACACCACGTGATGATCGGGTGTGATAAGCTCTACGTTCACATACAATGGGTGCAAGCCAGTTTTGCACACGCAGAATACTCGGATTAAACTTGATGAGCCTAGCATATGCAGATATGGCCTCGGAACACTAAGACCGAAAGGTCGAGCGTGAATCATATAGTAGATATGATCAACATAGTGATGTGCACCATTTAAAACTACTCCATTTCACGTGATGATCGGACATGGTTTAGTTGATATGGATCACGTGATCACTTAGATGATTAGAGGGATGTCTATCTAAGTGGGAGTTCTTAAGTAATATGATTAATTGAACTTTAATTTATCATGAACTTAGTACCTGATACTATTTTGCATGTCTATGTTGTAGATCAATAGCTCGCGTATAGCTCTCCTGTTTTATTCTTGATATGTTCCTAGAGAAAAATAAGTTGAAAGATGATAGTAGCAATGATGCGGACTTGGCCCGTGATCTGAGGATTATCCTCATTGCTTCACAGAAGAATTATGTCCTTGATGCACCGCTAGGTGACAAAACTATTGCAATAGCAAATGCAGACGTTATGAACGTTTGACAAGCTCGGTATGATGACTACTTGTTAGTTTAGTGCACCATGTGATGAGGACATGACTACCTTGAATACGACCAAAAATATTGTATACATGCATATTTGTCAGGTGATTTCTAGTGCAAACTATTCAATAATATATTTATGTTATCCAGAACAAAAATACTTCACACACTTTTGTGTTTTGTCTAATTGTAGGGGTATGGGACATTTGCACAATCCACATATGAAGCTAAGGAAAAAAATAGAAGTTTAGGTGCTGTTCAAAAAGTCCTCTCACGTCACTTTTGGGCCAAGAGAAGATAGAGTCCAAGTCTCTCACGTTCTGGATTCAGATTCGGACTCCACAGACATACCTGACTCAAAATGTCGACAACTTTTTCATACGGACTCCGAATTGGGTGATTCTTTTTTGTTGGAAATTAGATTTTTTGTTCTTTCCAACCCAATTGCAATCACCTTCAAATTCGTCTGGAGCATTGAGATATCAACGAAACAATCTGATGCTGTAGCAGAATCCGAGTCAAACAACAAGTCCAAAGGTGTTGCACCACCTCCACTTGGGCCCATGTGCCTTGTACGACCTAGGGTAAGTTTTAGGCTGCCTTGGGACGTCCTTCCACCTCCTTGGCCGGCACCCCTTGCTCCTATATAAGTAGATCCATCTAGTAGCTTTTTCCTTGGGATTTGTTTAGTTAAAAGTTAGCCATTGAAACTTTGTGTCCTTCGTTTGTGTCCAACGACCAGACCAAGATCGCTTTCGGATCCCCACCTTTATCAATACATCATCTATATTCGCAATATTAAGATTGCATTATCCTATTCTTGCTTGTTCTTCGATTGTGTGCAGGAATAGACCTTTGTGGTTAGGCTAATCGTGCTTCCAGTATCGTCAGTAACCTCGGGAAATTGGTTTAGTGATTGCTAAGGCGCAACGTCGTGCATGTTAGTAGTCGGATCGTCAAAGTCTACTCCACCAAATCGATAGTTACCATCTCATTGAAAGATCGGGACCCTCGCCTCTATCAAGTGGTATTAGTTTTCAGGTTGCTCGATGAGAATTTCCAGTTTTTCCTAGATTAAATTTATTTTCTTACCTATTGTCTAAGAAAAAGGCACAGAAAAGTTAGATCTATTCATCCTTTGTCCAAGCCAGTCTGAGCCTTTGCAATTTTCTTTTCATTACTTGCATAGTTGAATTATCGGTTGCATTATCGTGTTGAGTTGCTGGTCTTAGTGTCTAGTCCGTTTAGAGTATCGAGTTCTGTTCACATTATTCACGCCGCCGCTGCATCGTTATCCCTTCCGCTGTCCACCACCCATCCATCAATTTCCACCACGTGCTACCCACCGTTCATTGTCATAATCATAGTTGAGATCGTTCACATCTTCGCTTGATCCAATCTACATCTTATCTAGTTTGTTTTGGAAAGAGGGAGAGAGAAAAAGAGTGAGAGAGAGAGAAAAAGTAAAAAAAAGTCAGAAAAAAGAGAAAGAAAAATAAAAAAAGTGTGAGGAAAAAAAAGAGAAGAAAAAAAAAACAAAATTCAAATCTATCTAGACTCAATCTCGTAGTTGAATTCGGAGTAGAATCTGTTTTGTGCACTGTCAGTAAAAAAGGCATAACTTCCTGATACGAAGTTTGTTTTGGCTCCACAAGTACTCAAATGAAAGCTAGCGATGAGCCACATCTAAATAGTTGCAAAACCTTGTTCAATATTTGGCACCTCAAAATCGGCTTCTAAATAGGTCTTTTTGCTCTCCGAAGTGCACGAACACACCTTATTCCAATTTTTCACGCCAGTTTTCGAATTTTTTGGCTCCTCGTATCAACTCGGAATTGAGTGATTCCTTTCGCATTTGAAAGCTTGAGTCAATAGCATTTTTGAAAAAAAATATCAAAAAATTGGCACAAACTTTTCTAGAGGAAAGTTGGAGACAAAGTTGTTGATATATCCTGCATGGCTGTTGTTTCACATCATTATCTTTACTGCCGTTGTGATCTTCACTTGTATCTTGCTGTCCAGAGCTACTTAGTATCCTTCATTGATGCTAGTTGTGCTACATCGTGACCTCATTAGTGTTCTAGGCTCGCATCTCTAGTCCGATCTAGCCTAGGACCTACACAGTAACGTCGTTGAGCATTTATTCAACATTGCATCTTTGAATTGATTATTGGTAATCTTTTGCTACCATATATTTAAGCCTTCCAAGATCCACATATTTCTACACCGTGTATACATACGTTCCCCTGGCAATCGCTTTACTCAATCTTCAGAGTTATTTGACACCGCTGGTTGCCTGTCACCACCTGCTGCATGGTAAGAACTTGTAAGATATTGATATTTGCTTTACTGTCAGCGCTTTACCACCACACCCCAGTAGTTCATTTGAACATTATTCTTGAATTTTGTTTCTTGTTTCTACTAATCATGACAGGGTCCGAAGATAGAAGTTCTTGGACGACGGATACATCTTCACCATCACGAGAGGTGGGACAACACACACAACATATGGTCAGGTTATCTCTTTACCATCATTTGAGGGTAGATTTAATCCTACTATTTATCTAGCTTGGGAGCTTGAAGTAGAACAAGTTTCTACTCACCATGATTTTTCTGAACTTGACAGAGTACGAGCTACCACTAGAGCATTTACTGGTTTTGCTTCTGTTTGGTGGAGTGTACATTGTAAGAAAAACATTGATAACCAACCCACAACTTGGAAAGTTTTGAAAGCTGTAATGAGACAACAATTTTTTCCTCCTTACTATCATCGTGAATTGCTTTGCAAATTGGAACAATTAAAACAAGGCAGTAACACTGTTCATGCTTACTACCAAGAGTTCAAATCTTATATGCATCATTGTGATATAGAAGAATCTGAGGATTATACCATGAATAGATTTTTTGGTGGTTGGAACCATGATATTCGTGCAAAATTTCAGTATATTACTCGTTGCATTACTGGTATGTATGTTCGCGCTTGTACCTTTGAGAGACAGATACAGGAGGATGCATTGGGTGACTACAACAACTACTATTCTGGTTCATGCTCACCACCGCTGGTTGGTTCCTCCACCGTTGCACCTACTAGAGCAGCCCCACCTCAGATTGTGAGCGCGATATCATCTCAAGAGTATGGTACATTATCAACGTCCGTACCTACATCAGCTACGTCTTTGCGACAAGGTAACAATAAAGGTATTGATGATATAACTTCACACGAGAATGATGCATGCCTAGTTAACTTGAATGCATCATATGTTGAGTTACGTGTTGATTTGAGCACACCACCTATTTTAGAGAATCTTGTTACTATCATGAATGCGTCATGTGATCAAATAACTGAAATACCAACAATTTTGAGTGCACCCATTGAATTAACTGTTGATGCAAAAGAACCGATGTTTAATCATTTTGATATGACCTCTAATCTTGGTGATGATTCTATGTCCAATGACTAATTGGATGTTCACTTATTTAAGCATGTTGTAGCATGTAAATTTGATGCACGTGAGGTTTATTCACCAATGTTGGGATGGTTTAATGATGAACATTGTAATCTTTTGAAATGAATAAGAGCTTCACTTATATGTGCAAACTGAGTTCCAATATTTTCATGCCTTCTACTTCTTGTGATAATATTTTGGCTTTTAATTTTATGAACTATGAAACTTACTCAGGTATACATGTGTCATATGTGCAAAAATCAAGGGAACTAAAAATGGATGACATATACATATACAACATGTACACCTTGTCTCTTTTGTTAGCCACATTTCAGATTAAGCAACGCTGAGGACGGCTTTGTTTTCAAGAAGGAAGGATGATGAGGACATGACTACCTTGGATACGACCAAAATATTGCATACATGCATATTTGTCAGGTGATTTCTAGTGCAAACTATTCAATAATCTATTTATGTTATCCAGGACAAAAATACTTCACACACTTTTGTGTTTTGTCTAATTGTAGGTGTATGGGACATTTGCACAATCCACATATGAAGATAAGGAAAAAAGAGAAGTTTAGGTGCTGTTCAAAAAGTCCTCTCACGTGACTTTTGGGCCAAGAGAAGATAGAGTCCAAGTCTCTCACGTTCTGGATTTAGATTCGGACTGCACAGACATACCTGGCTCAAAACGTCAACACCTTTTTCATACGGACTCCGAATTGGGTGATTCTTTTTTGTTGGAAAGTAGATTTCGTGTTCTTTCCAACCCAGTTGGAATAACCTTCAAATTCGTCCGGAGCATTGAGATATCGACGAAACATCTACCGCTGCTGCAGAATCCGAGTCAAGCAACAAGTCCAAAGGTGTTGCACCACCTCCACTTGGGCCCATGTGCCTTGTACGACCTAGGGTTAGTTTTAGGCTGCCTTGGGATGTCCTTCCACCTCCTTGGCTGCCACCCCTTGCTCCTATATAAGTAGATCCATCTAGTAGCTTTTTCCTCGGGATTTGTTTAGTTAAAAGTTAGCCATTGCAACTTCGTGTACTTCGTTTGTGTCCAACGACCAGACCAAGACCGCTTTTGGATCCCCACCTTTATCAATACTTCATCTATATTTGCAATATTTAGATTGCATTAGCATATTCTTGCTTTTTCTTCGATTGCGTGCAGGAATAGACCTTCATGGTCAGGCTGATCGTGCTTCCAGCATCGTCAGTAACCTCGGGAGATTGGTTTAGCGATTTCTAAGGCGCAACGTCGTGCACGTTTGTAGTCGGATCGTCAAAGTTGACTCCACCAAATCGATAGTTATAATCTCATCGAAAGATCGGGACCCTCGCCTCTCTCACCATGCTTTACGGCTTAGAACCGGGTAAAAAATGTTTTGAAACGCCACGGAGAATATCAGATGTTCCAAGAGCTGAAATTGGTATTTCAGACTCATGCCCGAGTCGAGAGGTATGAGACCTCTGACAAGTACTTTGCCTACAAGATGGAGGAGAATAGCTCAACCAGTGAGCATGTGCTTAGAATGTTTGAGTACTACAATTGCTTAAATCAAGTGGGAATTAATCTTCCAGATAAGATAGTGATTGACAGAGTTCTCTAGTCACTATCACCAAGTTACCGAAACTTCGTGATGAACTATAATATGCAAGGGCTGACGAAAACGATTCCCTGAGCTCTTCGCGATGCTGAAATCAGAGAAGGTAGAAATCAAGAAAAGCATCAAGTGTTGATGGTTGACAAGACCACTAGTTTGAAGTAAAAGGGCAAGGGAAAGAAAGGAAACTTCAAGAGGAATTACAAGCAAGTTTCCACTCCCATGAAGAAGCCCAAAGCTAGACCCAAGCCTGAAACTGAGTTCTTCTACTGCAAAGGAAATGGTCACCGGAAGTGGAACTGCCCTAGATACTTGGCGGATAAGAAGGATGGCAAAGTGAACAAAGGGATATTTGATATACATGTTATTGATGTGTACTTTACTAGTGTTTATAGCAACCCCTCGGTATTTGATACTGGTTCAGTTGCTAAGAGTAGTAACTCGAACCGGGAGTTGTAAAATAAAGAGAGGCTAGTTAAGGGCGAGGTGATGATGTGTGTTGGAAGTGATTCCAAGGTTGATAAGATCACCATCAGACACTCCCTTTACCTTCGGGATTAGTGTTGAACCTAAAATAAATGTTATTTGGTGTTTGCGTTGAGCATGAATATGATTGGATCATGTTTATTTCAATATAGTTATTCATTTAAGTCAAAGAATAATTATTGTTCTATTTACATGAATAAAACCTTCTACGGTCATACACTCAATATAAGTGGTTTATTGAATCTCGATCGTAGTGATACACATATTCATAATATTGAAGCCAAAAGATGCAAAGTTAATAATGATAGTGCAACTTATTTGTGGCACTGCCATTTAGGTCATATTAGTGTAAAGCGCATGAAGGAACTCCATGTTGATGGGTTTTTGGAATCACTTGATTATGAATCACTTGATTCTTGCGAACCATGCCTAGTGGGCAAGATGACCAAGACTCCGTTCTTCAGAACAATGGAGCGAGCAACTGACTTATTGGAAATAATACATACCGATGTATGTTGTCCGATAAGTGTTAAGTGTCGCGGCGGGTATCGTTATTTTCTAACCTTCACAAGATGATTTGAGCAGATATGGGTATATCTACTTAATGAAAGACAAGTCTGAAACATTTGAAAAAGTTCAAAGAATTTCAGGGTGAAGTGGAGAATCATCGTAAACAAGAAAATAAAGTTTCTACGATCTGATCGCAGAGGCGAATATTTGAGTTACGAGTTTGGTCTTCATTTAAAACAATGTGGAATAGTTTCACAACTAACGCCACCTAGAACACCACAGCGTAATGGTGTGTCCGAACATCATAACCGTACTTTATTCTATATGGTGCGATCTATGATGTCTCTTGCCGATTTACCACTATCGTTTTAGGGTTATGCATTAGAGATAGCTGCATTCATGTTAAATAGGGCACCGTCTAAAATCCGTTGAGATGACACCGTATGAACTGTGGTTTAGCAAGAAACCTAAGCTGTCATTTCCTAAAGTTTGGGGTTGCGATGCTTATGTGAAAAAGTTTCAGCGTGATAAGCTCAAACCCAAATCGGAGAAGTGCGTCTTCATAGGATACCCAAAAGAAAATGTTGGGTACACCTTCTATCACAGATCCGAAGGCAAGATCTTTGTTGCTAAGAATGGATCCTTTCTAGAGAAGGAGTTTCTCTCGAAAGAAGTGAGTGGGAGGAAAGTAGAACTTGATGAGGTAATTGTACCTTCTCTCGAATTGGAGAGTAGTTCATCATAGAAATCAGTTCCAGTGATGCCTACACCAATTAGTGAGGAAGTTAATGATGATGATCATGAAACTTCAGATCAAGTTACTACCGAACCTTGTAGGTCAACCAGAGTACGTTCCGCACCAGAGTGGTATGGTAATCCTGTTCTAGAAGTCATGTTACTATACCATGACGAACCTGCGAACTATGAGGAAGCGATGATGATCCCAGATTCCGCAAAATGGCTTGAGGCCATGAAATCTGAGATAGGATCCATGTATGAGAACAAAGTATGGACTTTGGTTGACTTGCCCGATGATCAGCAAGCCTTAGAGAATAAAATGGACCTTCGAGAGGAAGACGGATGCTGATAGTAGTTTTATATGTACAAAGCTTGAATTGTCGCAAAAATGTTTTTGACAAGTTCAAGGTGTTGACTACAATGAGATTTTCTCACTTGTATCGATGCTTAAAAGTCTGTCCGAATCATGTTAACAATTGCCGCATTTTATGAAATTTGGCAAATGGATGTTAGACCTGCATTCCTTAATGGATTTCTTGAAGAAGAGTTGTATATGATGCAACCAGAAGGTTTTGTCGATCCTAAAGGTGCTAACAAAATGTGCAAAGCTCCAACGATCCATCTATGGATTGGTGCAAGAATCTCGGAGTTGGAATATACGCTTTGATGAGTAGATCAAAGCATATAGTTTTATACACACTTGCGGTGAAGCATGTATTTACAAGAAAGTGAGTGGGAGCACTAAATCCTTTCTGATAAGTATATATGAATGACATATTGTTGATCGGAAATGATGTAGAATTTTCTGGAAAGCATAAAGGAGTGTTTTGAAAGGAGTTTTTCAAAGAAAGACCTCGGTGAAGCTGCTTACATATTGAGCATCAAGATCTATAGAGATAGATCAAGACGCTTGATAAGTTCTTTTTTCAACGAGTACATGCCTTGACAAGTTTTTGAAGTAGTTCAAAATGGAACAATCAAAGAAGGATTTCTTGCCTGTGTTGCAAGGTGTGAAGTTGAGTAAGACTCAAAGCCTGACCACGGCAGAAGATAGAGAGAGAATGGAAGTCATTCCCTGTGCCTCAGACATAGGTTCTATAAAGTATGCGATGCTATGTGCCAGACCTATTGTATGCCCTTCCCTGAGTTTGGCAAGGGAGTACAATAATGATCTAGGAGTAGATCACTAGACATTGGTCAAAATTATCCTTAGAGGACTAAGGAGATATTTTTCAGCTGTGGAGGTGATAAAGAGTTCGTCGTAAAGAGTTACACCGATGCAAGCTTTTACACCGGTCCGGATGACTCTTAGTCTCAATCTGGATACGTATTGAAAGTGGGAGCAATTAGCTAGAGTAACTCCATGCAGAGCATTGTAGACATAGAAATTTTGCAAAATACATACAGCTCTGAATGTGACACACCCATTGACTAAGCTTCTCTCACAAGCAAAACATGATCACACCTTAGTACTCTTTGGGTGTTAATCACATAGCGATGTGAACTAGATTATTGACTCTAGTAAAACCCTTTGGGTATTAGTCACATGGCGATGTGAACTAATCACATGGTGATGTGAACTATTGGTGTTAAAACACATGGCAATGTGAACTAGATTATTGACTCTAGTGCAAGTGGGAGACAGAAGGAAATATGCCCTAGAGGCAATAATAAAGTTGTTATTTATATTTCCTTATATCATGATAAATGTTTATTATTCATGCTAGAATTGTATTAACCGGAAACTTGATACATTTGTGAATACATAGACAAAACAAAGTGTCCCTAGTATGCCTCTACTAGACTAGCTCGTTAATCAAAGATGGTTAAGTTTCCTGACCATAGACATGTGTTGTCATTTGATGAACGGGATCACATCATTAGGAGAATGATGTGATGGACAAGACCCATCTGTTAGCTTAGCACTATGATCGTTTAGTTTATTGCTATTGCTTTCTTCATGACTTATACATGTTCCTATGACTATGAGATTATGCAACTCCCGAATACCGGAGGAACACTTAGTGTTCTATCAAACGTCACAACGTAACTGGGTGATTATAATGATGCTCTACAGGTGTCTCCGATGGTGTTTGTTGAGTTGGCATAAATCGAGATTAGGATTTGTCACTCTGAATGTCGGAGAGGTATCTCTGGGCCCTCCCGGTAATGCACACCACTATAAGCCGTGCAAGCAATGTGACTAAATGAGTTAGTCATGGGATGATGCATTGCGGAACGAGTAAAGAGACTTGCCAGTAACGAGATTGAACTAGGTATGATGATACCGACGATCGAATCTCGGGCAAGTAACATACCGATGACAAAGGGAACAACATATGTTGTTATGTGGTTTGATCGATAAAGAATTTCATAGAATATGTAGGAGCCAATATGAGCATCCAGGTTCTGCTATTGGTTATTGACCGGAGATGTGTCTCGGTCATGTCTACATAGTTCTCGAGCCCGTAGGGTCCGCACGCTTAACATTCGATGATGATTTGTATTATGAGTTATGTGATTTGATGACCGAAGCTTGTTCAGAAGCCCGGATGAGATCGCCGATATGCCGAGGAGTCTCGAAATGGTAGGGAGGTAAATATTCATATATTGGAAGGTTGCATTTGGACATCAGAATGGTTCTGAGTGGTTCGGTCATTTTTTCGGAGTACCGGGAGGATACCGGAACCCCCCGGGAGAAGTTATGGGCCTTATGGGCCATAAGAAGGAAGCACACCAGCCCACAAGTGGCTGGTGCGCCCCCTTGGGCAGGAGGCAATTATGACTAGGAGAAGGGGGCCGCGCCCCCTGTAGGATTGAAAGTATGTCTAGAGGCGGGGGGGATTAGACTACTTGACCAAACAAAAATCTTGCCTTTTCCCAATTTTATGTCTTGGCAGATTTTAACAACTTAGCACAAGTCAAGCAATCAACCTACACATGCAAGTCTAAGATTATAGTAGCGGAATGTAAAACATTGCACATGAAGGTAAAGGGAGGAGTTTGGAGGGAGCAACCGCAATGTAGACACGGAGATTTTTGGCATGGTTCTGATAGGTGGTGCTATCGTACAACCACGTTGATGGAGACTTCAACCCACGAAGGGTAACAGTTGCGCGAGTCCATGGAGGGCTCCACCCATGAAGGGTCCACGAAGAAGCAACCTTGTCTATCCCACCATGGCCATCGCCCACGAAGGACTTGCCTCACTAGGGTAGATCTTCACGAAGTAGGCGATCTCCTTGCCCGTACAAATTCCTTGGTTCAACTCCACAATCTTGATGGAGGCTCCCAAGTGACACCTAACCAATCTAGGAGACACCACTCTCCAAAAGGTAATAGACGGTGTGTTGATGATGAACTCCTTGCTCTTATGCTTCAAATTATAGTCTCCCCAACACTCAACTCTCTCTCATAGATTTGGATTTGGTGCGAAGATGATTTGAGTGGAAAGCAACTTGTGGAAGGCTAGATATCAAGATTCAAATGGTTGGAATGGAATATCTTGGTCTAAACACAACAGTAGGTGGTTCTCTCTCAGAAAATGAATGCTGAAGTGTAGGCACGTTCTGATGGCTCTCCTTACTAATGAAGGAAGGGTGGATGAGTATATATAGCCTCCACACAAAATCTAACCGTTACACACAATTTACCAAACTCGGTAGGACCGGATCAGAAAACTCGGTCAGACCGATTCAGTTCAAAATGTGAACGTTAGGCTTTTCGGTGGGACCGACATGTCAACTCGGTGGGATCGATTTCATTAGGGTTAGGGCATAACGTAATCTCGGTGAGACTGATTACACAAACTCGGTGGGACCGATTTTGGTAATAAGCTAACCAGAGAGTTGGCCAGGCAAACTCAGTGGGACCGAATCTCTCATTTCGGTGAGACCGAAACGTTACAAAAGGGAAACAGAGAGTTTGCATTGCGAACTCGGTGGGACTGTGTAACACCCCGGATGTAATTTTCCCAATTTGTACTCCAACTCTTGCCGTTTCCGGCGTTAAGTTATATTTATTTTCTCGGGTTCGGGTCTTTGTCTCCGTGTGTTGTTATCATTGTCATGCATATCATATCATGTCATCATGTGCATTGCATTTGCATACGTGTTCGTCTCATGCATTCGAGCATTTTCCCCGTTGTCCGTTTGCATTCCAGCGCTTCGTTCTCCTCCGGTGGCCATTTCTAGCTTTCTTTCGTGTGTGGGGATTAAACATTTCCGGATTGGACCGAGACTTGCCAAGCGACCTTGGTTTACTACCGGTAGACCGCCTGTCAAGTTTCGTACCATTTGGACTTCGTTTGATACTCCAACGGTTAACCGAGGGACCGAAAAGGCCTCGTGTGGTTGCAGCCCAACACCTCTCCAATTTGGCCCAAAAACCCACCTAACTCTGCTCCATGTCCTAGAGCGTTCGATCACGATCGCGTGGCCGAAAACCGCACCTCATTTGGACTCTCCTAGCTCCTCCTATGCCTATATATACACCCCCCATTCCAAATTTCGGATCTCTCCCTCTCCCCGAAACCCTAATTTCATCTCCGCGCGCCGGACACGTCCGCCCGGCGCCGGACACGTCCGCCGCCGCCCCCCTCGCCCTATCCGCCGCCGCCACGTGGCAACCGGCCACCTCCCACCGCCACGGGCCCGAAGGCCCAAGGCCGGCCCCCGACGCCGCCACCGTGGGCCGCGCCCCACGCCGCCGTCCTCCGCCGCCTCCCGCCGTACTCCGCCGCTTCCCGCCGTCCTCCTCTGCCGCCGCCTCGCCCGGCTACCGCCGCCGCCGCCACCGCGGGCCGCCGCTGCCGCCGCCACCGCGGGCCGCTGCCGCCGCCGCGGGCGGGTCGCCGCCCCGCCGCCCGCTCCTCTCCGGCGACCGGAGCCAGGATCCGGCCGCCCCCTCCAACTCCGGCCGTCTACAGCTCCGGCGAGCTCGGATCCAGCCGTGCCTCGTTTTCCGTGCAGATCTGAGATATTTTGGATCGGTTGACTTTTGCCTCTCCGTTAATTTTTTATGCAATCTTTGACCTATGATATCTCCGCATCCGTAGCTCCGATTTGGGCATATAGCATATCAAAATGTTCATCTCAGAGAGTACATCATTTCATTCCATTGCATCATTTTCATTTGAGCTCATCTTGATGCCCGAAATGCTGTTAGAAGAGGGCTTCATGAGTTAATTGTCAGATCTGCTAGTTCATCTTAGACTTTTGTCATTTTTGCCATGATTATTGTGTGCATGATATGCCTGTGAGTCCTCATATGTTTTGTTAAGGGTTTTGTCATCTATCCAGAGGTGCAACCCATGTATTTTTAGGATGTGTGTGGTGTCTTGTGCAAGCTTGCAAAGTGGTGCACTTGCTAATTCTGTTTTCAGGGACCTAGTGATTTCACTAAGTCCTGGGATTGTTTAGTTCATGATGCCATATGTTCATGCTATTTACTAGTGATCCGTGCCTCTTTTGAGGATGATCAGTAAAGGAGTTTTGTTAATCTTGTTATGCTCTATCCATCCATGTCTTTGTTTGCAATTATGGAGCACCCTAGCTTGAGTTAATAAAGCTCTACTTTTGCTTCGTTGTGAATCTGGGCAGATCGTCAACTTGTTTGCGATTTTGCCGATGTTATTGTAGTTGATCCGTGCATGCTATGCCATTGTTCTTGCCATGTCTAGCTTGAATTTTGTGCCTTCTTAAGGGATGTATGCTTGTCTTGTCATGACTTGCACCGTGGTGAGTGCATCGAGCTCGTAAACATGCCTTCGTGAGTTATATTTCAGCATGTCCCAGTTTTCACTAAGTCTGAAAACTGATTATGTTTTTGCTATGTTCGTGTGCTTGTTAGTATATTTTGTGATCCCTTTTGGCTCAAGGTCACTAAGGGACTTTTGTTAAGCTTGTTGAGTAGCTCCATGCCATGTCTTTCTTTGTCATGTTCAGGTCCTGTAGCATGTTGTTTTGTTGCTCCGAAGAGGGCTATATGATCTGAAATTCCAGACAAGTGTTAATTTCACTAAGTCTGAGATCTGTTTACCATTTGCGTTTTTGCCATGCTTGTTTGAACCTGTTAATGGATGAATTGGCCATAGCTCAGTGCTAGACTTTTGTTAAGCATCTTGTGTGCATCCCTGCCATGTATTTTGTTGTCATGTTTGGGTGCTGTAGCACGTTCATCTCATTGCATTTAGATGCCTACTTGCTGTAAATCGCAGACCGGTGTCATTTTTGAATCGCTTGCCATTTCCAAACCGTAACTCCGATTCCGGCGTTCTTTATATCGTTTTCAAGCGAATTCATCTCATACTTCCAGTGGCACCCTTGAAATTCCATGTTGAGGCCGGGTTCATGCATTTCCTGTCATATCTTGCATTTTTGCATCCCGCATCGCGTCCCGCATAGCATATCATCATTTCATCATATTGCTTGGTCTTGCACGTGGTTGATTGTATCCTTGTTGCTTGTTTGTCTTGTTTGGGTAGAGCCGGGAGACGAGTTCGCTAACGAGGAGCCCGTTGAGTTTGCTTTTGAGGATCCAGTCAACTCTGACAACTTTGCAGGCAAGAAGATCATACCCTCGAAATCACTACTATCTTTGCTATGCTAGTTTGCTCGCTCTTTTGCTATGCCATTGCTACGATGCCTACCACTTGCTTGCAAGCCTCCCAAAAATGTCATGTCAAACCTCTAACCCACCATTTTCCTAGCAAACCGTTGATTGGCTATGTTACCGCTTTGCTCAGCCCCTCTTATAGCGTTGCTAGTTGCAGGTGAAGATTGGAGGCCGTTCCTTGCTGGAACATCTTTTATTTACTTGTTGGGATATCATTATATTATCTTGCTATCTTAAAGCATCTATATACTTGGTAAAGGGTGGAAGGCTCGGCCTCTCGCCTAGTGTTTCGTTCCACTCTTGCCACCCTAGTTTCCGTCATATCGGTGTTATGTTCCCGGATTTTGCGTTCCTTACATGGTTGGGTTATAATGGGAACCCCTTGATAGTTCGCCTTGATTAAAGCTTTTCTAGCAATGCCCAACATTGGTCTTACTATTCGCCACCTAGCCTCTTTTTTCCCTCGGGTTTCCGGAGCCCAAGGGTCATCTTATTTTAACCCCCCCCGGGCCAGTGCTCCTCTGAGTGTTGGTCCGAACCGAGTAGACTGCGGGGCCACCTCGGGGCAACTTGAGGGTTGGTTTACTCGTAGGATGTCTCATCTGAGTGTGCCCTGAGAAAGAGATATGTGCAGCTCCTATCGAGATTTGTCGGCACATTCGGGCGGTGTTGCTGGTCTTGTTTTAACCTGTCGAAGTGTCTTGAGTTACCGAGATACCGAGTCTGATCGGAACGTCTTGGGAGGAGGTCTATTCCTTCGTTGACCGTGAGAGCTTGTCATGGGCTAATTTGGGACTCCCCTGCAGGGATTGAACTTTCGAAAGCCGTGCCCGCGGTTATGGGCAGATGGGAATTTGTTAATGTTCGGTTGTAGACAACTTGAACCTTAATTAATTAAAATGAACCAACTGAGTGTGTTACCGTGATGGCCTCTTCTCGGTGGAGTCCGGGAAGTGGACACGGTGTTAGAGTAATGTTTGCGCAGGCTGTTCTCTAGCTTCTCACTCGTGCTTTGCCTCCTCTTCTCGCTCTCTTTTGCGAATAAGTTAGCCACCATACTTGCTAGTCGCTTGCTGCAGCTCCACTCATATTTTACCTTGCCTTACCTATAAGCTCAAATAGTCTTGATCGCGAGGGTGCGAGATTGCTGAGTCCCTGTGGCTCACAGATTACTATTACACCAGATGCAGGGCCTGATGATTCCGCTCCAGGAGACGCGTATGAGCTCAAGTGGGAGTTCGACGAAGACTCTCAACGATACTATGTTTCCTTTCTCGATGATCAGTAGTGGTGCCCAGTTGGGGGTGATTGGGACCGTGTCGCATGTTGGGTTCTCTTTTATTTTGGCACCGTAGTCGGGCCATGAGTGTTTGGATGATGTAATGTTATTTATGTACTTGATTGACGTGGCGAGTGTAAGCCAACTATGCTATCTCCCCTTTTATTATTACATTACATGGGATGTTTGTGAAGATTGTCTAACTTGCGACATATGCCTTCAATGCGATTATGTCTCTAAGTCGTGCCTCGACACGTGGGAGCTATTGTCGCATCGAGGGTGTTACAAGTTGGTAATCAGAGCCTTCCCCGACCTTAGGAGCCCCATTGCTTGATCGTTTTTAGCGGCCGAGTTGTGTCTAGAAAAATGTTTTGAGTCATTTAGGAATTATATATCGGAGAGATTAGGAATTCTTTTTACTTCCCAGTCTCCTCATCGCTCTGGTAAGGCATCCTGACGTAGAGTTTTGACTATTCTCTTCTCAAATTTCACTAATTTTTTTAGGATCACGCGGGTATCTTGGAATCGTTTCGATGGTTTTATGATGAGAACATTGACTTGGTGCCTCCTGTCAGGGGTTTAGTGGAAGTGTCCCGGGGAGTTGAGCTCTGAGGTGTTGTCATTATAATTTTATCATTGCAGTTCTGGAATACCTGAGTCTAGTACGCCGACATCGAAAATCTCTTTTATGCAGTTTGTTGCTGAGATAACCTCGACGCCACCCAGTACTGGGGCGGGAGTTCGGGAGTATCGCCATAACTTGTATAACGGATGCTTTTCGAAGGTTGAGGTAGATGGTTTCCGAAGGTTTCTTGGTTATGTGTTGAAGGATGGATACAGCTGGATGTAGGATTTGCTAGTTTGGGTGAGATATTATGCTTCCCCTGTATCCCCAACACCTGATTGCATAACCGGAAAAGTTCGGGAGTTTCATAGGTGGGAATTCTAGTAGCTCTAGTTTTTCTTCCACGGATATTGTTTTGAGATTGGGATTTCTTACCGATTATTCGTTCTTGATCCATACCTTGTTGATTTATTTCTCTACCTTAATTCTACATGGCTTCTCAATTTATGGATATGTGACCATTTCAAGAGGAATGCATTCGTTCATTTTGTTCGGATGTGAAGACTATATGTTGCAATTTTCATTCCGTTGGATTCAGCTTCAATATTTATCTATCAATGTGCTAATGGTGGTCAACCTCTTCAGGATGGCTCCTCCAACGCGCACGACTCCGAATCCTGATCTGCCACCACCTCCACCTCCTCCAGAGGCATGGCAAGCTGTGATGGCCGCAACCAATGCAAACACACAGCTGATCATGCAAATTCTTCAAGAGCGCAATCAAGGCAGTCAAGGGAATCAAGGCAGCAATCAGAATCACTTTGCTACACTCAACCAGTTCCTTGCTAACAGGCCAAAGACTTTCAGCAATTGTGTTGAGGCAACCGATGCTGACGATTGGCTTGTGGATCTGTGTAAGCATTTTGAGTGCAGTAATGTCAGGCCTGAGGACTTTGTCAAGTTCGCTTCCTTCCAACTCAAAGATCAAGCTGCAGAATGGTTCCAGCAGTACAAGGACTCCAGAGGTGGACGTGTTATCACTTGGGATGATTTCCGTCGAGATTTCCGAGCTCATCATATTCCACAGAGCGTGGTTGAAAGCAAGCGTGAGGAATTCCGCAATCTGAAGCAAGGCTCTTTGTCTGTCTACGACTACAACAAGTTGTTCCAGAAGCTTGCCCGCTTTGCCAAGCAGGACGTGCCTGATGAGAAGAGCATGATATATCAGTTCAGGGGTGGTCTCAGAGAAGAAATTCAGCTCGCTCGTCCTCTTTGAGCCCTGGAGGTACGATGAGTTCTACAACATGGCACTGAAGCAAGAGGCTGCTCAGTTGAGGTGTGATGCTTCCAAGAAGCGAGTCAGAGATGTTACTCCTTCTTCCTCTACTCAAGTGGCCAAGCAGCAGAAGTTTTGGCTTCCTCCTCCTCCGTTCCGTCAGCCGTATCAGCAGAAGAGTAAAGGTGGCAGTGGTTCTTCCCCCCCCCCCCACCCCGGCTTTTAGAACAAGACTTCGTCTCAAGCTCCAAGATCGAGTGCTCCGTATCACCGTCCGCTTTCAGAGGTCACATGCAACAAGTGCCAACAGAAGGGTCACTATGCCAACAAGTGTCTCAACCAGAGGCATCTTCCTCCTCCTCCCCCTATCAGATCGACAAGTACAGCTATGGTCAAGCATAACCCCAAGCATGCCAAGGTCAATTTGATGAATGCAGCTCAGGCAGAGGACTCGTCAGATGTGATCATGGGTAACCTTCCTGTTAACGATGTTCCTGCAAAAGTTCTTTTTGACACTGGTGCATCACATTCCTTTTTGTCATGCCCTTTTGCATTGAAGCACAATGTTGATACCGAGATTATGCCCAAAGTCATGCAAGTTGTTTCTCCCGGCAAGCTTTTGACTTCTAGTTTGGTTGCTCCCGATATCTCTATCACATTGGGTGATTACAAGTTTCTATCTTCTCCGGTGGTTCTTGGTAACTCGGATATTGATCTTATTCTCGGGATGGATTGGCTTTCTAAGCACAAGGCTCAGCTTGATTGTGCAGCCAGGCAGATTCAATTGACTCATTCGTCTGAGGATGTAATTGTCTTTGCTGCTCGGGATAATACCATCCATCTGTTTTCTCTCAATGAGAAGGGTGAATTGGATGCCATCTCTCAAATTCCAGTCCTTTGCGAATATCAAGACGTCTTTCCAGAAGAGCTCCTAGGAATGCCTCCGCACCGGCCAGTTGAATTCGTTATTGAACTTGAGCCTGGCACGGAACCTGTGTGCAAACGTCCTTACAAGCTCGGACCTGAAGAGTTGAAGGAGCTGAAGAAGCAACTTGATGAGCAAGAAAGAATGGGCCTCATCCGGCCTAGTTCTTCTGCGTGGGGTTGTGGTGTTCTTTTTGTGAAGAAGAAGGATGGGACGGACCGACTTTGTGTTGATTACCGTTCGGTGAACAAGAAGACCATCAAGAACAAATACCCACTTCCCAACATCAATGAGCTGTTCGAACAACTCAAAGGTGCCCAAGTATTCTCCAAGCTTGATCTCCGTATGGGTTATCACCAGATTCGCATTCGTGAAGAAGATATTCCCAAGACAGCATTTAGAACAAGCTTTGGTTCATATGAATACACTGTCATGTCTTTTGGCCTCGCCAACGCTCCTCCGACGTTCTCTCGCATGATGAACTTCATCTTCAACGCCTACACCAATGACTTCGTTTTGGTCTATCTCGACGACATTCTGGTTTTCTCCAAGAACAAGGAAGATCATGCCAAGCATTTACGTTTGGTTCTTGATAAGCTCAGAGAACATCAGTTCTACGCCAAGTTCTCCAAGTGTGAATTTTGGCTTGATGAGGTTCTTTATCTTGGTCATATCATCTCTGCCAAGGGCATTGCCGTGAATCCTGAGAAGGTGTCTGCAATTGTGAACTGGGAACCTCCTCAGAACGTGAAGCAACTCCGCAGTTTTCTCGGTCTCGCAAGCTATTGCCGAAGATTCGTTGAGAACTTTTCTAAGATCGCGAAGCCTCTCTCAAATCTTCTTCAGAAGCACGTCAAGTACGTTTGGTCTCCGGAGTGTGATGTTGCTTTCAACACTTTGAAAGAGAAATTGATCACTGCTCCAGTTCTGACTCCGCCTAATGAATCCAAGCCGTACGAGGTCTTTTGTGATGCCTCTCTCCAAGGTCTTGGCGCAGTATTGATGCAAGAGAAGAAAGTTGTTGCTTATACATCTCGCCAGTTGAAGCCTAATGAGAAGAACTACCCCACTCATGATCTCGAGTTGGCGGCAGTGGTGCATGCTCTTTTGACTTGGAGACATCTTCTATTGGGAAGAAAAATGGACATTTTCACTGATCACAAGAGTCTCAAGTACATCTTCACTCAGCCTAATCTCAACCTCAGACAAACTCGATGGGTCAAAATGATTCAAGAGTATAATCCGAGTATTGAGTATACTCCAGGCAAGGCCAATGTGATTGCTGACGCTTTGAGCAGAAAGGCTTACTGCAACAGTCTTATTCTTAAGCCTTATCAACCCGAGCTTTGTGAATCTTTCCGCAAACTTAATCTGCAAGTTGTTCCTCAAGGTTTCCTCGCCAACCTTCAAGTCTCTCCTACCTTAGAAGACCAGATTCGCCAAGCATAGCTTCTTGATGCTATGGTGAAAAAGGTGAAGATTGGGATTGCTAAGATTCAGTCCAAGTACAAGTGCTACCGCCTTGATGACAAGGACACTCTCTTCTTCGAGGATCGTATTGTTGTGCCCAAAGGTGAACTTCATAAAGTGATCATGAACGAGGCTCACAATTCTCTCCTCTCCATCCACCCTGGGAGCACGAAGATGTATCAGGACCTCAAGCAAGCTTATTGGTGGACTCGAATGAAGCACGAGATCGCTCAATTCGTGAATGAATGTGATGTCTGCAGAAGAGTGAAGGCAAAACACCAAAGGCCAGCAGGTCTCCTCCAACCTCTTGCCATTCCAGAATGGAAGTTTGACCACATTGAAATGGACTTCGTGACTGGGTTTCCAAAGTCCAAGCGTGGCAATGATGCTATATTCGTTGTCATTGACAAACTCACCAAAGTGGCTCATTTTCTGCCTATCAAAGAGTCGATCACTGCAGCTCAATTGGCGGAACTCTATACCTCTTGTATTGTCTCTCTGCACGGTATTCCTCAAGTGATCTCTTCAGACCGTGGCAGCATGTTTACCTCGAAGTTTTGGGATTCTTTTCAGAAGGCCATGGGCACGAACATCCGCTTCAGCACAGCTTTCCATCCTCAAACAAGCGGTCAAGTCGAGCGTGTCAACCAGATTCTTGAAGATATGCTCAGGGCTTGTGTGATCTCCTTCGGCATGAAGTGGGAGGATTGTCTTCCTTATGCTGAATTCTCCTACAACAACAGTTTTCAAGCAAGTTCGGGCAAGGCCCCTTTTGAAATTCTGTATGGCAGGAAGTGCCGTACCCCTCTCAACTGGTCTGAAACCGGTGAACGTCAGCTTTTGGGTAATGACTTAATCACAGAGGCAGAAGAAATGTGCAAAGTCATTCGTGATAACCTCAAAGCAGCCCAATCCCGTCAGAAGAGCTACTATGATAGTAAGCACCGTGATTTGGCTTTTGAGATCGGAGATGATGTTTACCTCCGTGTCTCTCCTATGAAAGGTACTCGTCGCTTCGGTATCAAAGGGAAGCTTGCCCCCAGATATGTGGGACCTTTCAAGATTGTCAGCAAGAGAGGCGACCTCGCCTATCAACTCGAGCTTCCTTCAAACTTTGCAAATGTGCACGACGTGTTCCATGTCTCTCAGCTCCGCAAGTGCTTCAAGACTCCTGACCGCACCGTCAACTTCGAGGACATTGAGCTCCAAGAAGATCTCTCTTATCGTGAGCACCCATTTGCTATTCTTGAAGAGACTGAACGCAAGACTCGCAACAAGTCAATCAAATTTCTCAAAGTCAAGTGGTCACACCATTCCGACCGTGAAGCTACCTGGGAACGCGAGGATCACCTCCGTTCTGAGTACCCGGCGTTCTTTCAGTCCTAGATCTCGGGACGAGATCCTTTCGTAGTGGTGGAGTGTTGTAACACCCCGGTGTAACACCCCGGATGTAACTTTCCCAATTTGTACTCCAACTCTTGCCGTTTCCGGCGTTAAGTTATTTTATTTTCTCGGGTTCGGGTCTTTGTCTCCGTGTGTTGTTATCGTTGTCATGCATCTCATATCATGTCATCATGTGCATTGCATTTGCATACGTGTTCATCTCATGCATTCGAGCATTTTCCCCGTTGTCCGTTTTGCATTCCGGTGCTTCGTTCTCCTCCGGTGGTCATTTCTAGCTTTCTTTCGTGTGTGGGGATTAAACATTTCCGGATTGGACCGAGACTTGCCAAGCGGCCTTGGTTTACTACCGGTAGACCGCCTGTCAAGTTTCGTACCATTTGGACTTCGTTTGATACTCCAACGGTTAACCGAGGGACCGAAAAGGCCTCGTGTGTGTTGCAGCCCAACACCCCTCCAATTTGGCCCAAAACCCACCTAACTCTGCTCCATGTCCTAGAGCGTTCGATCACGATCGCGTGGCCGAAAACCGCACCTCATTTGGACTCTCCTAGCTCTCTATGCCTATATATACACCCCCCATTCCAAATTCGGATCTCTCCCTCTCCCCGAAACCCTAATTTCATCTCCGCGCGCCGGACACGTCCGCCGCCGCCCACCTCGCCCTATCCGCCGCCGCCACGTGGCAACCTGCCACCTCCCACCGCCACGGGCCCGAAGGCCCAAGGCCGGCCCCCGACGCCGCCACCGCGGGCCGCGCCCCACGCCGCCGTCCTCCGCCGCCTCCGCCTCGCCCGGCTGCCGCCGCCGCCTCGCCGGGCCGCGCCGCCGCCACCGCGCGGCCGCCGCCGCCACCACCGCGGGCCGCCGCCGCCGCCCCGCGCGGGTGCGCCGCCCCGCCGCCCGCTCCTCTCCGGCGACCGGAGCCCGGATCCGGCCGCCCCCTCCAACTCCGGCCGTCTACAGCTCCGGCGAGCTCGGATCCAGCCGTGCCTCGTTTTCCGTGCAGATCTGAGATATTTTGGATCGGTTGACTTTCTCCTCCCGAAACCCTAATTTTTATGCAATCTTTGACCTGTGATATCTCCGCATCCGTAGCTCCGATTTGGGCATATAGATATATCAAAATGTTCGTCTCGAGAGTACATCATTTCATTCCATTGCATCATTTTCATTTGAGCTCATCTTGATGCCCGAAATGCTGTTAGAAGAGGCTTCGTGAGTTAATTGTCAGATCTGCTAGTTCATCTTAGACTTTTGTCATTTTTGCCATGATTATTGTGTGCATGCTATGCCTGTGAGTTCCTTCATATGTTTTGTTAAGGGTTTTGTCATCTATCCAGAGGTGCAACCCATGTATTTTTAGGATGTGTGTGGTGACTTGTGCAAGCTTGCAAAGTGGTGCACTTGCTAATTCTGTTTTCAGGGACTTAGTGATTCACTAAGTCCTGGGATTGTTTAGTTCATGATGCCATATGTTCATGCTATTTCCTAGTGATCCGTGCCTCTTTTGAGGATGATCAGTAAAGGAGTTTTGTTAATCTTGTTATGCTCTATCCATCCATGTCTTTGTTTGCAATTATGGAGCACCCTAGCTTGAGTCAATCGAAGCTCTACTTTTGCTTCGTTGTGAATCTGGGCAGATCGTCAACTTGTTTGCGATTTTGCCGATGTTATTGTAGTTGATCCGTGCATGGTTTGCGATTTTGCCGATGTTATTGTAGTTGATCCGTGCATGCTATGCCATTGTTCTTGCCATGTCTAGCTTGAATTTTGTGCCTTCTTAAGGGATGTATGCTTGTCTTGTCATGACTTGCACCGTGGTGAGTGCATCGAGCTCGTAAACATGCCTTCGTGAGTTATATTTCAGCATGTCCCAGTTTTCACTAAGTCTGAAAACTGATTATGTTTTTGCTATGTTCGTGTGCTTGTTAGTATATTTTGTGATCCCTTTTGGCTCAAGGTCACTAAGGGACTTTTGTTAAGCTTGTTGAGTAGCTCCATGCCATGTCTTTCTTTGTCATGTTCAGGTCCTGTAGCATGTTGTTTTGTTGCTCCGAAGAGGGCTATATGATCTGAAATTCCAGACAAGTGTTAATTTCACTAAGTCTGAGATCTGTTTACCATTTGCGTTTTTGCCATGCTTGTTTGAACCTGTTAATGGATGAATTGGCCATAGCTCAGTGCTAGACTTTTGTTAAGCATCTTGTGTGCATCCCTGCCATGTATTTTGTTGTCATGTTTGGGTGCTGTAGCACGTTCATCTCATTGCATTTAGATGCCTACTTGCTGTAAATCGCAGACCGGTGTCATTTTTGAATCGCTTGCCATTTCCAAACCGTAACTCCGATTCCGGCGTTCTTTATATCGTTTTCAAGCGAATTCATCTCATACTTCCAGTGGCACCCTTGAAATTCCATGTTGAGGCCGGGTTCATGCATTTCCTGTCATATCTTGCATTTTTGCATCCCGCATCGCGTCCCGCATAGCATATCATCATTTCATCATATTGCTTGGTCTTGCACGTGGTTGATTGTATCCTTGTTGCTTGTTTGTCTTGTTTGGGTAGAGCCGGGAGACGAGTTCGCTAACGAGGAGCCCGTTGAGTTTGCTTTTGAGGATCCAGTCAACTCTGACAACTTTGCAGGCAAGAAGATCATACCCTCGAAATCACTACTATCTTTGCTATGCTAGTTTGCTCGCTCTTTTGCTATGCCATTGCTACGATGCCTACCACTTGCTTGCAAGCCTCCCAAAAATGTCATGTCAAACCTCTAACCCACCATTTTCCTAGCAAACCGTTGATTGGCTATGTTACCGCTTTGCTCAGCCCCTCTTATAGCGTTGCTAGTTGCAGGTGAAGATTGGAGGCCGTTCCTTGCTGGAACATCTTTTATTTACTTGTTGGGATATCATTATATTATCTTGCTATCTTAAAGCATCTATATACTTGGTAAAGGGTGGAAGGCTCGGCCTCTCGCCTAGTGTTTCGTTCCACTCTTGCCGCCCTAGTTTCCGTCATATCGGTGTTATGTTCCCGGATTTTGCGTTCCTTACATGGTTGGGTTATAATGGGAACCCCTTGATAGTTCGCCTTGATTAAAGCTTTTCCAGCAATGCCCAACGTTGGTCTTACTATTCGCCACCTAGCCTCTTTTTTCCCTCGGGTTTCCGGAGCCCAAGGGTCATCTTATTTTAACCCCCCCCCGGGCCAGTGCTCCTCTGAGTGTTGGTCCGAACCGAGTAGACTGCGGGGCCACCTCGGGGCAACTTGAGGGTTGGTTTTACTCGTAGGATGTCTCATCTGAGTGTGCCCTGAGAAAGAGATATGTGCAGCTCCTATCGGGATTTGTCGGCACATTCGGGCGGTGTTGCTGGTCTTGTTTTAACCTGTCGAAGTGTCTTGAGTTACCGAGATACCGAGTCTGATCGGAACGTCTTGGGAGGAGGTCTATTCCTTCGTTGACCGTGAGAGCTTGTCATGGGCTAAGTTGGGACTCCCCTGCAGGGATTGAACTTTCGAAAGCCGTGCCCGCGGTTATGGGCAGATGGGAATTTGTTAATGTCCGGTTGTAGGCAACTTGAACCTTAATTAATTAAAATGAACCAACTGAGTGTGTTACCCTGATGGCCTCTTCTCGGCGGAGTCCGGGAAGTGGACACGGTGTTGGAGTAATGTTTGCGCAGGCTGTTCTCTAGCTTCTCACTCGTGCTTTGCCTCCTCTTCTCGCTCTCTTTTGCGAATAAGTTAGCCACCATACTTGCTAGTCGCTTGCTGCAGCTCCACTCATATTTTACCTTGCCTTACCTATAAGCTCAAATAGTCTTGATCGCGAGGGTGCGAGATTGCTGAGTCCCTATGGCTCACAGATTACTATTACACCAGATGTAGGGCCTGATGATTCCGCTCCATGAGACGCGTATGAGCTCAAGTGGGAGTTCGACGAAGACTCTCAACGATACTATGTTTCCTTTCCCGATGATCAGTAGTGGTGCCCAGTTGGGGGTGATTGGGACCGTGTCGCATGTTGGGTTCTCTTTTATTTTGGCGCCGTAGTCGGGCCATGAGTGTTTGGATGATGTAATGTTATTTATGTACTTGATTGACGTGGCGAGTGTAAGACAACTATGTTATCTCCCCTTTTATTATTACATTACATGGGATGTTTGTGAAGATTGTCTAACTTGCGACATATGCCTTCATTGCGATTATGTCTCTAAGTCGTGCCTCGACACGTGGGAGCTATAGTCACATCGAGGGTGTTACATACTGATCACTCATCTCAGTTGGACCAAAATGTTATGAAGGGAAACAGAGAGTTTGCAATCCCATCTCAGTGAGACCGAGATCCCTATCGGTGAGACCGAAGTGACTAGGGTTTGTGGCATTGACTATGTCAAGTGAACTCGGTGGCGACGGATAGAACATTTCGATGGGGCCGAGTTTTACTTTTGATTTGGGACATATGTGGATATGAGAAAGTGGTTGAGGGTTTCTGGAGCATATAACTAAGCATTTTGAGCAAGCAAGCCATTAAGCAACACCTCATCCCCTTTTAATAGTATTGTCTTTTCTTATGGACTCAATGTGATCTTGGATCACTAAAAGTAAACTGTAGAGTCTTAAGCTTGAGCCAATATGTGTCCATAGCATTTTGAGGGGTCCACAATCCTAATCCATGCCATGCCAATCATTGAACTTTCCTGAAATATCTATCTTGAAATAGCATTAGCTCAATGAGCTATATGTTGTTAATAATTACCAAAACCACCCAGGGATAGTTGCACTTTCAATCTCCCCCTTTTTGGTAATTGATGACAACATATAGATCAAAGCTTTGATAAATGATAATAAGATTGAAATACATCGTCGCTTTGAGAAGTATGTGATAAGCAAGAGCTACCCCTAAATTCGTGCACTATTTAAGATTTGCTTTTGAATGCAAATGCACAATCGATTAGGATCATGGATCACTCTTCCATGTCACATACATCTTGGTGGAGCACTCAAAATGATATGAATTAAAACATGCATTCATCACCAACCAAAGTGAATGATCATATAAGGATATAAAGGATAATGTAATCCAAGCGAACATTAAAGTAGCATATGATCAAACACATGATCATACAAGTATCTCACATAGACATAAAGTATTAGAGAAGCACAAAATAAAGTTCAACCAAAATGCAAGAGAGGCACAGAAGCAGAGCACTCTCTCTCGAAGCCTATGATCTATACATTTCCCCCCCTTTGGCAACAAGTTACCAAAAAGTTCGAAAATGCATAGTGCTATGCGTCTCTCAGGCTTGGTCTTCGGGAGGTGGTGTAGAGAGAACTCCAAGGACGAAGGCATCATTTGATGTGGTTGGAACTGATGGAGCAGGTGCTGGAGCTGGCACTGAAGCTGTCACTGCTGGTGCAGATGAAGTAGCTCTTGTATTTGATACTGGCACTGCGGTAGACCTCTGACTCCTTGGCACACGCTGAAAAGCATCCATAGTTGTCTTCCTCTCTTCTCCTCAGCTTCCTCCTGGAGTTGCTCGACTGCAGTCTGTATCTCAGTCACCTTGAGGTCAAGATCATAGAATTTTGTCTCAACAATCCTTTCCAAGCTCTCCTGATTCTGAGTCAGGGTGGCCAAGCCCTTCTCAATCCTCAATGTTGCGTGTATCAGATAACCTAGCTGATCTTGTTTGCTCTTTAAGAATACCTGAGATGCTTACTCCGCACTTGGCATCCTTGCAGCCTTTTCTGCCTTTGCCTTAGCTCTCTTCTCTTGTGCTTGTGCTGATGAAGGTTCATTCTCATTCATCACAACTTCATTATCTTCAAAATCTGGGTGCAAGGGTAAATGCTCCTTGTCCAACAAGTAAGTACTTGCGCCCATCTTTGAGTTGATGAGCACCTGAATGTGTGGAGCATACCCACACGATCTTTTCTGGTCAGCAGCTGTCCTATTGATTGTCTCCACACTCAGACTCATGACCTTCAATTTTTGTGGTACATCAAAGATTTGCAGCAAGTTGATGGAACGTCCTTTGATCATCTTGTGATCTCCAGATTTGGGTAACAGAGTATGCCTTAAGATGGTGTTGGTAGTAGGCAAACCAGACAACAAATAGTGCACATATCCAAGCTTGTGTGTCTCCAAAGCTTTGTCAGGGATCTCCTTGTACATATTTGCCATAGAGTTGTGGTCTTTCTTCTGTTTGGCATACACATCCAAATCATCCTCTTGCTCTTTTGGGGCATTGATCAACATGGCCCACTCATCTACAGTTGATTGGTACCTTGTACCTTCAGACATCAGCACGATTCTACCATCTGGATATAAATTAGAAGTGGAGTAGAATTGCATAACTAGCTCATCATTCCATTTGGTCAACTTTTGACCCATAAACTTATCAACTCCACAAGGTTTGAAGCTTTCATGTACACCTGGGAAGAAGTCTTCATTCTCATCAATGAATTCCCAATCGACCCATTTCATATCACAGACAATTGGCTTCTTGTCAAGCAGAATGGACTCATAGAAATCTTGTTGTTCTTTGGTGTGGAACCTATAGTCCACTGCAGTTCTCCTTCTTACATCATATGGATCAGACTACCGCCAAAGTCGTAATCCTGCATCCTTTCTGATGTTCATGTCCTCAACCACTGAATGAGTGTCATTGTGTTCTAGAATCTTTGGTTTCAATTTTCTCAGCACTTGGGCTTCTGCATATTCTTCTTCAGCTTCACGCACTGGGGCCTTGTTCTTTTATTCAGTAGGAATGTTTCTGGTGCTTCTCTTGGGTTTAGAATGCTTCTGAGCTTGAGCTGTTGCTTTGGGAGCAGTTTTGGGCTTTGATGTTGCAGCCCCTGACTTGATTGCATCTCCCATGAGCTTTTGAGACTTGGATGCTGGAGCAGCATCCTCTTCCTCTTCATCTTCTTCTGACTCTCTCATTATGGAGGATCTAGTAAGCACTCTGGCAGTGGTCTTCTTGACCCTCTCCTTTCTCTTCTTTCCCTCTCCAGCAGCCTCTCTAGTTGGCTTAGAGGTTTCAGCAGATGAGGCTCTAACCTTTAAGGCTGGCACCCTCTTGGCAGGGGCCTTCTTGTGCAAACCAGGCTTTGTAGTTGCAACAGTACCATACTCTTTCTTCAGCACCTTCTTCTTGGAGCTGACTTCCTCCTCAGTGGCCACACAGTCCTCATCTTCTGAATCTAAGGTTTTCTTCTTCCTTGACCTGGTGGCTGCCTTAGGCAAATTACTGGGAGTGCTCCTGCTGCCATCATCATAGCTGCTTGAGGTACTAGTGCCCTCACTCAATTGCCCTGGCTCTTCAGGTCTGTTTTGGCTATCACTCTGGTCAGACATCTTGGCTGGCAAACTGACAGCAAACCCTGTGAATAGATGTAGATGAGCATCACAAAGTGCAGAGTTTTTCAAAATAGATGAGTCAAAAACTTAGTTTTAGTTCTCCACAGAAAGCATTTCAAAGCTACCGATTTGTTAAACTCGGTGACCCAAAGCAACTTTTGGAACCTAAACTAGTGAACTCGGTCAGACCGAGTCACAGTTTGGTGGCACCGAGATTCCTAGGGTTTCACAGAGAGTCGAACTCGGTCGCACCGATCTGCAATTTTCGGTCAGACCAAAAACGCATGTGCAATGGCCTAAGCCAAATCGGTGAGACTGATTTCTACAACTTGGTCGGTCCGAGATGAGTTCGACAGAGACCTAACCCTAATTTTTTGAATCAAATCTAACCTAAAGGATGTTTTCTCTGGATAGATTGTTTTCATACGTGGAAAATAGAATGGCAAAGTAATGTGCTAGGAATCGGAGTAAGGAAATAGCACAAATATCGAACCCATACCCTAGTTGGCGGGAGTTTGCTACGGCGACAATGGCAGAGCGGAATTCCATTGACGGCGACGGAAACCAGCGGCGGGAGGTCGCTGGCGGCAAGGAGACGAACCAGAGACCCGAGGAGGCAGAGCAGGATACGCGCGGGCTGAGGGCTTTTGAAGAAATTTCCAAAATCTCATCTGTGGATATATATATCCCGACCCTGTTAGTGTGACCGAGTGGAACAACTCGGTGGCACCGAGATGCAGAATCGCAAGCGGTTACTGCAACTCGGTGTGACTGAAAAGTTCAAATCGGTTGCACCGAGGCGGAAAACCTAGATCAACTTGGTGAACTTGGTGTGACCGAAGTGAATGACTCGGTCATACCGAAATGCACAAAGAGGTTTTGGAAGCTTAAGCCTATGACGAATCGGGAACTCCGAGTGCTCCTCACACAGAGTGGTTCGAATCTGACTTGATCAAACTTTGTGATGTAGCATGAATTTAGTTTGAGACGAGAAAAGCATAGACAGCTAGAGGATGTTCTTAGGCATTCTTGTCCATCCATTTGGCAAAAGAGAAAAAGCCAAACAATCAAGGCAACAAATGGATGTCCTCGAATGAGTAAAATATGCAATCAACATGCTCACTCAATAAAATGGCAAATGAAATATGTGGCAAAGCATGCACAAACATTCTAGCATCTATCATGAAATTTGTGATGACTAGGTCATCTATATATGAGTATATTGACTTAGGAGGCAAATGAGGACATTTGTTCGTAGGTCATTCTCATCGTTTAAGCACAAGTGGGGTTACCACTTTTACATAAAGCATTGTTGTGTTCACACCATTAGAGTTGCTTTAGCTCGATTGATTAGAGTAAAGCTCCCCCTAGATGTGATATCCCCCCTAAGAGGGATGAACTAACATTGGGTTTGGTCGATGATGACTTCATGTAGATGTTGAAGATGTGGATGCTCAATGTTGATGTAGATCATTTGGAGCAATCCATTGGAGTGAGTTGTACTTTCAATACCTACACGGGTTAGTCCCACAAGGAACAAACAAGGATATCCATAGACATAGAGTGATGTACACACAAGATGATGTCCATGAAAGCATTAGGTTACCTTGTCCCTCGTCTTACCAATAAGAGGATTTGTGACCCCTTCAACTAGTGCAAGATGTGGAAGTTGTTTACACTTGTTCTCGCCAAAGTGATATGAGTGAAGTACGTTGGCGGAGTCACCCTCAAGAACTCTCTAGTTCTTCTTCTTTGGGATCCACATCATCTTGATGGGAATCCTTGGAGTTGTAGTCGTACTTGATGTAGTAGAACTTGATGTAGTCTTGGGAACCCACTTGACCAAGGCCTTAGGATCTTCTTCAAATGCATCAACCTCCTCTTGGAGCTTGTCCTTGCCTTTTTGCTTGTGGTCTTGTGGTGGAAGATCATCTTGAGCTTGTGTCCCTTGGAAAGAAGTAGGATCATACTTCTCTTATTGAGGAACAACTTTGTCTTGTGGTATTGGTCTTCTTCCCACTCAACTCCATTGGCATTGAACTTTCGTTCAAAACCAATACCTTGATTCTTCCGGTGCCTTCCTTGCTTGCGTACAATTTCCTCAAATTGCTTACTTCCGGCAAGGCTCTTTGAGGGAGTCCTGGATTAGGGGGTCTCCGGACAGCCGGACTATCTCTATTGGCCGTACTGTTGGACTATGAAGATACAAGATTGAAGACTTCGTCTCGTGTCCGGATGGGACTCTACTTGGAGTGGAAGGCAAGCTAGGCAATACGGATATGGATATCTCCTCCTTTGTAACCGACCTTGTGTAACCCTAACCCTCTCCGGTGTCTATATAAACCGAAGGGTTTTAGTCCGTAGGACAACAACCATAACATACAATCATACCATAGGCTAGCTTCTAGGGTTTAGCCTCTCTGATCTCGTGGTAGATCTACTCTTGTACTACCCATATTATCAACATTAATCAAGCAGGATGTAGGGTTTTACCTCCATCAAGAGGGACCGAACCTGGGTAAAACATTGTGTCCCCTGCCTCCTGTTACCATCCGGCCTAGACGCACAGTTCGGGACCCCCTACCTGAGATCCGCCGGTTTTGACACCGACATTGGTGCTTTCATTGAGAGTTCCTCTGTGTCGTCGCCGTTAGGCTTGATGGCTCCTACTATCATCGATAGCGATGCGGTCCAGGGTGAGACTTTTCTCCCCGGACAGATCTTCATATTTGGCGGCTTTGCACTGCGGGCTAATTCGCTTGGCCATCTGGAGAAGATTGAAAGCTATGCCCCTGGCCATCAGGTCAGATTTGGAAGTTTGAACTACCCGGCCGACATCCGCGAAGACTTGATCTTCGACGGATTCGAGCCACAGCTGGGCGCGCCACACTATCACGATGGGTATGACCTAGCTCTGCCACCGAACAGTACCCCAGAGGCCGCGCCCGCATCAGCTCCGACCCTTAGCTCGAAGCCGACTGCGCCAATCGAGGACGGGTGGTTAGACACCGCCTCAGGGGCTACAGTCTCAATGGCGATCGAGCCGAACACCAGCCTAATCCTCTGTGCAGCCCGTGACTCCAAGGTGCCGGACTCTTTTTCGGACTCCGAACCGCCCGCGCCCCTGCCAATCGAATCCGATTGGGCACCGATCATGGAATTCACCGCCGCGGATATCTTTCAGCACTCGCCCTTCGGCGACATTCTCAATTCACTAAGGTCTCTCTCTTTGTCAGGAGAGCCCTGGCCGGATTATGGCCAACAGGATTGGGATGCGGAGGACAAAGAAATTCAACGCCCACCCACCACCCACTTCGTAGCCACTGTCGATGATTTAACCGACATGCTCGACTTCCACTCCAAAGACATCGACGGTATGGACGACGATGTAGGAGACGAACATGAACCAGCGCCTATAGGGCACTGGAAAGCCACCTCGTCATATGACATATACATGGTGGATACACCCAACAAAGGCAATGGCGACGAGATAACAGAGGATGACCCCTCCAAGAAGCAACCCAAGCGCCGATGTTAGCAGCGCCGCTCTAAGTCCCGCCAAAGCAAAAGTGGTGATACCGGCACAGGAGATAATAACACTCCGGATAGTGCCGAAGACAACAACAATCCCCTCCAGCAAGATTTAGAGCAGGAGGATGAAGGAGCCAGCTCTCCTGAGAGAGCGGCAGATGGAGAGGAGGAGGATCACAATTACATGCCCCCCTCCGAAGACGAGGCAAGCCTCGGCGACGAAGAATTCGCCGTACCAGAGGATCCCGTCGAACAAGAGCGCTTCAAGCGCCGGCTTATGGCCACGGCAAATAGCCTGAAGAAAAAGCAGCAGCAGCTTCAAGCTAATCAAGATCTGCTAGCTGACAGATGGACTGAAGTCCTCGCGGCCGAGGAATATAAACTCGAGCGCCCCTACAAGAGTAACCCAAAGTGCAGGTTACTACCCCGACTGGAGGAAGAAGCGTATGATACGGCTGATCGGCCACCTCGTGGCCGCGATAGAGAGGCATTCCAGCCAAAAGCTCAGCCTCCACCCCGACGCCATTCAAATAAAAAGGCATGGGGAGATACGCCAGACCTGCGAGACATACTGGAGGACAAAGCAAAGCATGCAAGATCGATCTACGGATCACGAGGGTGCACTACTCTGCGAGACGATAAACGTCACGCCGGATACAGTAAAAGCAAATCCGGCCGGGCCGAACACAGCGAGCAAGACCCATTCGAGCTGCGTCGCGACATAGCCCAATACAGAGGCGCCGCACACCCCTTATGCTTCACAGACGAAGTAATGGAACATCAATTCCCAGAAGGTTTCAAACCTGTAAATATTGAATCATACGATGGCACACCAGATCCCGCAGTATGGATTGAGGATTTCCTCCTCCACATCCACATGGCCCGCGGTGATGACCCTCCCACTAAAGCTCAAAGGACCAGCGCGACATTGGCTTAACAGCTTGCCAGCGGACTCCATTAGCTGTTGGGAAGATCTGGAAGCCGCATTCCTCGACAACTTTCAGGGCACTTATGTGCGACCACCAGACGCCGATGACTTGAGCCACATAATTCAGCAGCCAGAAGAGTCGGCCAGGCAATTCTGGACTCGGTTCCTTACAAAGAAAAATCAAATCATCGACTGTCCGGATGTGGAGGCCTTAGCGGGTTTCAAACACAACATCCGAGACGAGTGGCTAGCCCGGCACCTTGGTCAGGAAAAGCCAAAATCTATGGCAGCTCTCATGACGCTCATGACCCATTTTTGTGCGGGAGAAGACAGCTGGCTGGCTCGCAGTAATAACATATCAAAGAACCATGGTACCTTAGATACCAAGGACGGAAATAGCAGGTCACGTCGCAACAAACATAAGCACCGCATTAACAGTGAAAATACTGAGGATACGACAATCAATGCCGGATTCAAAGGCTCTAAACCCGGTCAGTGGAAAAGCCATTCAAACAAAGTACGCTGGGACCGTCCAGCTTGGACCGTATACTCGATCGCTCGTGTCAAATACACGGCACCCCAGACAAGACAGCCAATCACACCAACAGAGATTGTTGGGTGTTCAAACAGGCCGGCAAGTTAATTGCCGAAAACAAGGACAAGGGGCCGCATAGCGATGACGAGGTGGAGCCCCGGCAGCCGCACACTGGAGGACAGAAGAGGTTTCCCCTGCAAGTGCGGACGGTGAACATGATATACGCAACCCACATCCCCAAGAGGGAGCGGAAGCGTGCGCTCAGGGACGTATATGCGTTGGAGCCAGTCGCCCCAAAATTCAACCCTTGGTCCTCCTGTCCGATCACCTTCGATCGCAGGGACCACCCCACTAGTATCCGTCATGGCGGATTCACCGCACAGGTCCTAGACCCAACCGTTGACGGATTTCACCTCACTCGAGTCCTTATGGATGGCGGCAGCAGCCTGAACCTGCTTTATCAGGACACAGTGCGCAAAATGGTTATAGACCCCTCAAGGATCAAACCCACAAAAACGACCTTTAAAGGCGTCATTACAGGTGTAGAGGCCCATTGCACAGGCTCAATTACACTGGAAGTGGTCTTCGGATCCTCGGATAACTTCCGAAGCGAAGAGTTAATCTTCGATATAGTCCCGTTCTGCAGTGGTTATCACGCGCTGCTCGGGCAAACTGCATTTGCTAGATTCAATGCGGTACCGCATTATGCATACCTCAAGCTCAAGATGCCAGGACCTCGCGGAGTTATTATAGTCAATGGAAACATAGAGTGCTCCCTCCGAACAGAGGAGCACACCGCAGCCCTCGCAGCAGAAGCGCAAAACAGCCTCTCAAGGCAATCAACTAGTTCGGCACTTCAAAGCCCGGACACCTTCAAGCGCGCTCGGAGTAATCAGCAAATAGACCACCTGGCGCGATCTGAGCTCGCGTAGCAATACGACGGCCACCCCAATCCCAACCCAGCGGCGAAACTCGTGCAGCGCGTACATAATTACGCATTAAAAATACCATGGGCACAGATGGGGAGGGGGGCACAACTGCGGCACGCCCAAGACGCGGCTTAAACTGCACTAGGGGCTTCCCATTTGTTTGTTTTTCTTTTTTTTCAGGACCTTAATCTCTGGAAACACTGTCCGGCAGCACTATTGCCGAACACATGATGCAGCAACCAAGGAGGCAGACAGCTACATCATACCACGAAATTCCCAGGTGGATTACAGTAACGAGCGAAATATTCGTTTTAATATCATTCCTCAGCTTGCCCTTGGAAGGGACATAGTCCTACTCTTCGCTTATCGCGCTATCTGTATCACTCTGCCTTAACGCAATTTTTTAAACAATGCATGACATTACGCCTATTATTGCATTCTTATTATATATATATATATATATCTATGTGTTCATTAATGACACCTTGCAACCGTACACTTTGGTACGGCCAATACACCAGGGGCTTACGTACCCCACAATACGGTGTGAAAAGTCCGAACACTTTCACAAGTGCGGCACCCCGAATTTATAGCATTATATGCATCAGCTCTGAATCATGTCTTTGGTCAAATGTTGGGTTTGCCCGGCTCCTATGTTTTGGTACCTTATGTTCCGCTCTATCGGCTAAGGTAGCGCTAGGAGAACTACCGCGATTGTGCCCCGATTCTGCTAGGTTCAGCACCTCAGTAGAGAAAGCTAAAACTGACTGTCATGATAAGGTGAGAGACTGGTTGCTGTTCGGTGAGGTTTTCAAGTCCCTAAAGACTTATGCCGCTTAGAGCGAGGGGCCGGCCCTGTCCGGCTTAAAGGCGTGTATCGCGCCCCAAATTCGGCCTTCCGAATACCAGGGGCTTCGCCGAAATTTAAAATTATAGAATTCTATGGCTAAGTGAGAGTGATAAAGCACTATTAGTCTGGTTGCCTTGTTCGCTGTGCTGAGCACCTCCCTCAAAGGACCCAAACATGGGAACAAGAGTGCTCAGGTTTATCCCGAACACCCCAGCACTCGTGGCATGGGGGCAGAAGCCAAGGACTAGCCATCTCTCAGATTAGATAAACAGCCAAACAGAAGGTAATATTTTAAATTCAAACAAGCGTTGCATAGCGCATATGAAACAAGTTTTCATAAATACAGGATAAATGAGCAAGTCTCACTCAAATATTACATCTTTTGAACACTCGTCCGCGATGAGACAGGCACCCGGCAGAACACCCTCGTAGTACATCTCGGGGTGGCGGTGCTCCTTGCCCTCCGGCGGCCCCTCCTTGATCAGCTTCATGGCGTCTAGCTTGACCCACTGCAATTTCACACGGGCGAAATCCCGGCGTGCACCCTCAATGCAATCAGATCGCTTGACGGTCTCCAGCCGCAGGCAGGCATCCACAAGCCGCCTCACCAGGCCGAAGAAGCTGGTCGGAAGGGCGTCGCCAGGCCACAGCCGAACTATAAAGCTCTTCATGGCCCGGTCGGCCGCCTTATGTAGCTCGACCATCTGCTTCAGCTGGTCGCTCATTGGCACTGGATGTTCGGCCTCAGCATACTGAGACCAAAACAGCTTCTCCGTTGAGCTTCCATCCTCGGCCTGGTAAAATTGTGCGGCATTGGACACACTGTGGGGCAAATCTGCGAATGCTCCTAGAGAGCTCCGGCTTCGGGTAAGTAATCGGTAATTTACTTTTACATGCTTGCTTTGCATATAGAAAGCCTTACCCGCCGCTATCTTCTACATCGCGTCGATCTCTTGGAGGGCCTTTTGGGCTTCGGCCTTGGCACTTTTTGCACTACAGAGGATCGTAGTCCTAGGTAATGATTGTGCTGCTTTCATGTGCAGGCGGCTGACGTCCGATGGTTGGCCGGACTGCTGAATTTGCCGGACTTATCCGGCAACTTGACGCGGCAAATGCTGACATCGCGCTTGTGAACAAGCGGCTTGATGAGGCACAGGGTATGTATTTTCGGGTGGTCAACAAATATTAAGAGGAGCATGATGCTAGTATCTATAATATGATGTGACTGCAGATGGAGCTGCCGGCGCGGAGACCCTTCGGGTGGAACTCGCCCAAGCCAAGGAACAAGCCAGGAGGAGTGATGCGGCCGCCCTAAAGGCGGCCGAAGAGTTAAGAGCCGAACAGGCTGCTCGTCGCCAGAGCGAAGATAAAATAGCCAGAGCGAAGATAAAAAGCCAAGCGAAAACGACGGACCTGGAGAAAACCATGGTAGCAGCCAAGGAGAACCGCTCTAAAATCAGAGCGGCGAAGGAGGAGCTTCGTCAGGCTGGAGATATTACGGCTGGGAAGCCCTTTTTGTTGTCGACGAAGTTCGGAGATCCGAAGTATGCCCCTCTGGATCAATTATGGAGTGCTACAGACGCGTATTCGGACCTGGCAATGAGTGCTGCTGATGCGACTGAGTTCTTCAAAGATCAAAAAGATAACGAAGTGGAAAAGTTGTTCTCGTCGCAGTTCAGTGCTCCGACGCGTCCGCTGTTGTTGAATGAGCAAATGGCCAAGTGGGCTGAGCTCCATGGGTTGTCCGGGCTTGCCATGGGGTCTGTCGTGGATCACCTTTGGCCGGAAGGACCAAGGCCGAATAGTTATTTTGGGTTAGTGCAAAGATTCCTTGGCGCTGTGCCGCATATTGACGCCGTAAAGAGGTTTGTGTGCATAGAGGGTGCGCGGATGGCTCTTGCCCGTGTTAAGACATACTGGGCAGAGATGGATGCCACCGCTATTGCAACCCGGGGTCCGGCCGTAGGCCAGGTCTTGTTCGAGCACTATTTTGAAGAAGTCCTAGAAGGCGCTCCTCTAATAGAGGCTCAGTGCTCGAAGAGTATCACGTTCAAGTGACATGTATCCCAATTTGTAAAAACAATGCTATTTGGCTTATAAAAGGCTGTGTTTATACTTTTGCCTGAAAGTATTATGATGCCTCCTGTGCGGCCGTTTTATGTATGTATATAACCTGAAAGTTTGCAGTCGTCGGCTTCAGCCCCCACGCATATAATGCGGGGGTCTTTGGAAAAGCGCGTATTCACACTGGATCCAACGTCTTGGTCCATTAAGGAGGTGATAGCACGGCGAACAAGGCAATCAAACTATATTGCTTTAACACTTTCACTTAGCCATAGGAGTTTGACAGTGGGGCTACTATATAGCCCCTGGTACTTCCGCGCTTATCCGAATACGATGCACGTACATACATGACCGGGAAACCGGTCCTTCGTTATTGCGGAGGAATCGCGAAGATTCCGCTGAGTTCTCGAGTGGTTGACCAGTCTAGCGCTTTATCATGAAATCAGTTTTCAGCTTTCTCTACTGAGGTGCTCATCCAGATGAACCAGGGCACAATCGCAGTAGTTCTCCTGGTGCCACCTTAGCCGATAGATCGGAACGTAAGGTAGAAAAACACGGGAGCCGGGCAAACCCAACTATTGACCAAAGACAGGATTTGGAGCTGATGCATATAAGGCCAAACCGCGACGACGAACACTCCCTAAGGTATTCGGTCTTTACAACGTATACTGGGCTGAGTAACACCCTCGATAATAAGCCCTGAAATTCCAGGTACGTGCATTAGTCTAACGTGACGAAATGTCAATAACGCCAGCATCCCTCTTGGTTATGTTGAGTATCCCGAGGGTGTGAAGCAGCAAGAGACAGTAAAAAAGGTTTACATAGGGTCTTAATCTAAAAAGAAACCTTTGAACGGGGCCTTGCTACACGTCTGCGCTTGTGTCTCCGTTGTGCCGTATCCCGGAAGGGTGTAGCACGATGATCATCTGTAAGAGAGGAAAGCCCAGGTGAAAGTTTTCTGCAAAAAATTGGTTATTCTTAATAAACCATTAAAATTCAATCTAAATAAGATCAAGATGAACTGTAGTCCTTTTTACATGTGGGAACCCCCAAGCACCACCTATGGGGGTATATCCATCAACCCAGTCTTAGGTTTATCTGAGCTGTTACAACTAGTAATTCGCCGGACTCGTCTAGCCGTGTCCGCGGTCTTGACGACCAATCATTTATTCAGGTTGGAGAGGGCGTTCAGTGTTCGGCTACTAAAGCCGCCACACGTTCTTCCGCACGTAAGGAACGTTCTGTGTTTCCGCTAACTGTGATGATGCCACGTGGACCGGGCATCTTAAGCTTAAGGTAAGTGTAATGCGGTATTACATTAAAACGAGCGAAGGCCGTTCTTCCGAGTAGCGCTTGATAGCCGCTTAGGAATGGAGCGATATCGAAGGTTAACTTTTCACTTCAGAAGTTGTCGGGAGAACCGAATACAACCTCTAGTACTAGAGAGCCCGTGCAGCGGGCCTGTGAGCCTGGTATTACTCCTTTAAAGGTAGTATTGCTTGAAGGAAATATGCCCTAGAGGCAATAATAAAGTTATTATTTATTTCCTTATAATCATGATAAATGTTTATTATTCATGCTAGAATTGTATTAACCAGAAACATAATACATGTGTGAATACATAGACAAACAAAGTGTCACTAGTATGCCTCTACTTGACTAGCTCGTTAATCAAAGATGGTTATATTTCCTAACCATAGACAAAGAGTTGTTATTTGATTAACGAGGTCACATCATTAGTTGAATGATCTGATTGACATGACCCATTCCATTAGCTTAGCACCCGATCGTTTAGTATGTTGCTATTGCTTTTCTTCATGACTTATACATGTTCCTATGACTATGAGATTATGCAACTCCCGTTTGCCGGAGGAACACTTTGGGTGCTACCAAACGTCACAACGTAACTGGGTGATTATAAAGGAGCATTACAGGTGTCTCCAAAGGTAGATGTTGGGTTGGCGTATTTCGAGATTAGGATTTGTCACTCCGATTGTCGGAGAGGTATCTCTGGGCCCTCTCGGTAATACACATCACATAAAGCCTTGCAAGCATTACAACTAATATGTTAGTTGTGAGATGATGTATTACGGAACGAGTAAAGAGACTTGCCGGTAACGAGATTGAACTAGGTATTGGATACCGACGATCGAATCTCGGGCAAGTAACGTACCGATGACAAAGGGAACAACGTATGTTGTTATGCGGTCTGACCGATAAAGATCTTCGTAGAATATGTAGGAGTCAATATGGGCATCCAGGTCCCGCTATTGGTTATTGACCGGAGACATGTCTCGGTCATGTCTACATTGTTCTCGAACCCGTAGGGTCCGCACGCTTAAGGTTACGATGATAGTTTCATTATGAGTTTATGCATTTTGATGTACCGAAGGTTGTTCGGAGTCCCGGATGTGATCACGGACATGACGAGGAGTCTCGAAATGGTCGAGACATAAAGATTGATATATTGGAAGCCTATGTTTGGACATCGGAAGTGTTCCGGGTGAAATCGGGATTTTACCGGGTTACCGGGAGGTTGCCGGAACCCCCCGGGAGCCATATGGGCCTTCATGGGCCTTAGTGGAAAGGAGAAAGGGGCAGCCCAAGGTGGCTGCGCCACTTCCCCCTCCCCTAGTCCTATTAGGACTAGGAGAAGGTGGCCGGCCCCCCTCTCCCTCTTTCCCCCTTTGGGGAATCCTAGTTGGAATAGGATTGGAGGGGAGTCCTACTCCCGGAAGGAGTAGGACTCCTCCTGCGCCTCCCTCCTTGGCCGGCCAGCCTCCCCCCTCTACTCCTTTATATACGGAGGCAGGGGACACCTCTAGACACACAAGTTGATCCTTGAGATCTATTCCTTAGCCGTGTGCGGTGCCCCCTGCCACCATATACCTCGATAATACTGTAGCGGAGTTTAGGCGAAGCCCTGCTGCTGTAGTACATCAAGATCGTCACCACGCCGTCGTGCTGACGGAACTCTTCCCCGACACTTTGCTGGATCGGAGTCCGAGGATCGTCATCGAGCTGAACGTGTGCTCGAACTCGGAGGTGCCGTAGTTTCGGTGCTTGATCGGTTGGATCGTGAAGACGTACGACTACTTCCTCTATGTCGTGTCATCGCTTCCGCAGTCGGTCTGCGTTGGGTACGTAGACAACACTCTCCCCCTCGTTGCTATGCATCACATGATCTTGCGTGTGTGTAGGAAATTTTTTGAAATTACTACGAAACCCAACATTGCTTTGGCTGATTCTTGTCGGGTCTATCCCCATTTTGTAGACTGTGTCCTGATATATCAGATTAAGACTACTGCCGCCGTCCATAAGGACTCGGGTGAGATGGTATCCGTCAATTATTGGGTCTAGTACCAAGGCAGCCGAACCTCTGCGCCGGATACTAGTCGGGTGATCCGCACGATCAAAAGTGATCGGGCAGGCCGACCAAGGGTTGAACTTGGGGGTAGAGGGCTCCACGGTGCATATGTCTCGGAGTGTGCATTTGCTCCTCCTGTTCGTTACGTGAATCATGTTCACTGTTTTGACCTCCGGTGGGAACTTTTTCTGTCCCCCAGTGTTCGGCTGGCGAGGCTCATCCTCGTCTTCGCTTGGTGTCTCCCTCCCCTTGTGTTCGGGGTTTAGTTTGCCGACCTGCTTGAAGACCCAACATTCTCTGTTGGTGTGATTTCCGGGTTTGTCGGATGTGCCATCAATCTGACATAATCTGTCTAGAATCTTGTTTATGCTGGACGGTCCATCTCTGCTGCCTTTGAATGCCCTTTTCCGTTGACCAGGTCGAGAGCTCCGGAATCCGGCGTTTACTGTCGTGTTGTCTGGGTTGTCTTCCTTTTTTCGACGCTTGCTTTTATTGCGTCATGGTTTTCCATTGCCATCCCTAACTTCGGATGTGCCTGGGTCACTGGTGCCGCTATGGGCCAGCCAACTATCTTCGCCCGCGCAAAAGCGGGTCATAAGGCTTGTTAGGGCTACCATTGTCCTCAGTTTTTCCTGGCCGAGGTTTCTGGCAAGCCATTCGTCCCGGACACTGTGTTTGAAAGCCGCTAAGGCTTCGGCGTCCGGGCAGTCGACAATTTGATTCTTCTTAGTGACGAATCTGTTCCAAAGCTTTCGGGCTGACTCTCCGGGCTGTTGAATTATATGACTTAAATCGTCTGCATCCGGAGGTCGGACATAGGTCCCTTGAAAATTATCCCTAAAAGCATCCTCAAGCTCTTTCCAACTTCAAATTGAGTTTTCGGGAAGGCTCTTTAGCTAGTGCCGAACTGGTCCTTTCAACTTGAGGGGTAAGTATTTGATGGCGTGGAGATCATCTCCGCGAGCCATGTGGATATGAAGGATAAAGTCCTCAATCCAGACCCCAGGGTCTGTTGTTCCGTCGTATGCCTCTATGTTCACAGGTTTGAATCCTTCTGGGAATTCATGATCCAGAACCTCATCGGTGAAGCATAGGTGGTGCACGGCACCCCTGTATTTGGATGTGTCATGGCATTCTGACGGTTGTAGTGTTCGGTTTTGATTCTGCGTCGGAGTGCGCTTCCTAGATCTGTAGATGGACCTGGTTATACCGGCTTTTTGGTGCAAGTCCTCACGTAAATCGTGTACCGACTTATATGTGACATTGTTAGCCGCCCTATCGCGGACACGGGGTGGTCGATCCGGCTGATCGGCCGTTCTATTTTTCAGCTTTATAGGCTCTAAGGCCTCGTCATTGAATTCGGGCAGCAGCTTGCGCTTTTGATAGCTCTTTGTGTGGCGGCTGCCCCCGTTCTTTTCTTCAGTATCGAGCACTTTGTTCCATCTACTATTGAGTGTATTTTGCGCGGCCTTAAGCCTTTGTTTCTGCTTTTTCAGACTCCTCGCGGTGGCGATAGGCCTTCAATGGAGGTCCTCTTTCTCTGAGTTCCTTTCCGCGATGATGTGTGCCTCAGCACACTGAGACCAGAACAGCTTCTCCGTTGAGCTTCCATCCTCGGCCTGGTAAAATTGTGCGGCATCGGACACACTATGGGGCAAATCTGCGAATGCTCCTGGAGAGCTCCGGATTCGGGTAAGTAATCGGTAATTTACTTTTACATGCTTGCTTTGCATATAGAAAGCCTTACCCGCAGCTATCTTCTTCATCGCGTCGATCTCTTGGAGGGCCTTTTGGGCTTCGGCCTTGGCACTTTTTGCACTCTTGAGGATCGTAGTCCTAGGTAATGATTGTGCTGCTTTCATGTGCAGGCGGCTGACGGTCCGGTGGTTGGCCGGACTTGTCCGGCAACTTGACACGGCAAATGCTGACATCGCGCTTGTGAACAAGCAGCTTGACGAGGCACAGGATATGTATTTTCGGGTGGTCAACAAATATTAAGAGGATCATGATGCTAGTATCCATAATATGCTGTGACTGCAAATGGAGCTGCCGGCGTGGAGACCCTTCGGGTGGAACTCGCCCAAGCCAAGGAACAAGCCAGGAGGAGTGATGCGGCCGCCCTAAAGGCGGCCGAAGAGTTAAGAGCCGAACAGGCTGCTCGTCGCCAGAGCGAAGATCAAATAGCCAAGATGGCTATTGAGCTGAAGGATGCTGCCGACCGGTATGAGCTGCTTGAAAAGGAAAGCCAAGCGAAAACGACGGACCTGGAGAAAACCATGGTAGCAGCCAAGGAGAACCGCTCTAAAATCAGAGCGGCGAAGGAGGAGCTTCGTCAGGCCAGAGATATTACGGCTGGGAAGCCCTTTTTGTTGTGGACGAAGTTCGGAGATCCGAAGTATGCCCCTCTGGATCAATTATGGAGTGCTACAGACGCGTATTTGGACCTGGCAATGTGTGCTGCTAATGCGTCTGAGTTCTTCAAAGATCAAAAAGATAACAAAGTGGAAAAGTTGTTCTGGTCGCAGTTCAGTGCTCCGACGCGTCCACTGTTGTTGAATGAGCAAATGGCTGAGTGGGCTGAGCTCCATGGGTTGTCCGGGCTTGCCATGAGGTCTGTCGTGGATCACCTTTGGCCGGAAGGACCAAGGCCGTATAGTTATTTTGGGTTAGTGCAAAGATTCCTTGGCGCTGTGCCGCATGTTGACGCCGTAAAGAGGTCAGTGTGCATAGAGGGTGCGCGGATGGCTCTTGCCCGTGTTAAGACATACTAGGCAGAGATGGATGCCACCGCTATTGCAACCCGGGGTCCGGCCGTAGGCCAGGTCTTGTCCGAGCACTATTTTGAAGAAGTCCTAGAAGGCGCTCCTCTAATAGAGGCTCAGTGCTCGAAGAGTATCATGTTCAAGTGACATGTATCCCAATTTGTAAAAACAATGCTATTTGGCTTATAAAAGGCTGTGTTTATACTTTTGCCTGAAAGTATTATGATGCCTCCTGTGCGGCCGTTTTATGTATGTATATAACCTGAAAGTTTGCAGTCGTCGGCTTCAGCCCCCACTCATATAATGCGGGGGTCTTTGGAAAAGCGTGTATTCACACTGGGTCCAACGTCTTGGTCCATTAAGGAGGTGATAGCGCGGCGAACAAGGCAATTGGACTATATTGCTTTAACACTTTCACTTAGCCATAGGAGTTTGACAGTGGGGCTACTATATAGCCCCTGGTACTTCCGTGCTTATCCGAATACGATGCACGTACATACATGACTGGGAAACTAGTCCTTCGTTAATGCGAAGGAATCGCGAAGATTCCGCTGAGTTCTTGAGTGGTTGACCAGTCTAGCGCTTTATCATGAAATCAATTTTCGGCTTTCTCTACTGAGGTGCTCATCCAGATGAACCAGGGCACAATCGCAGTAGTTCTCCTAGTGCCACCTTAGTCGATAGAGCAGAACGTAAGGTAGCAAAACACGGGAGCCGGGCAAACCCAACTATTGACCAAAGACAGGATTTGGAGCTGATGCATATAAGGCCAAACTCGCGACACCGAACACTCCCTAAGGTATTCGGTCTTTACAACGTATACTGGGCTGAGTAACACCCTCGATAATAAGCCCTGAATTTCCAGGTACGTGCATTAGTCTGACGTGACGAAATGTCAATAACGCCAGCATCCCTCTTGGTTATGTTGAGTATCCTGAGGGTGTGAAGCAACAAGAGACAGTAAAAAAGGTTTACATAGGTTCTTAATCTAAAAAGAAACCATTGAACGGGGCCTTGCTACACGTCTGCGCCTGTGTCTCCGTTGTGCCGTATCCCAGAAGGGTGTAGCATGATCATCATCTGTAAGAGAGGAAAGCCCAGGTGAAAGTTTTCGTGCGAAAAATTGGTTATTCTTAATAAACCATTAAAATTCAATCTAAATAAGATCAGGCTGAACTGTAGTCCTTTTTACATGTGGGAAGCCCCTAGCACCACCTATGGGGGTATATCCATCAACCCAGTCTTAGGTTTATCTGAGCTGTTAGGACTAGTAATTCGCCGGACTCGTCTAGCCGTGTCCGCGGTCTTGACGACCAATCATTTATTCTGGTTGGAGAGGGCGTTCAGTGTTCGGCTACTAAAGCAACCACACGTTCTTCCGCACGTAAGGAACGTTCTGTGTTTCCGCTAACTGTGATGATGCCACGTGGACCGGGCATCTTAAGCTTAAGGTAAGCGTAATGCGTATTACATTAAAACGAGCGAAGGCCGTTCTTCCGAGTAGCGCTTGATAGCCGCTTCGGAATGGAGCGATGTCGAAGGTTAACTTTTCACTTCAGAAGTTGTCAGGAGAACCGAATACAACCTCTAGTATTAGAGAGCCCGTGCAACGGGCCTGTGAGCCTGGTATTACTCCTTTAAAGGTAGTATTGCTTTGGCTGATTCTTGTCGGGTCTATCCCCATTTTTTGGACTGTGTCCTGATATATCAGATTAAGACTACTGCCGCTGTCCATAAGGACTCGGGTGAGATGGTATCCGTCAATTATTGGGTCTAGTACCAAGGCAGCCGAACCTCTGTGCCGGATACTAGTCGGGTGATCCGCGCAATCAAAAGTGATCGGGCAGGCCGACCAAAGGTTGAACTTGGGGGTAGAGGGCTCCACGGCGCATATGTCTCGAAGTGTGCATTTGCTCCTCCTCTTCGTTACGTGGATCATGTTCACTGTTTTGACCTCCGGTGGGAATTTTTTCTGTCCCCTAGTGTTCGGATGGCGAGGCTCATCCTCGTCTTCGCTTGGTGTCTCCCTCCCCTTGTGTTCGGCGTTTAGCTTGCCGACCTGCTTGAAGACCCAACATTCTCTGTTGGTGTGATATCCGGGTTTGTTGGATGTGCCATCAATCTGACATAATCTGTCTAGAATCTTGTTTATGCTGGACGGTCCATCTCTGCTGCCTTTAAATGCCCTTTTCCGTTGACCAGGTCGAGAGCTCCTGAATCCGGCGTTTACTGTCGTGTTGTCTGGGCTGTCTTCCTTTTTTTGACGCTTGCTTTTATTGCATCGTGGTTTTCCATTGCCATCCCTAACTTCGGATGTGCCTGGGTCGCTGGTGTCGCTATGGGCCAACCAACTATCTTCGCCCGCGCAAAAGCGGGTCATAAGGCTTGTTAGGGCTGCCATTGTCCTCGGGTTTTCCTGGCCGAGGTGTCTGGCGAGCCATTCGTCCCGGACACTGTGTTTGAAAGCCGCTAAGGCTTCGGCGTCCGGGCAGTCGACAATTTAATTCTTCTTAGTGAGGAATATGTTCCAAAGCTTTCGGGCTGACTCTCCGGGCTGTTGAATTATATGACTTAAATCGCCTGCATCCGGAGGTCCGACATAGGTCCCTTTAAAATTAGCCCTAAAAGCATCCTGAAGCTCTTTCCAACTTCCAATTGAGTTTTCGGGAAGGCTCTTTAGCTAGTGCCGAGCTGGTCCTTTCAACTTGAGGGGTAAGTATTTGATGGCGTGGAGATCATCTCCGCGAGCCATGTGGATATGAAGGATAAAGTCCTCAATCCAGACCCCAGGGTCTATTGTTCCGTCGTATGCTTCTATGTTCACGGGTTTGAATCCTTCTGGGAATTCGTGATCAGAACCTTATCGGTGAAGCATAGGGGGTGCGCGGCACCCCTATATTTGGATGTGTCATGGCATTCTGACGGTTGAAGTGTTCGGTTTTTGATTCTACGTCGGAGCGTGCTTCCTGGATCCGTAGATTGACCTGGTTATACCGGCTTTTTGGTGCAAGTCCTCACGTAAATCGTGTACCGAGTTATGTGTGACATTGTTAGCTGCCCTATTGCGGACACGGGGTGGTCGATCCGGCTGATCGGCCGTTTTATTTTTCAGCTTTATAGGCTCTAAGGCCTCGTCATCGAATTCGGGCAGCAGCTTGCGCTTTGGATAGCTCTTTGTGTGGCGGCTGCCCCCGTTCTTTTCTTCAGTGTCGAGCACTTTGTTCCATCTACTGTTGAGTGTATTTTGCGCGGCCTAAAGCCTTTGTTTCTGCTTCTTCAGACTCCTCGCGGTGGCGATAAGCCTTCTATGGAGGTCCTCTTTCTCTGAGTTCCTTTCCGCGATGATGTGTGCCTCGTCGTCCGGACTGTTCTCCTCTCCGGAGACAGGTTGATGAGCTTTACCCTCGGTGTCGCTGTGATTGGACAGTGGCTCCGTACTATGTTCGCCGTCCGCTGGTTCATCTTGCTCTATCGCTGGGTCCATGTGGTCGTTGCTTGCTTTGGAGTCGACCGGGGTATTATTCTTTCTTGCGCTGTTATCGTTGTTTTCGGCAAGGCGGGATTTGGAGCGGCGCTTACGTCACGGCTTTGGTTGCTTCTCGAGGGAATTATCCTCCGCTGCATCCTTCCGTCCTCGTCATTGTTTTCTTTGGGTGTATCCACCATGTATATATTGTGTGATGAAGTGGCTGTCCAGCGCCCTGTGGGTGGTGGTTCCTGTTCCTCTCCTGCATCGTCGTCCATACCGTCGATGTCTTCGGAGCCAAAATTAAGCATGTCAGTTAAGTCGTCGACAGTGGCTATTAAGTGGGTGGTGGGCGGGGAATGAATTTCTTCGTCGTCCACTTACCACTCAAGCCGGACATAGTTCAGCCAAGGGTCTCCTGACAAGGAGAGAGACCTCAATGAATTTAGTACGTCGCCCAAGGGCGAGTGCTGAAAAATATCCGCGGAGGTAAACTCCATGATCGGTGCCCAATCAGATTCGATAGGCACGGACGCAGGCGGTTCGGAGCCTGTGGCCGGGGACGAATCCAAGGGTCCGACAACACAGGTCTCATAGGGGTGAAGTCAGTATTCGGCTCTATCACCATTGAGTGTGCGGCCTGCGTGGTGGGGTCCATCCACCCGTCCTCGGACGACACGACCTGCTCCGGATTAAAGGCCGGAGTAGCCACAGGGGCGATCGCCCGGACACCGTCCGGCGGTAGAGCTAAGTCATGCTCGTCACGACGGTGCGGTGCACCTGACATAGGCTCGAATCCGTTGAAGATCAAGTCTCCGTGGATGTCGGCGGTATAGTTCAAGCTTCCAAACCTGACCTGATGGCCAGGGGCGTAGCTCTCGATCTGCTCCAGGTGGCCAATCGAGTTGGCCCGCAGTACGAAGCTGCCGAATACGAAGATCTGTCCGGGGAGAAAAACCTCACCCTGGATTGCATCGTTGCTGATGATCGAAGGAGCCATCAAGCCTTATGGTGACGACACAGTGGAACTCTCAATGAAAGCACCAATGTCGGTGTCAAAACTAGCGGATCTCAGGTAGGGGGTCCCGAACTGTGCGTCTAAGGCGGATGGTAACAGGAGACGGGGGACACAATGTTTACCCAGGTTCGGGCCCTCTCGATGGAGGTAATACCCTACGCCCTACTTGATTGATCTTGATGATATGAGTATTACAAGAGTTGATCTACCACGAGAACGTAGAGGCTAAACCCTAGAAGCCAGCCTATGATTATGATTGTTGTTGTCCTATGGACTAAACCCTCCGGTTCATATAGACACCGGCGGGGGCTAGGGTTACATGGAGTCGGTTACAAGGGAGGAGATCTACATATCCGAATTGCCAAGCTTGCCTTCCACACAAAGGAGAGTCCCACCCGGATACGGGACGAAGTCTTCAATCTTGTATCTTCATAGTCCAACAGTCCGGCTGTCCGAGGACCCCCTAATCTAGGACTCCCTCAGACTCCTCTATCGAATTGCCATGGGCGTCCAAGGAGAAATGGCAAACGGTCATTGGAACGACGTCGCACTCCAAGGTGTCTTCGTAGGTGCCAATTTTGAAGGAGACTTATACTCGGTGCTTGACTTGGATGGTGCCGGAGTCGCTAAGCCATTGGACTTTGTATGGATTGGGATTCTTCGTCTTGGGCAATTGGAGCTTGGATCAAAGTTCTTCACTTGCCAAGTTATGACAACTTCCTCCATCGATGATGACCTTGACGGATCGTCCATTGATGCCGGCCTTGGTATAAAAGATACGGCATCTTTGGTCTTCTTCTTGATTAGAGTCAAAACCTTGGAGACAACAAGGGCGGGACTTGAATCTTCATCACGAAAGACTTGTTCCTCTTCATTGTTCACTTGTCGGTGCATGGCGACTTGCTCAAGGGCTTCCATTTTGCCTTCACTCATTGAGTCATAAGTGCCATCGTCGTTGAGGATCATGGTTCGCCTGTTGGTGCACTCATAGGACTTGTGGCCTCGGCCTCCGCAAGTGAAACACTTGAAGGAACTCATCTTGACGGTCTCATCGGTTGGAGTTGATGATGATGAAGCTCTCGGCTTGAAGTTGCTCGTAGTAGGATGACTTGTAGTTGACGAAGCTTTCTTGGAACTCGACTTGTCGATGGTGCTAGTAGAAGGCTTGGTAGTCGATGTTGCAGTCGTTGAAGCTTGGTTGTTGGAGAAGCCGTATGACTTGGATGAGAACTTGGCATACTTGAAATCATCTTGCACTTGGCGTTCCGCTTTGGTAGCTTGGTGCACTAGCTTAATGAGATTTGAGTATGGTTGGAAGTCGGCGATCTTCTTGATGGGATGATGTGGGGACCCCGACTCATAAGTCGAGATCACCGAATGCACGTGTACAGTGATCCCAAAGATCAATGCTCACTGAAAACACAGAAGCTGAATAACAAGAGTCTTACATCCATACATACCGTTTTACACAAGTAGGACCATTATGGTCAAGTCTTGAGTGTATCATCACAGCGGAACTCTTCAATAACAACTTGGACCCATGCCATCTGCCTTAACCCTACAGGCATTCTGACTGGGAAGCGTCCTGGCTCGCATGTTCGTCACCAAGGTACTCTTCATTATATCTTGTTCTTTCATGCCTGGCCAATAAAATAACCAGTGGCAAGCCAATGAGTACTTTGAATGTACTCGCAAGCAACCCATGTTTTGGCTCAAGATACAACAATGCATGACATAGGTAAATTTTTGCAGAAAGCTAATTTTGTTGTGTTATGACATGTTCAATAACTGGTAAATCATGCATCAGGAGAATTCAAGTAACCATGAGGACAAGTTACAGATATCAACATAAATAGAGTGGGCATCAACCCAACTCAATCATGTCAAGTCCTTTGACTTGATCCAAGTAGTTTTTCCCACTTATCCAAACACATACACTGGTTTGTAAACATGTGGACGTAGCCCAAGAGCGGTTACCCAACTGTCCTTGACCGTGGACACGGCTATTCGAATAGTTTTACACTCTGCAGAGGTTGCACACTTTACCCACAAGATCCGGGGAACTTCCGTGTCATCCACGACCCGCGGTACCTCAAGTACCCGGGGTAAGCACCCGATCACTATCTTTCCCCAGACGACACTAACATGGAGTCCACTCGATTGGTAGTAACCCCCGTGCCCAACATTTCACAACTTAAAAATTGTGGAGCCTTGCTCCCATATTCATCACATACCACTGGCACGGGGTACCAACGGTGTGTCCGGTGCCCCATAAAAATGTTCTTGGCCGCCCTACCTGGCACGACCCCGTCCCGAGAGAGCGCACCAACAACTCTCCCCTCACTAGTAATGCGGGCTCCAAGCTAGTATCAGCCTAGGTAATCAATAATGCCCTTTCCCATACAAGCGTAGAGTGGTTGTGCATGTAAGGTTAGAATAACGGTCGCAACTTAAACCAATCCGTTTTGAAAAACAACACACACACTTGCCTCGGTACACCACTTCGTCATCAAGTGGTTACCCAACTCATCATCTCCCCCGGGCATAAGTGGCACCCGATGGGGGTTTTCGAAAAGTCTTTTGAAAATACTTTGTCTCCATCACCATGCATATTCCCGTCCCTTTTTGTGTAGCAACTACTTTAGCATCCTATCTACTCCCACCGGCATAACCCTCATAAGAAGGTAGGGTCATGCACAATGCAAGTATCAACAAGGAAGAAATAAAGGCAAGCCACCAAAGTGGCTACCATCTCATCATGATTCCGAGGCAACAATAATAAAGTGCTATATGAAATGCATAAAAAGGGTTTCATAGACATGGTCAAAGGGCTGCTTGCCTGGTTCATCAGATTCTTCAAATCTTTTGGTCCATCTCCGAGTATCTCATCTACTTCGTCAACTAACGTCGGAAACAATCATAGTAAGCAACACAACAAGGCAGAAAATAAAAGTGCTCTAAAAATATTAATTTGACTTTTCTAGGACATCTCTGGTTATATAAAATTAACCAGAGTGGTTTCATTGGAATTTGGCCAGTGGATATTTCTAAACATTTTGATATGATGGAATCAAGGGGTTTATGGATTTGCAGTGTACAGATACATATTTTTGAAAAATGAGCAAAGGCACCCATTTAACCAAGGATGATTTTAGAAGCATCTAGGAATTGGTTTCACTGGATTTGGAGTTGAAATGATTTTCCTATGAATTTGCAAAGTTAACAAATATGAAGAAATGGATCATTATCTTGTGTGGCACAGAAAGTATTAGGAAAAATGTTGAAAAACTAAGTTATGAACTTAGAAGTATCTGGGATCTTGAATCATGGCATTTGGATCACTTTTGAGCTCTTTGTGATTTTCTAAAGTTCATCACAGAATTGGAAAATGCGGTTTTATTGGATTTGTGTGAAGAAAAGTTTCCTGAAAAAATGTGCAAAAAGCACCATGTGATAGGGCATGATTTTAGTAACTACTAGAAATTTGAATCATCAAGTTTTGAGTTAATTTGAATTGTTTATGGATTTTGGAAATTTACTAAAAAAGAAAAAGGAAAAGGAAAAGATTTAGGTTATACCTAAAGCGCGTGCTGAGCGCAATATAGCACCGCTGCACACTGGGCCAGCCCAGTGGCTCGGGCGCGCTGGCTGCCTACGCCGAAGGCGTATTAAGCGAACGCGTCTTCGCTGCGGGGAGGCCGGAAACCGCTTGTGCATTTCCACTTAAACGCCGGGGCCCACTGGCTGGCTCGCTGACATGTGGGGGCCCCGCAGGGTCATCTTCCTCCTCCCGCTCCCGCGACAGAGGGGAGGGGACGCCTTGGCTGCGCGAGGCCGACGCTCGCCCCTGGCAGCACAGGCCACCTCCGGCCAAGCTGCGGCCACCAGAGGGGCCACCGAAGGGCGGCGCATTGGGGGAGCTCATCAGGGTCGGCGGGAGATGGCCGGGGCGCGCCCGGCATTGGTCTCAGCGGACGGCTACTCGGGCGGTGATGTGCAGGGGGGCACGGTGCCTCGGCGGACTGTGAGATGGGGGGAAATGGGTCACCGTGATTTGGCGGTTCTTCTGGAGGGGAGAGGAGGTGGGGAGGACCTCGTCCTTGCCCGAATCGGAGCGGAGGCCAGTGGCGGCATTCTGGCCATGGGGGTGCTGGAGGGCACGAGAGGGAGGGGGAGGCTGTCCAGGAGGTGCAAGAGAGAGAGAGGGGTCCCACCGAGGCGAGAGAGAGCTCGGGGGATGGATTATATGGAGGAGGTGCCGATGCTCCATGGGCAGCGTCCACGGACACGCTCTGTGAGCTCTGCAGGGGGGAGGAGAGAGGTCCAGGAGGGGCCCAACATCTTGCCGTGTCTCGGACGTAGAGGCGACCTCGTGGGACACCACCCCGCCGCCCAAAGCCGTCTTATGCCATTGGCATGGGTGAGCTACAGTGCGGGAGAGCACTATAGCATGCTCCAGAGCATGAGCTCTGCACGCCATGGCATAAAATATATGCCATGGGCGTGTCCACTTTTGTCTAGGAGCACTGGGGGAGTCTAAACAAAGGGGAGGTGGCCTTCGATGCCCTGGTGAACCACTAGGAGAGGAGTGGGGTTGAGAGAGAGATGGAAATGGGCTGTCCAGAGGGGTAAATGAGGTGGTTTCACCCCTCAATCATTGACCTGAGATGCAGCCATAGTTACTGGAAGTAGAAGAGGGCCAGGAGCAGCTGTGGTACAAAGTTGAGCCCATGGAGATTAGTGGAAGAGGTCAAAAATGGAATTTTGGTAAAGTGGCAAAAGGTGTTTGATGCTTGTTTGGGTAAGCAAATGAACTCCATTTGGAATGAGATTCCACAGGGTGAAATGTAACACATAATTAGGGTGTTCCACCAAATTTGAGCTCATTTTGTCAAAGTGGCCAATGTAACTTTGGTAAACCGTAGAAATCAACAGAAATGTCTTTTCCAAGATTTAGTCATGCAAATCTATTCTCCTTGATTCACCACTTGGTGTAGTGTCATCACTTGAGGATTTGAACATGTACACAAAAATTCAGATCAAAATGACACACTTGGCAATGTAGAGTTGTTCAAATTTGAATCTGGACAGAGTTGGTTTTGGGGCACTTTGGTGAACCAAAATAGTTTGGATTGAGCTGAAACTTTGCAAGGTCATCATATTATGCATATGTGACTTGCTACAATTTTCCTGGATTTATTGGAAAATATTTCTGGTAGAAATATTTCAAATACTTGAAATGGACAGAAATGGTTTAGGAGGGTTTTGTCCAATATATTGAACATGACCATGTGTTGAAACTCTTATAGATGGACAATATATGTCCACTGAGCTTCCCTAAAGTTTCTCAAATATTTTTGAAACATTAAAATAATTTTAACCTATTAAAGACCATTTCTGGCCTTAAGAAAAAGCCTTTAAATAAAATAGGAAAATAACTTTTAAAATTGTATTTTTGTGGTTTATGGGAGCCCTATACCTAATAGGTTTCAAATATACTTTTTGAAAGATTTTTCACACCCTTAATTAAGTACTTGTAGTTCAAGTCTCAATTCAGGGGTTTTTGGAAAACCTAATTCATAAAATTCTTTTTGGCCAACATATTTTTGCAAGAAATTGTTTTTATGTCCTACACACATGGCATGATCATTGGGCAAGGTTTTGGATCAAGGAGAAGGAGTATAAGAGTTGGAGGATTTATTTGATTTTTAGAGCACTTGCAAACAACAAACAAAATCCAATCAAGGCAATGTCCAAAACACTCAAAAGTTTTTGTCAAACCACATTTTATCATGATTGTTAGCTTAAGTGTAGTGGCCTGAAAATCAGGGTGTGACAGATGATTGAGTCCATTCAAGAAACGTGCCATTGTTTGCTCATCATCTTCCGTGACATTGGCTCGTATCATGGCAATCTCCATCTCCTTGTAGTACTCTTCAACGCTCTTGTTTCCTTGCTTGAGTTGTTGGAGTTTCTTGAAGAGGTCGCGGTTGTAGTAGGTAGGTACGAAGCGTGCTCTCATGACATCCTTCATTTGTGCCCAAGTGGTGATGGGTGGTTCACCTCTTGCCTCACGGCGCTCGATGACTTGTTCCCACCAAATGAGGACATAGTCTTGGAACTCAAGGGATGCCATCGAAATCTTCTTCTCTTCTTCATAGTTGTGCAAATGGAAGATCTTGTCAACCTTCAATGCCCATGAAAGGTACTCTTCGGGATTGTTGCTTCCGTTGAACTTGGGCATGGTGAACATCATACAGTATGGTGTCAAAATGGTGGCATGAATACCAAGATATAGTCGAGGTGGTCGTTGTTGATGATGAAGATGATGTCGATGATGATGTAGTACGCGTTCGTGGCGGAGATGAGCGGCGGTGATGTCGATGTCGAACCGTACCTAGATAGCCGAAATACAAAAGGATACGGTACCGCAACTCAAATTCTCAAACCTCTAAGTAGCAAATTTGTCGGAGAGCAAAACGGTCCAAAATGGTTGGGCTATGCGGAAGTGGTGGAGGTATGCGGAAGTATATGTGGTATATGGCGGGCACCAGAACCAAATTTGGTGAAAAATGGACGGAAAACGGGGCGGTGGATGGAGATGTTGCTGCCAGGGGTTGGATGTCCGGGTGGAAGGCCGGATGTCCGGGCTTGCCGGGCCGGATGTCCGGGCTCTAGATCCGGGGACGAACGGGATGAACACCGCGTGGAGAGGTCAAATCTGGCTGAAATTCGGAGGAATTTGTGGATGGAAATTGGGGGGAAATGGATGGGAAGCTAGATCCACTCAATACAAAGCAAATCCACGGATCCAAACCAACAAAATCTCAACACACCAACAAATCACAAAAAAATTGGGGCTATTTTTGGTGGGGAATTTTTGAATGAGGACGAAAAACAACAAAACAAGGCTAGAAACACAACGGGGAGGCTCCGAAATCGTGATCAACGTGGCTCATGATACCAAGATGATGTAGGGTAGAACCCTAATCGCCCGATCTTTCATGAAAGGAGCGGAAACCCGTGAAGAACACGAAGAACACAAAGGGGAAAAGGAGGGAAACACAAAAGGAGATAAAGAGGAACACTCAAACCAACATGAATAGATCACACATGTGCTAGATCCTCGAATACATAAAGTAAGATACACGATCCACGATCAACTAGGGACGATACACGGTAACCGGTCTTCTCCGTGAGGAGGTCTTGATGTTCTTCCCTAAAGAGGGGTCTTGAATCCGCTTGGGGGATCTTCTCCGTAGGAGGCTCGAATCTCTGAGGAGAAGGTAACGAAGTGGATGAGCAAAGCTCTCGCAAGAAATATGAGCTAATCCTTTGCTAACCCAAGAAAGTTGGACGAGGTGGAGTATATATAGTCTAGGGGGAGAAGGGATACACGGGCCTCGGCCCTTCACTGTGCGCAGACAGGGGAGGCCGGATGTCCGGGCTGGTCGGGCTAGATGTCTAGGCTTTCAGGCGATGCCGGATGTCCGGGCTGGAGTGGTGGCATTTGTTGCTCTTGGGTTCGGAGGGGCCGGATTTCCGGGCTGGTGGTCGGATGTCCGGGGGCTCGGGAGAGGCCGGATGTCCGGGCTATCGAGGCCGGATGTCTGGGGCCTGTAGCTTCTGGTGGCAGAGCTACTATGGTGGGAGGAGCTCCAGGGGCCGGATGTCCGGGGTCTTGGCCGGATGTCCGAGGCCTCGGAGATGTTCTTGACTCCTTCCGTTAGTTATCTTCATCCGTGAACTTGGGTACTTGTACATCTTCAGGCGCATCTTCGAGAGGGTTCTCTTGGTACCTAATCATGCACAACACCTCGGACTTAGGTAGTAGCCATGTCTCATGCATAGAAAGTGGAAGTTCAGAGAGGAGAGAGTTCACCTTATCTTCGATAACCTTGGCTCAGGCTCGTGTCATTGGTCCAAGTGCTGTCGTTGGAGGTGTAGGTGCGTCCATGGGGATGATCATGGGATGCTCCGCATCATCTATGAAAGAAAAAGGTATTACAGCTGAAGATGTTAAGAATTTACCTCCTATCGAAGAAATAGATGGTCTTAATCCATCACCTATTGAAGAAATACATGGTCTTGATAACCCGACACAGGTAGTAAAGTTAAATTCTCTCTATAGATATGATAAAGCTGAAATCCCATTTACTAAGTTTGCTAGCCCATGCTTGGATGAGTTTGATGGCTTTATGGTTAAACAAGAAAACTTCAATGCTTATTTTGGTAGAGAATTAAAACGTAATGCTGATATGCTTGAACACTTGGGTGATTATATGGCTAATGTTAAAGGTGAACTTAAACTTATTAGTAAACATGCTTCTATGGTCACCACTCAAGTAGAAAAAGTACTTAAAGCTCAGAATGATTTGCTCAATGAATTAAATAATAAGAATGATAATGTTGTTAGAGTTATGACTAGAGGTGGTAAAATGACTCAGGAACCTTTGTATCCTGAGGGCCATCCTAAGAGAATTGAGCAAGATTCTCAGAGAAATAATATTGATGCACCTAGTCCTTCTAAGAGGAAGAGAAAGAAAAATGATAGGACTTTGCATGCTTCTAGTGAACCTATTATTGACACACCTGAGAATCCTAATGATATTTCTATTTTTGATGTTGAAACACAATCTGGTAATGAACATGAACCTAGTGATAATGTTAAAGATGATGTTCATATTGATGCTCAACCTAGCAATGATAATGATGTAGAGATTGAACCTACTGTTGATCTTGATAACCCACAATCAAGGAATCAACGTTATGATAAGAGAGACTTTGTTGCTAGGAATCACGATAAAGAAAAGAGAACCATGGGTTCAGAAACCCATGCCTTTTCCTCCTAAACCATCCAAGAAAAAGGATGATGAGGATTTTGAGCGCTTTGCTGAAATGATTAGACCTATCTTCTTGCGTATGCGTTTGACTGATATGCTCAAAATGAATCCTTATGCTAAGTACATGAAAGACATTGTTACTAATAAAAGAAAGATACCGGAAGCTGAAATTTCCACCATTCTTGCTAATTATACTTTTAAAGGTGGAATATCAAAGAAACTTGGAGATCCAGGAGTACCAACTATACCATGCTCCATTAAAAGAAACTATGTTAAAACTACTTTATGTGATCTTGGAGCCGGTGTTAGTGTTATGCCACTCTCTTTATATCGTAGACTTGATTCGAATAAGTTGACACCTACTGAAATATCTTTGCAAATGGCTGATAAATCAACTGTTATACCTATCGGTATTTGTGAGGATGTGCCTGTTGTGGTTGCAAACGTTACTATTTTAACGGACTTTGTTATTCTTGATATTCCCGAGGACGATAGTATATCTATTATTCTTGGAAGACCCTTTTTGAATACTGCAGGGGCTATTATTGATTGCACCAAAGGCAATGTCACTTTTTATGTTAATGGCAATGAGCATACAGTACACTTTTCAAGGAAACAACCTCAAGTTCATAGCATAAACTCTATTGGAAAAATTCCATCGATTATTTTTGGAGGTTTTGATTTCCTCCTCCTACTGTCAAGAAGAAATATGATATTCTTATTGTTGGGGACATGCATATCCCCGTTGAGGTAACCTAGTGTTATTTGAAAATTCTTCGGTTCCATGTTATTGGGAATGAGTTTGTTAACAAGACCTGATCAACCTTGTTAGTGGATTCCTTTTGATGAGCATGAGATGGATGAATTTAGAAAACACAACTCTATGTACCCTCTTTTTACTCTCTATTATTTAGTTGAAATAAAGCAAAAATAGTATTTTCTGTCTGTTTTATGAATTATCCGTGCAATAAAAAAATACCCTGAAAATAAAAGTTCTCCAAATCCCCTAAAAATTAAATATGATTTTTCTGGAATATTTGAGAATATCTGGCACTGAGAACACAATAGGGGAGCAAGCACCTGGCCACGAGGGTGGAGGGTGCGCCCTACCCCCTGGGCGCGCCCCCTGCCTCGTGGGCCCACGGTGGCTCCCCTCCACTTATTTCAGCTACCACACACTCCTTCCTCCCACAAAAATCACCAACCAGCTCAAACCCGATTCCAAGCTCATTTTGCTGCCATTTTCGATTTCCTTGCTCAAAGCTCCATTCAAAAAACTGCTTTCGGGGATTGTTCCTTGGTATGTGACTCTTCCAATGGTCCAATTAGTTTTTGTTCTAGTACTTTATTCATTGCATATTTTTGCTGCTTGGGTGACCCTGTTGTTGAGCTTGCATGTCAAATTTATATGGTCAAAAGTAGTTTTAATGCATGATATATCCTCTAGGCACTTGTGGGAGTAGTTGCTATCAATTTTGTTGAGTTTGGTTCACTTTTATTTTGAAGTTACTAAAAGTTTCAGAAATTTTTAGAAAAGGATGAAGAGATTTTTGAGGCGCTCATCGAGCCGAAGCTCGAAGGATAAACAAAGTGAAGAGAACAAGAAGACCAAGTATAATCTCCCTTGCACCGTGGAGGTCCGGCCGTGTGAATGGCCTTGTGATGATTTCTTGAGAGCAGCCGAGATTTATGATGATTTCTATGAATTGGCTGAGAATGCAGGCCTCACCGCCTTCATCCACGACCAACGCGGACATTATCTCTTACTCACCAATATCTTTGTGCAAAACTTTCATTTCCATGCTAGGAGCTCACCACCTACGGTGGAATTTTATTTATATGATGAGCATAAGGAGATGTCACTTCATGATTTTTGTCATGTTTGTTTAATCCCTTTCAAGGGCAGCATAGAGGAACCACATTGTGACGATGTGGATGGTTTTATTGATACCATTACTATAGGGGAAATGAGGAAGGTTTCCGACGCACGAATTACTAGCATACACTTTCCTGTTCGACGTAACTTTGCTATATTTGCTAGTAGATGCTTAATTGGGCACGGAAACTGTGGAAACCTGAGTGCCCCTAATATTGTTATTTTGTGCCATGCCTTGTTCCATGATGACACATTTAGTATGGGTGCTATTATTGCAAAGCGGTTAAATCTTAACCGTACTAAGGGCCTGGTCCTTGGAGGCATCTTCGCCTCACGCCTCGCTGCACACTTTAACATACCTATTAGGCATTATGAGAAGGAAGAGAAGTTGCTGCCTCCTATTTATTTAGATTATAAGAGTATGGTAGCACATGATTTTATTGTTAAGAATAGGGAAAAGGTGCTTAAGTACAAATTAATATTTGGTAAAAATCATCCTGAGACTATTACCTTGCCTGCTCCTTCCTTGTTTGATTTATCTTCAGGCAAGTACCTTGTCCTTTTGGAGGCCATTCATGCCTACCGGAACCCTACATCAGCTACAGAGCCAGAGCCGGAACCACAATTTGATCCTCCACGACAGTCTGATTACTAGTGGGATCCGGAGGTGATTGCCAACCAGTAGCAATCCGAGGCTTCTTCACAATACGACCCCAACTATTACTTTGGATATCCGCTAGGCCAGCCGTGGCCATATACCAACTTAGGCCAAAAGCCTAAGCTTGGGGGAGTACGTATTTCTCACCGACATTACATTCATGTTCACACACTCATTGCTAGTTGTCGGTGCTCATACTTTTTCACTGTATCATCCATGCTAGTTTATTTTCCTTTTTTATGCTTTCTTCTTGTGTGTTTAATAAACCTTAAGAAAAACAAAAAAAAATAGTTGTAGCTTTTAATTAGTTTACTTTCCATTGCTTGTAGTAGTAATTAAAAAGAAACCCAAAAGGATTTCTCGTTCTTCTTTTGCTTGTTGGGAGTTTTCCCATGTAAATAGTTTTATTTCTTTTCTTGTTCTTTGGGGGTCGATAGGAGAAGACCATAATTAAAATGTTAAAGTGGCTCTTATATGCATTATTGTTGATCTAACAAAGAGCCCATATTACCTTGTCTTCTCTCTTGAATTGAATGCTTGCAGATTCCAGCTTAGTCCAATGCACGTGCACTATTATTATTATCCACACTATTCGGTCGTGCAAGTGAAAGGCAATAATGATGATTATATGATGAACTTATTGAGATGAGAAAAGCTGGTATGAACTCGACCTCTCTTGTTTTTGTAAATATGATTAGTTCATCATTCCTAATTCAGCCTATTATGAATATACATATTTGCAATGACAATTAGAGATTATAGTTGCTTATGCCATGCTTAATTAGCTAGGAGCTTATAATGGTGTACCTTGCGTGCCAACATGCTATTAAAATGGTTGTGATGTGGTATGATAGGGTGGTATCCTCTTTTGAACGATCCGAGTGGCTTGACTTGGCACATGTTCACGCATGTAGTTGAAACAAAATCAACATAGCCTCTACGATATTTATGTTCATGGTGCATTATATCCTACTCATGCTTGCATTCGGTGTTGATTAATTTTAATGCATATTCATGACTGTTGTCGCTCTCTAGCTGGTCGCTTCCCAGTCTTTTTCTAGCCTTCACCTGTACTAAGCGGGAATACTTCTTGTGCATCCAATCCCATAAACCCCAAAGTTATTCCATATGAGTCCACCATACCTACCTATATACGGTATCTACCTGCCGTTCCAAGTAAATTTGTATGTGCCAAACTCTAAACCTTCAAATAAATATCCTGTTTTGTATACTCGAATAGCTCATGTATCAACTAGGGTTGTCCGTATCTTCCATGTTAGGCGGGTTATTCTCAAGAGGAGTGGACTCCGCTCCTCACTCACGAGAAAATGGCTGGTCATCGGGATGCCCAGTCCCATGCTTTAAGAAAGTCAAATCAAAATAACTTCAAACAAAACTCCCCCGGGACTCTTGTTAGTTGGAGGCACTCATTGTTTCGAGCAAGCCATGGATTGATGCTTGTTGGTGGAGGGGGAGTATAAACTTTACCATTCTGTTTGGGGACCGCCTATAATGTGTGTAGCATGGAAGATATCGCCATCTCTTGGTTGTTATGTTGACAATGAAAGTATACCGCTCAAAATATTATTCATATCTGTTTCAAAAACCGAGCTCTGGCACCTCTACAAATCCCTGCTTCCCTCTGCGAAGGGCCTATCTATTTAATTTTATGTTGAGTCATCATCCTCTTATTAAAAAGCGCCAGTTGGAGAGCACCACTGCATTTGCATCCATTACTGTTAGTTTACATTGAGTATGACTTGAATGGATCACTTTTACCATGAATTACAATGTCTAGTTAGCGCTTGATCTTTAAAGGTGCTCTGCATTTATGTTTTGCGGTCTCAAAAAGGGCTAGTGAGATACCATCTTGTTATATCATATCATGATTGTTTTGAGGAAGTGTTGTCATCCGAGATTTATTATTATTGCTCGCTAGTTGATTATGCCATTGATATGAGTAAACATGAGACCTAAATGTTATTGTGAATATGGTTAGTTCATAATCTTTGCTGAAAACTTGAATGCTGGCTTTAGATATTTACAACAACAAGAGCAAACAGAGTTTGTAAAAGTTTTTCTTTATCACTTTCAGTTTATCAACTGAATTGCTTGAGGATAAGCAAAGGTTTAAGATTGGGGGAGTTGATACGTCTCCGTCGTATCTATTTTTCCAAACACGTTTGCCCTTGTTTTGGACTCTAACTTGCATGATTTGAATGGAACTAACCCGGACTGACGCTGTTTTCAGCAGAATTTCCATGGTGTTGTTTTTGTGTAGAAATAAAAGTTCTTGGAATGACCCGAAAATCCACAGAGAATTATTTTGGAATATATAAAAATACTGGAAGGTAGATCCACGTCAGAGGGGCCTCCACTTGTCCACGAGGGTGGGGGCATGCCCTACCCCCCTAGGTGAGCGCCCCTGCCTCATGGGCCCCCTGACGCTCCACCGACCTCAACCTTGACTCCATATATTCACTTTCGGGGAGAAAAAAATCAAGGAGAAGGATTCATCGCGTTTTACGTTACTGAGCCGCCGCCAAGCCCTAAACTCTCTCGGGAGGGCTGATCTGGAGTCTGTTCGGGGCTCCGGAGAGGGGAATCCGTCGCTATCGTCATCGTCAACCTTCCTCCATCACCAATTTCATGATGCTCACCGTCGTGCGTGAGTAATTCCATCGTAGGATTGCTAGACGGTGATGGGTTGGATGAGATTTATCATGTAATCGAGTTAGTTTTGTTAGGGTTTGATCCCTAGTATCCACTATGTTCTGAGATTGATGTTGCTATGACTTTGCTATGCTTAATGCTTGTCACTAGGGCCCGAGTGCCATGATTTCAGATCTAAACCTATTATGTTTTCATCAGTATATGAGAGTTCTTGATCCTATCTTGCAAGTCTATAGTCACCTATTATGTGTTATGATCCGTTAACCCCGAAGTGACAATAATCGGGATACTTACCGGTGATGACCGTAGTTTGAGGAGTTCATGTATTCACTATGTGTTAATGCTTTGTTCCGGTACTCTATTAAAAGGAGCCTTAATATCCCTTAGTTTCCATTACGACTCCGCTGCCACGGGATGGTAGGACAAAAGATGTCATGCAAGTTCTTTTCCATAAGCACGTATGACTATATTCGGAATACATGCCTACATTACATTGATGAACTGGAGCTAGTTCTGTGTCACCCTAGGTTATGACTGTTACATGATGAACCGCATCCGGCATAATTCTCCATCACCGATCCATTGCCTATGAGCTTTCCATATATTGTTCTTCGCTTATTTACTTTTCCTTTGCTATTATTATCATCACTATAAAACACCAAAAATATTACTTTTGCTAGCGTTACCTTTTACCACCGTTACCACTACTATCATATTACTTTGCTACTAAACACTTTGCTACAGATATTAAGTTTCCAGGTGTGGTTGAATTGACAACTCTTGCTAATACTTGAGAACATTCTTTGGCTCCCCTTGTGTCAAATCAATAAATTTGGGTTGAATACTCTACCCTCGAAAACGGTTGCTATCCCCTATACTTGTGGGTTATCAGTGGTGTTTGTGTGTGGCTGGTGTGCCAGTGCGCTAGGTGAGCGTGTGTGTGTGAGTGAGTGTGTTGTGTGTGTGCACAACATGCATAACCGGATGTGCCTCTGGCCGGCTTAATTAACTAGAGATAGATTAGTTTTAGGATTAGATTAGTGGGCTAAATAACCTAATGTGTAGATGACATGTGGCCTCACTAGTTTAACTTAGTTTAGACTAATTGAATTGCCCCTGTGACTCTTACATGTGGGCCACACCCGCCCCTTTGACTAGTCAAATTTGACTTGGTCAATTCGGATTATTCTAAATAAAAACAGAAAATTGTTAAAACATTGAATATTAATAGAAAATTATTCGTAACTCGGATGAAAATACTTAGAACGTGAAAGTTGCTCAGAACGACGAGACGAATCTAAATACGCAGTCCGTTCATCCGCCACACATCCCTAGCATAGTGAACCTACAACCTTCCCCCTCCGGCCCGTCAGTCCAAAAACGCGAAACACCGGGAGTACTTTCCCGGATGTTTCCCCCTTCGCCGGTATCTCCTACTACTGCGTTAGGTCACCGCTAGCACCGTGTATTGCCATGTTATCCTTTGTGTTGCTTTTATTGCTCTATTATTTATTTGTGTTCCCCTCTGTTACTTCTTTCTGGTAGACCTCCAGACTGCCGCCGATACCCCCGTGATCGATAACATGGACGACGACCCCTCCTTCTTGCTAGAGCAACCAGGCAAGCCAACCCCCCTTGTTCATCCCGATATCGCCTACTCTTTCCCTCTACTGCTTGCATTAGAATAGTGTTACTATTACTTCGGTTTGATCCTATACTTCTGCATAGCTTGTCCTTGTTACTACTGTTGTTACCTTTACCTGCAATCCTAAATGCTTAGTATAGGTTGCTAGTTTATCATCAGTGGCCCTACACTCTTGTCCGTCTGCCATGCTATACTACTGGGCCGTGATCACTCGGGAGGTGATCACGGGTATATTCTATACTATTACACATTTATGTTGATGTTTCGGAGATGGGGGCTGCAGGGGCTGGTGGTTCCACCCAGGCAGTGGTGGGCCTGGGTTCCCGACAGCCCCGTGATGGTTACTTTGTGGCGCAGCGACAGGGCAGGTTGCGACCACCTAGGAGATAGGTGGGCCTGGTCCTTGGTCGGCATCCGCGGATACTTCTAATAACACCCTTAACGAGATTTGAATATTTGATCTGAGTCTGGCCACTGGCCTATACGCACTAACCAACTACACGGGAACAGTTATGGGCACTCGACATCATGGTATCAGCCGAAGCCTTCTTGATGTCAGCGACTGAGCAGCCCGCGCCGGATTGGACTGGAACGCCTGCTCTTGTATTAGGGAGTCTAGGTCTGCTTACCGGCCGTGTACACAACGTGCAGGTGTGCAATGGGCGATGGACCCAGACCCCTGCGTGCATAGGATTTAGACCGGCGTGCTGACCTCTCTGTTGTGCCTAGATAGGGCTGCGACGTGTTGATCTTCCAAGGCCAGGCATGACCCAGGAAAGTGTGTCCGGCCAGAGGGATCGAGTTTGTTGGGTAATGTGGTGCACCCTTGCAGGGAAGTTTATCTATTCGAATAGCCGTGTCCCTTGGAAAAAGGATGACCCGGAGTTGTATTCTGACCTTATGACAACTAGAACCGGATACTTAATAAAACACACCTCTTACAAGTTCCAGATACAATCCAGGGATCGCTTTCCCATAGGGCGACGAGGGGAGGATTGCCGGGTAGGATTATGCTATGCGATGTTCCTTGATGCTGCTCTTGCTACTCTCTTTTACATGCTTCAAGATGGAGGCCGCCAAAAGCGTAGTCTTCGATAGGACTAGCTATCCCCCTCTTATTCTGGCATTCTGTAGTTCAGTCCACAGATACTACCCATTTCATTGATACCAATGCATATGTAGTGTAGATCCTTGCTTGCGAGTACTTTGGATGAGTACTCACGGTTGCTTTGCTCCCCCCCTTTTTCCCCTTTTCCTTCTTCTCGGTTGATGCAACCAGATGGTGGAGCCCAGGAGCCAGAGGATCCCGAGGATGATTCTACATGGAGTTCGACTTCGAGGAGTAGTTAGGAGGATCCCAGGCAGGAGGCCTTGCCTTTTCGATTGTTGCTACTTTTGTGCTAGCCTTCTTAAGGCAAACTTGTTTAACTTATCTCTATACTCAGATATTATTGCTTCCACTGACTCTTGTGTATTCGAGCTTATGTATTCGAGCCCTCGAGGCCTCTGGCTTGTAATGTAAGCTTGTATTATTTTCAATTTGTGTCTAGAGTTGTGTTGTGATATCTTCCCGTGTGTCCTTGATCTTGATCGTACACATTTACATGTATGATTAATGTACAATTGAATCGAGGGTGTCACAAGTTGGTATCAGAGCCGACTTCCTGTAGGAATCCCCCTTCCAAACTCCTTGGCCGAAGTTGAGTCTAGTCATTGAAAAACTTTTTACTAACATGGTTGTGCGGCTTAAGGGCCCACGTCGCCATTGGGTGGTATTAAGATCTTTTATTCCTCGTCTATACTCTGGGATTCTGATATCTCTTCTATTCGGGTTAAATGATTTTGCTAACTCTAACTCTAGGTTCTCGTAATTACTTCCTCCCGGAGAGACCCTCACTCCAGATGATTGCTTGGTGCACCAAAAGATTCAGAAGATACTCTCTGATGTTCTCTTGAGACTTTGTGCCCGTCGCTATTGCAATTCCCTTCCATCGATAAACCCCTATGGATAACCACGTGCATTTGCCATTGATACAATCATTCCCCGTTGATCTTGTTATTACAAGATACCCCGAAATTCTCTCTATTGTTTCGAGAATACTTTGTGCCTACTGCCTTGCAATTCTTGCCTCATGAATACCCCCTAGGGTAATTCCTTGCACTTATCGAGTATCCGTTCTTCCCCCGTTGTTCATATGATTCACAAGATACATTGAAATACTATCTGATCTTCCGGTATCCTCTGCCCGCTATTACTCGGCAAATACTTGTCTGCTTGCATTATGGATGCGTTCCATATGACTAGCAATATTCATAGTATCCTTTGTCATTGTCATTTTGAGTCCGTTGATTCAATATGTTGCGAATGCTCGCAATCCTCAATCAGATCCTAGAATTCATCCTTCCAGTCAGAAGTCATCTTAAACATTAGCTGGATCTCAATTCTCGACCAATCAAATTGCCGTCTATTGTACCCCTAAGTCTATTCAACTTATCCATCCTTAATCAAAGTGTTTGCTTCTGATCCCTTGGTTTGGAAATCATAATTCCTTTGTAGTTAAACTTTGAATTATTCATTTGTTTCTTAATACAATGCCCTTGCATTCTTTCTTCTTCTGATTGAGTACCGGTACTCACATCAGATCATTTGTGGACCGCCAATTCCTTTGACGGGTTATTAACTGACAGTGTCTCTCACATTCAAAATTGTTGTGAGTTCTTCCCCCGATACATAATGCCTTTGGTAAAAAAATCAACCATGCTCTGCTTCCGAGCCTGAGTTATTTACTCATGAACTTTGTAGTATATGTTCCTAAGATACCCTGATGGGTTGAACCTATGCCTTCCCTAATCTGTGTGAACCCAAAAGATTTCATGGGTTATACTCATCTGGAATTTCACCAGGTAAAACTTTCAACAGTAATGTCATTTTTGATAAGCGAGAGGTGACTGGAAGGTTATGCATTGAAGAAGTTGGAGTCGACCTTGAACCTTTGTGTTCCCCATGGGCACGATGAAGATCTTATCATGGAAGCCTCTCGTAAAAATAATTACCCCTGGATATAGTATCATCTTGTGGCTGTGAATTGATCCCATTGAAATCGTGGTTCCAACCATATTTTCTCCTTAATACCATTTGTTGGACAAGTTGAAGTACTTGTCTTCTGCAGATCATTGCACCTGTCCAACCTTTACTTTGATCTACCATCGTGTATTACACTCTGGTATCTCGAGAATGCCATGGAACTGTTGGGGAACATAGTAATTTCAAAAAAATTCCTACGCACATGCAAGATCATGGTGATGCATAGCAACGAGAGGGGAGAGTATCGTCTACGAACCCTCAGAGAGGTTAAGAGGAAGCGTTATGACAATGCGGTTGATGTAGTCGTACGTCTTCACGATCGACCGATCTAGTACCGAAGATACGACACCTCCGCAATCTGCACACGTTCGGCTCGATGACGTCCTGTGAACTCACGATCCAGTAGAGCTTTGAGGGAGAGGTTCGTCATCACGAGGCGTGATGACGGTGATGATGTTGCTACCAGAACAGGGCTTCGCCTAAGCACCGCTAATATATTACCGAGGTGCCTTATGGTGGAGGGGGGCACTGCACACGGCTAAATATCAATGATCAACTTGTGTGTCTATGGGGTGCCCCCCTCCCCATATATAAAGGAGTGGAGGAGGGGGAGGGGGCCGGCCTCTCTAGGCGCGCCCCAAGGAGTCCTACTCCCACCAGGAGTAGGATTCCCCCTTCCCTTTGTTGGTTCTAGGAGAGAAGGAAGGAGAGAGAAGAAGGAAGGAAGGGGGGGGCGGCCCCCCTCCCAATTCAGATTGGGCTTGGGGGGGCACCCCCTCCTTTGCTTCTTTCCCCTCCCTTCCACTAAGGCCCAATAAGGCCCATATACCTCCCAGGGGGTTCTGGTAACCTCCCGGTACTCCGGTATACTCCCCATTTCACTCGGAACCATTCCGATGTCCAAACATAGGCTTCCAATATATCGATCTTTACGTCTCGACCATTTCGAGACTCATCATCATGTCCGTGATCAAATCCGAGACTCTGAACTACCTTTGATACATCAAAACACATAAACTCGTAATACCGATCGTCACCAAACGTTAAGCGTGCGGACCCTACGGGTTCGAGAACTATGTAGACATGACCGAGACATGTCTCCGGTCAATAACCAATAGCGGAATCTGGATGCTCATATTGGTTCCTACATATTCTACAAAGATCTTCATCGGTCAAACCGCATAACGATATATGTTATTCCCTTTGTCATTGGTATGTTACTTGCCTGCGATTCGATCGTCGGTATCTCAATACCTAGTTCAATCTCATTACCGGCAAGTCTCTTTACTCGTTCCGTAATGCTACATCCCGTAACTAACTCATTTGCCACATTGCTTGGAAGTCTTATAGTGATGTACATTACCGAGAGGGCCCAGAGATACCTCTCTGACAATCGGAGTGAGAAATCCTAATCTTGATCCACTCCAACTCAACAAACACCATCGAAGACACCTGTAGAGGACCTTTATAATCACCCAGTTACGTTGTGGTGTTTGGTAGCACACAAAGTGTTATTCCGGCATTTGGGATTTGCATGATCTCATAGTCATAGGAACATGTATAGTTATGGAGAAAGCAATAGCAACAAACTAAACGATCATCGTGCTAAGCTAATGGATGGGTCAAGTCAATCACATAATTCTCTAATGATGTGATCCCATTAATAAAATGACAACTCATGTCTATGGTTAGGAAACATAACCATCATTGATTCAACGAGCTAGTTAAGTAGAGGCAAACTAGTGACATTCTGTTTGTCTATGTATTCACACATGTACTAAGTTTCCGGTTAATACAATTCTAGCATGAATAATAAACATTTATCATGATATAAGGAAATATAAATAACAACTTTATTATTGCCTCTAGGGCATATTTCCTTCAGTCTCCCAATTGCACTAGAGTCAATAATCTAGATTACATTGTAATGATTCTAACACCCATGGATTCTTCGTGTTGATCATGTTTTGCTCGTGAGAGAGGTTTAGTCAAGGGGTCTGCAACATTCAGATCCATATGTATCTTGCAAATCTCCATGTCCCCCTCCTTGACTTGATCGCGGATGGAATTGAAGCGTCTCTGGATGTGCTTGGTTCTCTTGTGAAATCTGGATTCCTTTGCCAAGGCAATTGCTCCAGTATTGTCACAAAAGATTTTCATTGGACCCGATGCACTAGGTATGTCATCTAGATCGGATATGAACTCCTCCATCTAGACTCCTTCATTTGCTGCTTCTGAAGTAGCTATGTATTCCGCTTCACACGTAGATCCCTCCATGACGCTCTGCTTGGAACTGCACCAACTGACAGCTCCACCATTTAATAAAAACACGTATCCGGTTTGTGACTTAGATTCATCCGGATCAGTGTCAAAGCTTGCATCGACGTAACCGTTTACAACGAACTCTTTGTCACCTCCATAAATGAGAAACATATCCTTAGTCCTTTTCAGGTATTTCAGGATGTTCTTGACCGTTGTCCAGTGATCCACTCCTGGATTACTTTCGTACCTCCCTGCTAAACTTATAGCAAGGCACACATCAGGTCTGGTACACAGCATTGCATACATGATAGAGCCTATGGCTGAAGCATAGGGAACACCTTTCCTTTTCTCTCTATCTTCTGCAGTGGTCGGGCATTGAGTCTGACTCAACTTCACACCTTGTAATACAGGCAAGAACCCTTTCTTTGCCTGATCCATTCTGAACTTCTTCAAGACTTTATCAAGGTATGTGCTTTGTGAAAGTCCAATCAAGCGTCTGGATCTATCTCTATAGATCTTGATGCCCAATATATAAGCAGCTTCACTAAGGTCTTTCATTGAAAAATTCTTATTCAAGTATCCTTTTATGCTATTCAGAAATTCAGTATCATTTCCGATCAACAATATGTCATCTACATATAATATCAGAAATGCTACGGAGCTCCCACTCACTTTCTTGTAAATACATGCTTCTCCAAAAGTCTTTATAAAACCATATGCTTTGATCACACTATCAAATCATATATTCCAACTCCGAGAGGCTTGCACCAGTCCATAAATGGATCGCTGGAGCTTGCACACTTTGTTAGCACCTTTTGGATCGACAAAACCTTCGGGTTGCATCATATACAACTCTTCTTTAAGGTATCCATTATGGAATGCAGTTTTGACATCCATTTGCCAAATTTCATAATCATAAAATGCGGCAATTGCTAACATGATTCAGACGGACTTAAGCATCGCTACGGGTGAGAAGGTCTCATCATAATAAACTCCTTGAACTTGTTGAAAACCTTTCACAACAAGTCGAGCTTTGTAGATAGTAACATTACCGTCAGCGTTAGTCTTCTTCTTGAAGATCCATTTATTCTCTATGGCCTGCCGATCATCCGGCAAGTCAACCAAAGTCCACACTTTGTTCTCATACATGGATCCCATCTCAGATTTCATGGCTTCAAGCCATTTTGCAGAATCTGGGCTCATCATTGCTTCCTCATAGTTCGTAGGTTCGTCATGGTAAAGTAACATGACTTCCAGAACAGGATTACCGTACCACTCTGGTGCGGATCTTACTCTGGTTGACCTACGAGGTTCGGTAGTAACTTGATCAGAAGTTTCATGATCATCATCATTAGCTTCCTCACTTACTAGTGTAGGAATCACTAGAACTGATTTAAGTGATGAACTACTTTCCAATAAGGGAGAAGGTACAATTACCTCGTCAAGTTCTACTTTCCTCCCACTCACTTCTTTCGAGAGAAACTCCTTCTCTAGAAAGGATCCATTCTTAGCAACGAATATCTTGCCTTCGGATCTATGATAGAAGGTGTAGCCAACAGTCTCCTTTGGGTATCCTATGAAGACACATTTCTCCGATTTGGGTTCGAGCTTATCAGGTTGAAGCTTTTTCACATAAGCATCGCAGCCCCAAACTTTAAGAAACGACAACTTGGGTTTCTTGCCAAACCACAATTCATAAGGTGTTGTCTCAACGGATTTAGATGGTGCCCTATTTAATGTGAATGCGGCTGTCTCTAAAGCGTAACCCCAAAATGATAGCGGTAAATCAGTAAGAGACATCATAGATCGCACCATATCTAGTAAAGTACGATTATTACGTTTGGACTCACCATTACGCTGTGGTGTTCCAGGTGGCGTGAGTTGCGAAACTATTCCGCATTGTTTCAAATGAAGTCCAAACTCATAACTCAAATATTCACCTCCACGATCAGATCATAGAAACTTGATTTTCTTGTTACGATGATTGTCCACTTCACTATGAAATTCTTTGAACTTTTCAAATGTTTCAGACTTATGCTTCATCAAGTAGATATACCCATATATACTCAAATCATCAGTGAAGGTGAGAAAATAACGATATCCGCCGTGAGCTTCAATGTTCATTGGACCACATACATCAGTATGTATGATTTCCAATAACTCTTGCTCGCTCCATTATTCCGGAGAATGGAGTTTTTAGTCGTCTTGCCCATGAGGCATGGTTCGCAAGTACCAACTGATTCATAATCAAGTGATTCCAGGAGTCCATCAGAATGGAGTTTCTTCATGCGCTTTACAGCAATATGACCTAAACGGCAGTGCCACAAATAAGTTGCACCATCATTACCAACTCTACATCTTTTGGCTTCAATACTATGAACATGTGTATCACTACTATCAAGATTTAGTAAAAATAGACCACTCATCAGGGGTGCATGACCATAAAATATATTACTCATATAAATAGAACATATTCTCTGATTTAAATGAATAACCGTCTCGCATCAAACAAGATCCAGATATAATGTTCATGCTCAACGCTGGCACCAAATAACAATTATTTACGTCTAAAACTATCTAGAAGGTAGATGTAGAGGTAGCATGCCGACGGCGATCACATCGACTTTGGAACCATTTCCCACGCGGATCGTCACCTCATCCTTAGCCAATCTTCGCTTAATCCGTAGCCCCTGTTTTGAGTTGCAAATGTTAGCAACTGAACCAGTATCAAATACCCAGGCACTACTGCGAGCATTAGTAAGGTACACATTAATAACATGTATATCAAATATACCTTTCACTTTGCCATCCTTCTTCTCCGCCAAATACTTGGGGCAGTTCCGCTTCCAGTGACCAGTTCCTTTGCAGTAGAAGCACTCAGTCTCAGGCTGATGTCCAGACTTGGGTTTCTTCACTTGAGCAGCAACTGGCTTGTTGTTCTTCTTGAAGTTCCCCTTCTTCCCTTTACCCTTTTTCTTGAAACTGGTGGTCTTGTTGACCATCAACACTTGATGCTCCTTCTTGATTTCTACCTCCGCAGCCTTTAGCATTGCGAAGAGCTCAGGAATCGTCTTATCCATCCCTTGCATATTATTGTTCATCACAAATCTCTTGTAGCTTGGTGGCAGTGATTGAAGAACTCTGTCAATGACACTATCATCAGGAAGATTAACTCCCAGTTGAGTCAAGTGGTTGTGGTACCCAGACATTCTGAGTATATGTTCACTGACAGAACTATTCTCCTCCATCTTGCAGCTATAGAACTTATTGGAGACTTCATATCTCTCAATCCGGGCATTTGCTTGAAATATTAACTTCAATTCTTGGAACATCTCATATGCTCCATGACGTTCAAAACGTCATTGAAGTCCCGGTTCTAAGTTGTAAAGCATGGCACACTGAACTATCGAGTAGTCATCAGCTTTGCTCTGCCAGGTGTCCATAACATCTTGCATTGCTCCAGCAGCGGGTTTATCACCTAGCGGTGCTTCCAGGATGTAATTCTTCTGTGCAGCAATGATGATAATCCTCAAGTTACGGACCCAGTCCGTGTAGTTTCTACCATCATCTTTCAACTTAGCTTTCTCTAGGAAGGCATTAAAATTCAATGGAACAACAACACGGGCCATCTATCTACAACAACATAGACATGCAAAATGCTATCAGGTACTAAGATAAATTAAAGTTCAATTAATCAAATTACTTAAGAACTCCCACTTAGATAGACATCTCTCTAATCATCTAAGTGATCACGTGATCCATATCAACTAAACCATGTCCGATCATCACGTGAGATGGAGTAGTTTTCAATGGTGAACATCACTATGTTGATCATATCTACTATATGATTCACGCTTGACCTTTTGGTCTCCAGTGTTCCGAGGCCATATCTGCATATGCTAGGCTCGTCAAGTTTAACCCGAGTATTCCGCGTGTGCAAAACTGGCTTGCACCCGTTATATGTGAACGTAGAGCTTATCACACCCGATCATCACGTGGTGTCTCGGCACGACGAACTGTAGCAACGGTGCATACTCAGGGAGAACACTCATACCTTGAAATTTACTGAGAGATCATCTTATATGCTACCGCTGAACTAAGCAAAATAAGATGCATAAAGGATAAACATCACATGCAATCAATATAAGTGATATGATATGGCCATCATCATCTTGTGCCTTTGATCTCCATCTCCAAAGCATCGTCATGACCACCATCGTCACCGGCTTGACACCTTGATCTCCATTGAAGCATTGTTGTCGTCTCGCCAACTATTGCTTCTACGACTATCGCTACCGCTTAGTGATAAAGTAAAGCAATTACATGGCGATTGCATTTCATACAATAAAGCGATAACCATATGGCTTCTGCCAGTTGCCGATAACTGTGTTACAAAACATGATCATCTCATACAATAAAATTTAGCATCATGTCTTGACCATATCACATCACAACATGCCCTGCAAAAACAAGTTAGACGTCCTCTACTTTGTTGTTGCAAGTTTTACGTGGCTGCTACAGGCTGAGCAAGAACCGTTCTTACCTATGCATCAAAAACCACAACGCAATATAGTGATTGCTTTTTGATCTTCACAAAGAACCGTGTTCATTGAATCCGATTCAACTAAAGCTGGAGAAACAGACACCCACTAGCCACCTATGTGCGAAGCACGTCGGTAGAACCAGTCTCGCGTAAGCGTTCACATAATGTCGGTCTGGGCCGCTTCATCCAACAATGTCGCTGAATCAAGAATCAACTAGTGACGACAAGCAATATGTATATACCCACGCCCACAACTCCTTTGTGTTCTACTCGTGCATATAACATCTACGCGTAAACCTGGCTCGGATGCCACTATTGGGGAACGCGGTAATTTCAAAAAAATTCCTACGCACACGCAAGATCATGGTGATGCATAGTAACGAGAGGGGAGAGTATCGTCTACGTACCCTCATAGACCATAAGCGGAAGTGTTATGACAATGCGGTTGATGTAGTCGTACGTCTTCACGATCGACCGATCTAGTACCGAAGGTACGAAACCTCTACGATCTGCACACGTTCGGCTCGGTGACGTCCGGCGAACTCACGATCCAGTAGAGCTTCGAGGGGGAGCTTCGTCAGCACGACGGCGTGATGACGGTGATGATGTTGCTACCGGAACAGGGCTTCGCCTAAGCACCGCTACGATATTACCGAGGTGGATTATGGTGGAGGGGGCACCGCACACGGCTAAAGATCAATGATCAACTTGTGTGTCTATGAGGTTCCCCCTCCCCCGTATATAAAGGAGTGGAGGAGGGGGAGGGGGCCGGCCTCTCTAGGTGTGCCCCAAGGAGTCCTACTCCCACCGGGAGTAGGATTCCCCCTTCCCTTTGTTGGTTCTAGGAGAGAAGGAAGGAGAGGGAAGAAGGAAGGAAAGGGGGGGGGCAACCCCCCCCCCAATTCGGGTTGGGGTTGGGGGGGGGGGGGCTTCCTTTGCTTCCTTACCCTCTCTTCCACTAAGGCCCAATAAGGCCCATATACCTCCCGGGGGGTTCCGGTAACCTCCCGGTACTCCGGTATACTCCCGATTTCACCTGGAACCATTCTGATGTCCAAACATAGGCTTCCATATATCGATCTTTACATCTCGACCATTCCGAGACTCCTCGTCATGTCTGTGATCAAATCTGAGACTCCGAACTACCTTTGATACATCAAAACACATAAACTCGTAATACCGATCGTCACCGAACGTTAAGCGTGCGGACCCTACGTGTTCCAGAACTATGTAGACATGACAGAGACATGTCTCCGGTCAATAACCAATAGCAGAACCTGGATGCTCATATTGGTTCCTACATATTCTACGAAGATCTTTATCTGTCAAAGCGCATAACGATATACATTATTCCCCTTGTCATCGGTATGTTACTTGCCCGAGATTCGACCGTCGGTATCTCAATACCTAGTTCAATCTTGTTACCGGCAAGTCTCTTTACTCATTCCGTAATGCTACATCCCGTAACTAACTCATTAGCTACATTGCTTGCAAGGCTAATAGTGATGTACATTACTAAGAGGGCCCAGAGATACCTCTCCAACAATTGGAGTGACAAATCCTAATCTTGATCCATGCCAACTCAACAAACACCACTGAAGACACCTGTAGGGCACCTTTAAAATCATCCAGTTACGTTGTGACGTTTGGTAGCACACAAAGTGTTCCTCCGGTATTCGGGAGTTGCATGATCTCATAGTCGTAGGAACATGTATAGTTATGGAGAAAGCAATAGCAACAAACTAAACGATCATTGTGCTAAGCTAATGGATGAGTCAAGTCAATCACATCATTCTCTAATGATGTGATCCGGTTAATCAAATGACAACTCATGTCTATGGTTAGGAAACATAACCATCATTAATTCAACGGGCTAGTCAAGTAGAGGCAAACTAGTGACATTCTATTTGTCTATGTATTCACACATGTACTAAGTTTTCGGTTGATACAATTCTAGCATGAATAATAAATATTTATCATGGTATAAGGACATACAAATAAAAACTTTATTATTGCCTTTAGGGCATATTTCTTTCAGGAACTGCATAACTTCTTATGGGTTCTTCATCAACTGTTATTTCTCACCGATTCCAATTTTCCTAGGTTCTGGGTTGTTGTCAACCGAGAACACCGATATGTGAACCGATTCCGCATTCCGGTTCGATAACCCTAAGTAATTTTCGTTCCTTATGAGTTTAATAATCCTTCAAGTCATTCCTAGCCCGATCGGTTATATCATTATCGTGCTGATTTTAACTGTGCTACCTGGTCCTTCTTACTAGAGCACAATTTTTGACAATGAGCTGACCTTACATCGAACTTCCTCATCATACCATTTCTCCTTGAACAACAAGCTTATTTTCGAGTTTGTGTCATACCCTTGGTTCCAATAACCTTCCGCTTCATCATTCCTTTGACTTGTTGTCATCTCCGGCCGATTACATCTTCATGAAACCTCTCGACAAATGTGTCGTGATCATCATCAACATACCAAGATTTCCAAGATATCAATCGAATTCATGATGAGAAATACCATCCCTCCTCCTCAATGATTTGTGTTAACATCGACAACATTCTAGCCTTCCCCCAAACACAAACTTGTTCATGTTTTGTGTTATATCTTATTTCCTTGCTATCTAGCTTATATTATGTTCTACTTGAAGTATTACTGTCTATTATGTCAAGGATGTTGTGAGGATTGCTCCACCTCTTAAGAATTCTTGGTATAGTGATACTTCTCACCATCACCATTCTTTCTTGGTTCCCATGTTGATTCTAATCGGGGTACCAACAAGTGAACGGTGATGTTTGGATTCTGTACTTCTAGCAACCCTAATGCTTGAAGTTAATGATCGCTCAGTTCATTGTTAGACTATTGGTTATTGGATCACCATTATAACAATTGATCAGGCTACCTATGCCCATATTTGGGCGCACCTGTCAACCAATGTTTAATCGGTATGTTTTTCCTCGAGCATACCTCATCATATCATTGACCTGACAAATGTTATCTCCTTGTTCACATAATTGAGGAAATCCATCTTTTGGAAATCTTGGTGAGTTTTCACTGAGTTCATCAGCCACCCCCTCATCCTCTCCTTGGTTTAATGATGAACTCTTGTTTCAAAACTCGCTTCCATAGTTCATTTCCCGAGAATCTTACAATGTCATCTCGTCAAATTGTGTCGCACCTTTTTTTCTCTTTTTCTTTTCTCAGGCATCCTAAGCCTGAGGTATCCTGACACCAATCGGATCTGAACCTCGGTCAGATATGATGGTTGGAACATATTTCCAAGAGTTATAACATTGGTCTTTATATGACCCGGTAAGATGATGTCATGCCTAGCACACCTGGCCGGAGGACCTAATGTTATAGTTTCCTTTTTAGAAAGGTTAGCGATTCTTCCATGAGAAAATCATAAGAAATATTTTACAAGTTGTTCCTGATGGATCCTTTGTGTATCCAAAATCTGATCCTAACCTGATGACCATGTCAATGCTAACTCGAAGCCTGTCTGTGGTACTCCGATTTTCCACAAGAACATTTGAAGCCCAATGCTAAATGTTTCTTGCTCAATTATCCAAACACCATTGTATGGGTAATGACATGAGATTTTTCTCCCCTTACCTAAAGGGTTTTCTACATTATATCATGTCACGGATATCATGCTCTGTTTGTCCTTGGGAACGATATACCACTGTAATATGTGTTTAAACACATTTTCCTTTCCATTGTTCCGTTTAATCTGATAATTGTATTTTCCTTTCCATTGTTTGATTTAACCTTTCTTGTGATCTATACGATCTAATAAGTAATATTCTCCTACTTATGTAAACACCTCAGTGTACAGTTTTGTCAACAAGACCCTGTTACTATTGTTGATGACATTCCGGTAGCCACCGATGGATGAGAACTTTGCCCATTGGTCCGCCTCATTCAACAAGCATGATATGGTTCTCTTCATCCCTCGTCCTTGGTACCGATGTTTTTGCCGACATAACTGACAGTCTATTTTTTGACATGCCTTGCTATCATGATCGAACAACATGACAGCGCCCCCTAATTTTTTAACCCACATGGTGGGCCCATAACCCATAGTTCCACAGGATCGATACCTGACTCTTATGTATACCCATGTTGGCAAATATATTCCTCGCATTTGGCTTCATAAGTAATTCATGAGCCACCTTCCTTGAGATTATCTATTCTAGTTTTAGCCGCCATACATATTCCGTTGCTCTGAACCCCCCTCACACTCGGTTATAGGCATCAAACATTTGCCTACCCGCTTGAAAATTCTCATGCCTATTATTATCTCTCGCGATGCTTTTCTGAGTTCCAACTTGAGAGATACTCATATGTTCATTCATGGGTTAACCCCGGATGAATACCCTCTTAGCATTTTATCGCATCCCTCTTAGCATTCTATCGTTGCCAAGCTGCCCTTACCTATCCGTAAGTACGATGAAGACCCCGAAGAAAGGAAGACAACTTCATCATGATGCATTGATGCATAGGAATGAAGACATCAATGCTATGGGTCGACCTCTTCAAGAAGAGCAACGAAGACCAAGGAGATTTGCTGGAATTACGTAACCAGACCCTTTCCCCCTTGTTCCACCTCTTAAATCTCGGGACGAGATTTCTTGTAGTGGAGGAGAATTGTAACGCCCGGGTAGTTAAGCTACAGTAACCACAAACTAATGGTGCCATGTCATCGCGATTAATTTTCTAAACCTCACCTTGATCCAAACCGAACTCGGATTCAAATTTAAATGCAAGTCAAATTATCATATTTTCAAATAATAAAATAAAAATGTAGGCTGGGTTGAAAATATTCCTTAACTATTTTTCATATATTATCCAACATATTTTGAATTAATAAAATGACCCTAACCTATTTAAAACAGAGTTAGCAACAATTAAATTTACCGTTTCAATTTAGATAAATATCCAACCTTTTCAAAATAAGTTGTAACTTTGTGTGCTGCTTTAAAATGTTACCTAGTAATTTTGTGCTAAGTGGCACTTTTGAGAAAGTTTGTTTGATAGATAAAATAAATAGAAAACTGTAGAGAAAATAGAAAACATAAAATAATAAATGTAGAAGGAACCTAACTACTGTGCACTTTGGCCTATAGCTACAGTAAATGGCCTAGCCCATCTTGAGGCCCTCTCCTTCCTGTACAGTGGAGGAAGCAGGGGCGCGCCATGGCGCACATCCATGCCTCCATGGCCGTGGATGTCGCCGCGTTGATCATCTAGAGAGTCCCCACAGTGGATAAGAGCACCCCGGCGCGTCTGGACAAACCCTACCGCCCATTCCCTCTCTTCCTAGCTGCAGTTTTTTTGCTACTGCTGCTCCTTGTCGCAGCGCATCGCTGTTGGTTTGCACTACTGCTGCCCTTAGCTGCTGCCGCTGCTGCCCCGCTCGTCCAGCCCCTGTTGTTGCTGTGCACTGCTACTGGCCAAGGCCATGGCCATGGTCGTGCATGCTGTGTGTGCGTGCAGTGTGTATGTGAGTTGTGTGTGTGTGGGTGTAGTGTGTGTGTGTGTGTGTGGTGTTTGTGTGTGGCCGGTGTGCCAGTGTGCTAGGTGAGCGTGTGTGAGTGAGTGTGTTGTGTGTGTGCACAACATGCATAACCGGATGTGCCTCTGGCCGGCTTAATTAACTAGAGATAGAATAGTTTTAGGATTAGATTAGTGGGCTAAATAACCTAATGTGTAGATGACATGTGGCCTCACTAGTTTAACTTAGTTTAGACTAATTGAATTGCCCCTATGACCCTTACATGTCGGCCACACCTGCCCCTTTGACTAGTCAAATTTGACTTGGTCAATTCGGATTATTCTAAATAAAAAACAGAAAATTGTTGAAAATTAATAGAAAATTATTCGTAACTCGGACGAAAATACTTTGAACGTCAAAGTTGCTCAAAACGACGAGACGAATCTGAATACGCAGTCCGTTCATCCACCACACGTCCCTAGCATAGCGAAGCTGCAACCTCCCCCCTCCGGTCCGTCAGTCCGAAAAAGCGAAACACCGGGAGTACTTTCCCTGATGTTTCCCCCTTCGCCGGTATTGCCTACTATTCCGTTTGGCCACCCCTCGCACTGCGTATTGCCATGTTATGCTTTGTGTTACTTTGATTGCTCTATTATTTATTTGTGTTCCCCTCTGTTACTTCTTTCTGGTAGACCTCGAGACCGCCGCCGATACCCCCGTGATTGACTACATGGATGATGACCCCTCCTTCTTGCTAGAGGAACCAGGCAAGCCAACCCCCCTTGTTCATCCCGATATGGCCTACTCTTTCCCTCTACTGCTTGCATTAGAGTAGTGTTTGATACGGAGCATCCTACGGTCATCCCCATGGACCCACCATCGTCTCACGAAGTGCTAAGCGGACCCATGCCTCGAGTAGAGGTAGAGCTCTCGAGACCGAGGTGACTTCTCTCCTTAGTGATATTACATATAATCCTCTCGAGACATGCCTACTACCTAAGTCCAAGATGTTGTGCATGATTAGGTACCAAGAGGACCCTCCCTAAGATGCGCGTGAAGACGGACAAGTCACCAGGTCCACGGATGAAGAGGAATGCCGAAAGGACAAGAAGGCATCTCCAGGGCCCAGACATCCGGCCCCGAGCCCGGACATCCGACCACTGGAGACATCAGCTACAACAGCCTTCCAGCCGCTGGACATCTACAGGCCCCAGACATCCGGCCCTGGCCCGAAAATCCGGCCCCTCGCACGGATATCCAGAAAAGCTGCAACAGAGAACAGAAGGGAACCCCTGCCAGCCCGGACATCCCGCCCCTCCAGCCCAGACATCCGGCCCTCCACGAACGCCCGGACATCCGGCCTGACGCTCGGACGTCCGGCCTCCCCTGTTTGCGCATAGTGTAAGGGCCCGAGGCCCGTGTACCCCTTCGCCCACCTAGACTATATATACTCTTCTCCTACCTATGTTTTAGGGTTAGCGTTGTGATAGCTCATTTCAGAGATAGAGCTTCACTCATCCATATTGGATCTACTCCACGAGAGAGACCGTGGCCCCTCTATGGAGAAGATCCACTTGGATTCAAGACCTCCTCGTGGAGAAGACCATCAATACCTCCTCACGGAGAAGATCGTGCTACTTGTATCATCCTTATTTGACCGTGGATCTTGTATCTTCCATTGTGTTCATGGATCTAGCATATGTGTGACTATTTCTTGCTGGTTTAGTGATTCTCTCGTGTTTCCCCTCGTGATTTCCCTCGTGCTCCTCGTGTTCTTCACGGGATCCGCTCCTTTCGTGAAAGATCGGCCCCTAAGGTTCCTACCCTACATCATCTTGGTATCTAGAGCCATGTTGATCACGATTTCGAAGCCTCCCCGTTGCGTTTCTAGCCTTGTTTTTGTTGATTTTGTCCCCAATTCAAAAATTCCCCGCAAAAATAGCCCCTAATTTTTTTGTGATTTGTTGGTGTGATGAAGTTTTGTTGGATTTGATCCACAGATTTCGTGTGTTGCAGGTAGATCTAGCTTTCCATCCACTTTTCCCCAATTTCCATCCACAATTTCCTCCGAATTTTGCATGGATTCGCCACTTTCCACGTGGAGTTCATCCGGATCCAGAGCTCGAACATCCGGCCCGACAGCCCGGACATCTGGCACCCTGGACATCCGGCCATCAAGCCCGGACATCCGGCCCCTGGCAGCAACATCTCCATCCACCGCCCCGTTTTCCGTCCATATTTAACCTAATTTTTGTTCCGGTGCCCACATACACTTCCGCATACCACCACCACTTCCACATAGCACCACCATATACCACATACACCACCATCGCTTTCCGCTACCAACTCCGATAAAATTGTCCCGTTTTTGCTTTGAGAATTTGAGTTGCGGTTCCATGTCCTATTGTGTTTCAGCTATTTAGGTACGGTTCGACATCAACATCACCACCACTCATCTTCGCCATGGATGTGTCATCAACAACGACCATCTCGACAACATCATATTGGTATTCGTGCCACTCATTCGATCACCGTCATCCGTTCTTGCTTACGGACAAGGAACCAAGGAACGGTAACCTTGTCTTGGTATAGTGATACATCATTCTTGCCATTACATTGATAGCCATCATAGCCTTACTCCTTTGGGTCGCTTACCCATCGAGACTAGCCTTTGAGTATTGCCGGCAATGTGACTTGTGCACATTAGTGATCATACTTCCCATAGCATACATACATCATTGGTGCATATCTTGGTATCATCTCTTGTGTCACAAGGTTGTCATCACTTACACAATTGCTATCTTGGTTCGTGAAGCATTGCATGAGAAAAGTGCTCAAACAACAAAGAGCCAAAAAAGCTTTTAAGCAAAAGGGAAAGATAAGCATAAAGCTTTTAAGCAAGAACCATAGCATCATACAACATTAAGATTGTCATACTATATCATCTTGGATCATATCATCGAAACACCATACATAAAGCATACTCGGGATAGAAGTCGTTGCATTTTTTCTTAGTAGGTTGTGCACAAGTCTTCATATCCGCCTATTGTGCAATCGTGCTAGCGCCTCTCTAGTGTTGTGAAACAAGAGCATTTTCGTGGATTCCACATTTTGGCTCATCCTTGGTTGCACGACCCCACTTATCTCTTTGCGTGTGTGTTTCTGTGTACCTTATATTGCTTGGTCTACTTGCTGCATTGCAAACTTGCAAATATTTTCCAACATTATTGAAGCTCACTAACAATTGCATCAAATTTTGTGCCACCATCCTAACCGAGCTTCACCATAAGCTTTTACTTGTGTAGGTGTGAGAAACCGACAAGAATTGGTACCAATTGTGCTATTTCCTTGTTCCACATTGGAGTGATCATTGGTCCACCTTCAACTTTGGTCAAGGTACATTTGTATACGTTCTTCTATTTCTACCACTCACATATTTTTCCTGGGGATGAGGGATAGGCCAAGTATTTCTACCAATCCACTCTTCATCGGGCAAGACGACGACATGAACTCCTACGTCACAAAGAGCCACCTCTTTGGTGCACAACGTGCTTTGCATCAAGAGCAACAAGCAATGAGTGAACGCATCGACAACCTCACCACCGACTTGCGACTCTCCAAGCAATGTACAAGAGACTACTTCGACCACAAGCTCGACGATCACAAGCAAGAGAACGACGCAAGAATGGACGAGATTCATGCTTTGTTGCTCAACAGCTCTTCTTCCACTTCGTCCTCATCAAGTCGGAGCCGCTCAAGTCGACACTCCGACTTCACCCTCTTCGGCTCAAGTACACCAACATCAAACACTCTTTGCCGTGCCGCGCGCAACGGTCATCAAGCAAGCCTCAATCCTCTATACGACAATGACTCTCAAGAGCACTGACACCGTCAACACCAAGCTACCTTTGCGCAAGCACGAGAACGGCAACGACAATGCCAACATGAAGAGGAAGAGCGAGCGCGCCTACACCAAGAAGCACAAGATGCCGAGGCACAACGTCAAGAGCAACAATTGCGAGATGCTCAAGCACTTGAGGCGCAACAAGCCCTCCAAGATTCAAGTCGAGCCGTAGCCAACCGAGGCCGACAAGCTCGTGAACATGAAGAAGCACTTCGCAAAGAAATTCACGAACGAAGATATCAAGCTCACGTGCAACGTCAAGCTCGACAAGTTCCTCCACAAGCTCGCCAAGAACATCAAGTTCACCAAGAGCATGAACACAATGGAAAACCTCCATGACAAGAGCAACATGAGGTCGACAACCCTCCTCGCCAAGAGCAACACGAGTTTGACAATCCTCAACAACATGGGCGTCATCATCCTCGACCCCAACACAATGAAGAGCAACTCTACGGCAAGCTAAAGTTCACGATGCCCAAGTTTAATGGAAGCAACAATCCCGAAGAGTACCTTTCATGGGCATTGAAGGTCGACAAAATCTTCCGCTTGCACAACTATGAAGAAGAGAAGAAGATCGCGATGGCATCCCTTGAGTTCCAAGACTATGTCCTCATTTGGTGGGAACAAGTCATCGAGCGCCGTGAGGCAAGAGGTGAACCACCCATCACTACTTGGGCGCAAATGAAGGATGTCATGAGAGCACACTTCGTTCCTACCTACTACAATAGTGACATCTTCAAGAAACTCCAACTACTCAAGCAAGGAACCAAGAGCATTCAAGAGTATTGAAAGGAGATGGAGATTGCAATGATACGATACAATGTCACGGAAGATGATGAGAAAACTATGACACATTTCTTGAATGGACTCAATCATCCCATCAAGAAGATCGTCGACTTCCAACCATACTCGAACCTCATCGAGCTAGTGCATCAAGCTACCAAAGCGGAACGTCAAGTGCAAGATGACTTCAAGTATGCCAAGTTCTCATTCAAGTCATCGGCTTCTCCAACACCCAAGCTTCAACGACTCCAACACCGTCTACCAAGCCTTCTACAAGTAACGTCGACAAGTCGAGTTACAAGAAAGCTTCGTCAACCCCAAGTCATCCTCCTACAACGACCAACTTCAAGCCGAGAGCTTCATCATCATCTACCCCAACCTATGAGACTGTCAAGACAAGTTTCTTCAAATGCTTCACATGCGGAGGCCGAGGCCACAAGTCCTTTGAGTGTACCAACAAGCGAACCATGATCCTCAACGACGATGGTACATACGTGATGCGGAGCATCCCAAGGTCATCCCCATGGACCTCCATCATTTCACCAAGTGCCAAGCGGACCCATGACACGAGCACGTGCTACCGAGGTGACATCTCTCTTCTCACAAGTTCACTTCGATGCACATGAGACATGGCTACTACATCAAACGGAGATATTATGCATACTCAGGTGTCAAAGAGTTAGCCATGGAGAAGCTAAGGAGCAAGGAGAATCAGAAGAGGAAGATGGACGTGAAGAAGAAGAGATGCGGAAGAAGCCACAGGCTCCGGACGACCGACCAGGGTCGGACGTCCGACGATCTCCAGGATCCGGATGTCCGACCCAAACTGGACGTCCGACACATCCACACCCGAGCCAAACCTACGGATTTCCGAAGCCACCCGGACGACCGGTGCCCGGAAGACCGACCTTGACCGGACGTCCGACCGAAGCCCACCCGAGCCAAATCTACGGACGTCTGACAGGCCCCGGACGTCCGGACCCTCGCGAGCCTCCGGACGACCGGTGACTCCCGGACATCCGGTGCCTGTGTGCTGCCATGTGTTGGGCCGCAGCCCATGTACCCCCACTTCGTCCCCTTTTGCACTAAGACTATAAATAGACCTCCTATTCCTTCTAGCTAGGGTTAGCATTGGTTTAGCTCATATTAGAGATAGAGCATTGCTCATCCACATCGGATCTACTCCACGAGAGAGACCGTGGCCCCTCTTCAGAGAAGATCCCTTTGGATTCAAGACCTCCTTGCGAAGAAGAACATCAAGACCTCCTCACGGAGAAGACCGGCTACCCTTGTATCGTCCCTAGTTGACCGTGGATCGTGTGAGCTTTTATGTACTCAAGGATCTAGCACATGTGTGACTATCTCTTGTTGGTTTAGTGTTTCTCTCGTGTTTCCCCTTGTGTTTCCCCTCGTTTTCTCCCTTGTGTTCTTTGTGTTCTTCGCGGGATCCGCTCCTTTCGTGAAAGATCGGGCGATTAGGGTTCTACCCTACATCATCTTGGTATCATGAGCCACGTTGATTGAGGGAGTCCTAGATTAGGGGGTAGCCGGACTATACCTTCGGCCAGACTCCTGGACTATGAAGATACAAGATTGAAGACTTCATCCCGTGTACGGAAGGGACTTTCCTTGGCGTGGAAGGCAAGCTTGGCGATACGAATATGTAGATCTTCTACCATTGTAACCGACTCTGTGTAACCCTAGCCCTCTCCGGTCTCTATATAAACCGGAGGGTTTTAGTCCATAGGACGAACAACAATCATACCATAGGCTAGCTTCTAGGGTTTAGCCTCTCCGATCTCGTGGTAGATCTACTCTTGTACTACCCATATCATCAATATTAATCAAGCATGACGTAGGGTTTTACCTCCATCAAGAGGGCCCGAATCTGGGTAAAACATCGTGTCCCTGCCTCCTGTTACCATCCACCTAGACGCACAGTTCGGGACCCCCTACCCGAGATCCGCTGGTTTTGACACCGACATTGGTGCTTTCATTGAGAGTTCCTCTGTGCTGTCGCCATCAGGAAGGATGCCTCATCCCGTCTTTAAAGACGGCACCGTTGCTAAGGGAGCTTTGGCTGTCGGCCAAACTCTCAGGCTAGGTGGTTTCCTTATGACCGCTGTTCGGCTGCTGCGCCGACGATGACCTCTCGGGTCATCGAAAGAAATCTTCACGTCAGCTCGGAATGCACCGAGCGGCTAGATCCAGTGGAGCTCTCTTCCCTAAACGAGCTCTTGGATCGCTTCGCCGCCCTGGGAGTCGCTACGGATTACGACCAAATTGGGCCTAAACCCGATGTGAGAGAGATTAACTCTCCCAGGTCACCCATCACATCACCGTGGTAGAGGGACAATGCGGCGACCCTTCATCTATCTTAAGGACTAGCTATGTCCGGATTCCCGATCCCTCCAAGCTGGATACCTGCGGAGGGGAGGACATCACTCAAGACCGGAACTTAAAGTCAGGTGACGGGCTAGATTCATTGGACAGCATCCAAGAATCCAAACTTCCGAGTTCGGAAACTCCTTGGCCCCTGGGTCTCAGATTGGGTGAGGTTTCGGATTTGATTCCACCCACCCACCCGTACATAAGAGATCTATCCCAAATTAGGCAAGAGCCCAAAGAAATAGTACATCATTACTGGGCCAGATTCCTCCTGGTTATGAACAGGATAAAGGACTGCCGCGAGGAAGACGCAATTTCATTCTTCTGCAATAATTGCACGTACAAGGGGATCCTCAATGCCATAAGTCACCGTGATATTACACGCTTCGCTGACTTGGCGTCCATAGTACGAAAGTACTGTGCGATGGAACGCGCCTGGAAAACCCAAATTTTTTTTGGGACAATCCGGCCCTGAATACAAACCCAGTCCGAAATAAAAGGGTGCACCATCACCAGACACCCGGGTTCAATACTAAAAAGCAAAAGCCCTCTACAGGGCACGGAATCGTACTGGAAGGATGGCTTAATGGACCCTGTAAAATTCACAGTGCAGAGGGCGCCACACCAACTCACAGCCTTAGAGCATGTTGGATACTCTGGCAGGTGGCGAAAATCAGCGAAGGTCTTCTAATTCCAGAAGCCACAGAAAGCCACCCCAGAGACACCAGTACAGTTTTAACAGTCTTCGAGACTTTCACATGAAATAATATGCGAAAAAGAACACTCTGCAGCCTTGCCGAAGTCTACCAAGTAGCAACAATAAACCCATGGAGTGACATGGCTATTACTTTTAACGCCAGTGATGAACCTAAATTCCGAACAGCCCGAGCACCAGCCGCATTGGTCCTCAGTCCAATAGTGGACGACTTTCGTCTTACCAAGGTACTCATGGATGGCGGCAGTGGATTAAACCTCATTTATGAGGAAACCCTTCAAAAAATGGAAATAGACTGGAACCGCATTGAGCGAAGCAGCACAACCTTTAGAGCAATAATCCCCAGTCGGGAAGCGCACTGTACAGGAAAAATCACACTAGATGTGGTGTTCGGCACGCCGGATAATTACAGGTCCGAAGAGGTCACGTTCCAAGTGGCCCCGTTCAGTAGCGGATATCACGCTCTGCTAGGGCAGGAAGCGTTCACAATCTTCCAAGCAATACCCCATTACGGGTACATGAAGCTCAAGATGCCCGGGCCTAATGGAATCATCACTCTCACTAGTGATCCAGACATAGCACTCCGCGCTGAAAACAAGACAGCCGCACTGGCCCTTGAGGCGCTATCCGAAGCCCTAGCGACTGAGGAACTAACTGCGCTACGCTCCACGGTGAATAGGGACGATGTGATACTCGAAAAAAGATCCAAGTCCACCTCCTTTAAACCGGCGGACGAAATAGTCAAATTCCAGGTCCATCCAACGGACCCCAATAAAACAGCTTCCATCGGGACACAGTTAAACCCTGATGTAGACACCGCACTTCGAGAGTTCCTATGAGAGAACTGGGACACTTTCGCCTAGCACCCTTCAGACATGCCAAGAATCCCACGCAGGCTGGCCGAACACAACTTAAATATCCTAAAAGGATTCAAGCCAGTCAAATAGGCTCTTCGGCGTTTTTCCGAACCTAAGAGATAGGCCATGGGAGAGGAACTAGCCAAGCTATTGGAGGCTGGATTCATCAAAGATATAAAACACCCGGACTAGCTAGCAAATTTGGTGATGGTACCAAAGAAGGACAAATCCTGGCGCCTATGCATTGATTTTAAAGACCTTAACAAGGCTTGCCCAAAGGATCCCTTCCCTCTCCCCTGCATCGATCAAATTATCGACGCTACCGCAGGACATGATTCATTGTGTTTCCTCGACGCATACTCCAGCTACCATCAAATAAACATGGCAGAGTCAGACCAAGCCGCAACGGCATTCATCACACCATACGGCCCATTTTGCTTCAACACAATGCCCTTCGGGCTCAAAAACGCCGGCGCAACATATCAGCGCATGATTCAGACATGTCTGGCAAACCAGATCGGCAAAACAGTGGAGGCATACGTAGATGATGTGGTCGTTAAAACAAGACATGTCGAATCTCTAGTAGACGACTTGAGGCTAACATTCGATAACCTCCGAACATACGACATCAAGCTCAACCCGGAAAAATGCGTCTTTGGCGTCCAGCCGGAAAGCTCTTGGGCTTCATTGTATCCGGTAGAGGAATTGAAGCAAATCCAGCCAAGATCCGAGCTCTGTCACAATTGGATATCCCGAAGGACCTCAAACAAATACAAAAATTAACCGGATGCGTGGCGGCTCTAAGCCGCTTTATCTCCCGCTTGGGAGAAAAGGCCCTACCCTTTTACTGCCTCCTTCGGTGCACCGAACACTTCGAGTGGACGGATGCAGCCACGGCCGGACTCAACGAAATAAAAGCCATCTTGGCAACAAACCCAGTCCTGGCCGCGCCAAACATTGGCGAACCAATGCTATTATACATTGCAGCAACCCATCAGGTCGTAAGCGCAGTGCTCATCATCGAACGAGAAACGGACGGACACAAATTCCCCCTTCAAAAGCCATTCTATTATGTGTCCACTGTCCTTACTCCGTGCAAGTCACGGTACCCGCATTATCAAAAGATTGCGTACGCGGTATTTATGGCATCCCGGAAGCTGTGACACTACTTTCAAGAGTGTTCAATAACAGTAGCCTCGGAAGTGCCACTTAACGGTATTATAAACAACCGCGATGCGACGGGCCGGATTGCAAAATGGGCCATTGAGCTCCTCCCGTTCGACATAACTTACAAGCCACAGCGAGCTATCAAGTCGCAAGTTTTGGCCGAGTTCGTCGCAGAATGGACGGAGGCCGAACTCCCTAAAGAGTACGGCACATATTCAAACTGGGTCATGCACTTCGACGACTCCAAAATGTTGGCCGGCCTAGGGGCTGGCGTCGTTTTGACGTCCCCCACAGGAGACACAGTTCAATACGTACTCCAGATAATGTACACAGACTCCAACAATGCAGCCGAATATGAGGCCCTTTTACATGGTCTCCAGATGGCAGTATCCATGGGCATTCAACGCCTAGAGGTGCGCGGGGACTCGAACCTCGCAATATCCCAAATAAATGGAGACTTTGATGCCAAGGATCCAAAAATGGCAGCTTATCGCAACGCCGTCCTAAAAATGTCAGCTCGGTTCAAAGGGCTCGAATTTCACCATATAGCCCGGGAAAATAATCAGGCGGCAGACGTCCTAGCACGCATCGGCGCAAAACGCGGTGTAGTCCACCCCCCCCCCCCCCCCCCCAACATCTTCTTGGAAAGGTTGTTCAAGCCATCTGTAGTATGGGAAGGGGAACCTGGCAATAACAGCCCGGACCCAACCGCACTGCCCGACACCGAACACTCTGACATAATTGGAGGCTCTGCCAATGAAATAACACCTTCAGCCCACGTAATAATGGCCGTCATCGCCCCGTGGACAGAACCATTCCTCGCCTACCTTACTAGGCAGGAACTCCCCGAGGACCAAAATGAGGCACGCTGCATAGTGCGGCGATCTAAAGCCTATGAAGTCCATGAGGGAGAGCTTTATAAGAAAAGCGCTACCGGAGTCCTTCAAAGGTGCATCTCTGAAGAGGAAGGGCGGAACCTCCTGGCTGAAATTCATGCCGGACTCGGTGGTCATCACGCTGCAGCTCGGTCCCTTGTAAGCAAGGCCTTCCGTACAGGCTTTTATTGGCCGACGGCCCGGGCAGACACCCAGGACTTAGTCCAACGATGCGTCGGTTGCCAGCTTTTTGCAAACCAAAGCCATATGCCACCCACCGCCCTCCAAACTATCCCCATCACTTGGCCCTTCGTGGTCTGGGGGCTTGACATGGTTGGACCCCTTAAAGGCGGAGCCCACAAGAAAAAAATACTTACTGGTCATGGTGGATAAGTTCACCAAATGGATAGAAGCCAAGCCTGTTAAGACGGCCGAATCCGGACTGGTGATAGACTTTATATCCGGGGTTGTACACCGTTACGGCGTCCCCCACAGCATCATCACTGATAATGGCACGAACTTTACGGCCGACGAGGTAAAACTCTGGTGCAAAAACATGGGCATCAAGCTCGATTATGCTTCCGTCTATCACCCACAAACTGACGGCCAGGTTGAACGTGCAAATGGTCTTATCATGAGCGGCATCAAACCCAGATTAGTGCAGTCCCTTAAGGAATCTAATACGCACTGGGTAGAGGAGCTCAACTTCGTACTTTGGGGGCTGTGGACCACGCCGAATCGCACCACCGGATACACACCATTCTTCATGGTGTACGGCGCAGAGGCAGTTTTGCCCTGCGACATAATTCATGACTCACCTCGAGTGCGCATGTATGAAGAAAGAGAAGCCGAGCTCGATCGGCAGGATAGTTTGGACGCCTTGGAGGAAGAGCGTGACGTGGCAAAAGCCCGTTCCGCATTCTATCAACAGCAGGCTCGAAGATACCAAAGCAGAGAAGTACGGGCCAAAAATTACAACATTGGCGAATTAGTTCTACGTCTGCCGGACAAGAAAAAGGACAAACTCAAGCCCAAGTGGGAAGGTCCCTTCATAATTGACCAAGTCCTGACTGGTGGAGCGTACCGCCTACGAGATGCATCAGATAACCGACTCGAGCCGAACCCATGGAACGCAGCCTGTCTCCGAAGATTCTATGCCTAGCGCCAGACTCTGTGTTCGTCTCCTTCCTCTGTCCATTTTTTATATACTTTCTGTCTTACATTTCTCTCCTTCTCCTCTCTCTCTCTCTCTCTCTCTCTCTTAGAGCCTTTAAAGGCTCATAAAGTGATGCGCTATCCGTGCTCATTAAACCTAGGGGCTTCTTTAAACAGAATCTTATTTATACGGGCTTCATGCCCAACACATGTGTCACACTTCCGCATGTACCTTTTATTCACCATTATATGCATCGATATGACTTAAGTTTTGGCCAAGCTGGGTTGCATGGCTCCTGTGCTTACCCCTACGTTCCCGATTGTTCGGCTAGGTGGTAAAGGGAGCACCTTTGCGATTGTTACTGCCGGGTCAGCCGGATGTGTACCTCAGACTGGGTGAAGCCGAAAGCTAGCGTTCTTAAGGGAATATTTGGTCGGTGAACTAAAGATGATCTTTTTTCACTTATTTATCTATACGCCCCCAGATGTTTTTCCTGCGTCTCTTTTCGCAGAATGGAATGCAATTTAGGGCATGCCTCCCAGGGAAAGGAACCCCTAACAAAACTATTCTCCCTAGAAGATGTTTCTTACTAACCATGTAATATAACATAACTAGTTGGGCACTTGTCTGTTCAAGCACTAATGACCCCTACGCCTGGTCTCCATGCGTACCCCGGTTCTTATATAACCGCGAGGGTATTCGGACACACTCCGGACCGTCAGGTCCCGAGGTTGAAGCGAAAAGGTCGGCCATGAAAAACGATCTACAATCCGGCTAGAAGGCATTACACATGTCAATTAAAAGTACATAGTCAATCTGACTGATTATATTCCTTTTCAATACCATCTAACAGGCTGTCTAGCTTACAGTCCTGTTGGGAATACTTTGCGGCCAATTCTACTTGGCTGTATACTAAGCTCACAGGGATCTCCTTCCCATCGGGCCCCACGGGTCCGACCTCGGCCATGTGGTTTGGGTCAGCCTTCGTGTACCGCGTCTTCACCATGGCCCAGGCCTCCCTGGCGCCTTGATGGCAGGCTGACATCTTCCATAATCGGAAGCGCCACCGCGCTCCCTTCAGCTTCTCTACAAGCTCTCCAAGGCCTTCGGGCATGGAGACGGGTGGCCACAAGGCCTGGGCAATGCCTTGCATCACCTGCCGAACTCGCTCGTGCAGTTGTGAGAGCTCGGGAAGAAGGTCACCCGTAGAACCGGGCATTTCCTCCGCAGGACGACCTGTTAGCATACCTATAGACATTACTCTGTTAGTTGACTTCCTCGTCGAACTCTTTTTTCAAAGTTCGTTTAAGCACTTACTAAATATGCCGCGTCGAAGCCGCTGATTCTCCTTAACAAAGTCCAACAGCTGGGCACGAACATCCTTCAGTTCAACGCCCAGCTTGGTGTTGGCATCTTGGAGATCGTTCTTCTCCTGCCTCACCTTTGTCAGCACGCTCTCACCAGCCTTCAGCTAGCGTAGGAGTCGTTGCTCTTCCGGATTTAATCCGGCGCCATCTGCAATTTCATTTGTTAGATTTGCACCCACGCCGCGCTTCGCAAAATACTTATCTTTCGAAGCGTATATTACCAGAGGGGGTCTCCTGGGGCTCCCCTGCCGCGGCTAGTGCGGCCTCAAGTTAGGCTTTGCACTCTTCCAGCTCCTGGGACAGTAGGGTATTCTTTTCTGTAAGAACCTGCATAACAAATGATCCTTAAATCAGTTATTCTAACTGTTTCAAGTCTCGGGGGCTACTGGTATATATATATAATTACCAAAATTTTCTTACCCATATGTCTTTTACATATTGCTCCGTGGCTCGGGCTAGACCATTTTGAACGGCATGGAGGTACGCATCTCCCGAATTGAAGGCATCCAATGCCTCTTGGGAGAAACAAGCATCGCGAAGAATCGTCCGGTGACGCCTGTGGTTCATGGCACTCTCCACCTCGGAATTGGTGGCAGACAGCCTGTCCGCATCCTCTGTCGGAGGAGCGTCCGATGCGCGCCTTGTGTCCACCTCCGCTTCCGGACCAGGCTTTGGAGCCTGGCTGGTGGAGGCGCGATTGGCACCCTCTCTGGATATAGTCCGGCGAGGTCTCTTCATCCTGAAGAGAGCACGAGCGTTAATATGCCTTAAAGGAATAACACCTGGGAATAAGATGGCGCGCTATACCTTTGCGCCGGCATCTCAGTCCGGACCGCACTTCTTTTCAGCCCGCGGGGCCTTGCCGCCCCTCGTTGGCTAATCGCCGCAGGCTCGGCCTCCCGTCTCAAGGACCTCCCCTGCAAAACACGGTTGTCATACGGTAATCTAAAACACGCGAGGATAGATCCCTTTTCAAAAGTGCTGGGACTTCGGTCTCAGTTACCTGTGAGGCTAGGAGTAGCCCTGGGTAATCGGCCGTAATGGCCACCAAGGCGTTGTCCTTGCTCAATTGATGAAACACCCCATCAATCAGCTCCACAGATAAGTCCGGATCCTCTTGAGAGGCCGGGTCGAGGGACCGTCCCGGATCCTCGGGTTGTGGAGGAGGCCTGTTTATTTCTTTAACAGCCTGGCGCAATTCCTGCGTTGAAGTCGTTAGACTGAATATTTAACGATGGGAATATAAAACGGATGGGCAAGTAGAAGTGTCCACTTACCCAACTTGGGGGATTGTACATGGAAAATCCACCCTGTGGGTTGACGCGGAGAAATTCCTCCTCTTCTCCCTTGTACAAAGCGGACAAGGTCTTTATTAGAGCGGCAGCCGAATCCAGCCCCTTACGGCCGTGGCGGGTGGCGTCGTCCTCCCCGTTGAAGTCCCACATGGGGTGGCCTCTATACTAGAGCGGCTGCACCCCTCGCATGATGCATGCGGCCATGACCCCGATCATGGTCAGCCCGGAATGAGCTAACAATCTTATCCGGCCCATCAGGTAAAGAACATCCTTGTCGCTTTCCCTCTGAGGGCTCCGTGGACGCCAGCTTAGGCGCTTCTTTAGGGGAGCACTGTCGAACTCAGGGAGGCCGATCCGGACAGGATCCGGCAGCGGGACGTCCTCTATATAAAACCATTCCGAAGGCGAGTCCTCGGACGCCTTCTTTGGGGTTCCGGATAGATATCCGGTCCCGGCGATGCGCCACACTTAGGCTCCACCCACTTGATATATTGACCCCTTCTGAGAACGGGGCACAAGGCAGAATAGCCTTTTCCACAATGCGAAATGAGCCTCGCAGCCCAAAAATAGCTCGCAAAGGGCTACGAAGCCCGTGATATGCAATATGGAGGCAGGCGTGAGGTTGTGCAGCTGGATGCCATAGAACTCCAGGAGCCCCTGGAGAAACGGACGAATTGGAAATCTGAGCCCTCTTATTAAGTAAGGGACAAGGCATACCCGCTCTCCTTTGGAGGGATTGGGGGCGCGCTCCGCTTTCTCTCCACCATTATAGGTGGCAAGTCCGGCTCGAACCGGGACCATATAGGCCGGGGGGAGAAATCCCTTGGTCTAGAGCGTCACTAGCTCGCTGTGCGGGATGGAGCATCTCTTCCAATCTCCAGGCTGAGGGCTGGAAGGGCGAGAGGAGGACCTGTGGCGGCCGGCCATGATAGAATGGACCTCTGTCGGATACGCTCTGATGAATACTCGCGGAGGGGAGAAGGTGTGGTTTGGATCTAAATCCTCGTCCCCTTAAATAGGTGGCTCATTCACGCGGCTAGGGGTGTAAATATAAAAACACCCTGACTTTTCGTATTCGTTTGACACGTGGAAGACGGCCATTATTGGGCATAGAAGCCAAGGAGCACTACATTTACAAGAAACCGGACATTATTCAACAGGTACACGGAATTTGGAGGAGAACCCGCCTTGCAATGCCGAAGACAATTTGCGCACCGGACTCGTCGTCATTGAAGCCTGGTTTGGGGGCTACTGAGGGAGTCCTGGATTAGGGGGTGTCTGGATAGCCGGACTATACCTTTGGCCGGACTCCTGGACTATGAAGATACAAGATTGAAGACTTCGTCCCGTGTACGGAAGGGACTTTCCTTGGCGTGGAAGGAAAGATTGGCGATACGAATATGTAGATCTCCTACCATTGTAACCGACTCTGTGTAACCCTAGCCCTCTCCGGTGTCTATATAAACCTGAGGGTTTTAGTCCATAGGACGAACAACAATCATACCATAGGCTAGCTTCTAGGGTTTAGCCTCTCCGATCTCGTGGTAGATCTACTCTTGTACTACCCATATCATCAATATTAATCAAGCAGGACGTAGGGTTTTACCTCCATCAAGAGGGCCCGAACCTAGGTAAAACATCGTGTCCCCTGCCTCCTGTTACCATCCGACCTAGACGCACAGTTCGGGACCCCCTACCCGAGATCCGCCGGTTTTGACACCGACATTGATCACGATTTCGGAGCCTCCCGTCGTTGTTTTCTAGCCTAGTTTTGTTGTGTTCTTCCCCAATTTTGAAACTTTCCCAGAAAAATAGCCCCCCCCAATTTTTTTGTGATTTGTTGGTGTGTTGAAATTTTGTTGGATTTGATCTGAGGATTTGCTTTGTCTTGAGTGGATCTAGCTTCCCCCCCCTTTCCCCACCTTTTCCATCCACAAAATCGTCCGGATTTGACCTCTTTCACCTCATCCACCCCGCCCACAAGCAGTTCTTCTCGTGCCCGAACATTGCCCAGGCACCGGACGCACGACAGCTTACGGACGTCCGACAGCTTACGGACGTCCGACGACCGGATGTCCGGCCCATCCCGGACAACCGGAGTTACCTGACGAAACTGAATTTTCTTCAGTTTTGGTCACCACCACCGCCCCACTTCCGCATACACACTCCCACCAAGTTTACAACATCACCACTTCCGCATGCTACCACCATAACTTACCCGTTTCGCTCTCCGACATGTTTTTACCACTTCAAGCTTTGAGAACTTGAGTTGTGGTCCCGTGTCCTATTTGTGTTTCGGCTATTTAGGTACGCTTCGACATCAACATCACCGCCGCTCATCTTCGCCACGGACGCGTCATCGACAACGACCACCTCGACTACATCTTGGTATTCGTGCCACAATTTTGACAGCATCAACCGTTTCTTGCTTACAAGGACCAACGAACGGTAACCTCACCTTGGTATTGGACATATCATTCTTGCCATTACATTGATAGCCATCATAGCCTTACTCCTTTGTGTCTCTTACCCATCGAGACTAGCTTTCGAGTATTGCCGACAATGAGACTTGTGTACATTAGTGACCATACTTCCCATAGCAAACATACAACATTGTTGCATATCTTGGTATCATCTCTTGTGTCAAAAAGTTGTCATCGCATACACAATTGCTATCTTGGTTCGTGAAGCATTGCATGAGAAAAGAGCTCAAACAACAAAGTGCTAAACAAGCTTTTAAGCAAAAGGGAAAGATAAGCGAAGAGCTTTTAAGCAAGAACCATAGCATCACACAACATTAAGATTGTCATACTAGATCATCTTGGATCATATCATAGAAACACCTTGCATAGAGCATACTTGGGATAGAAGTCGTTGCATTTTTTCTTAGTAGGTTGTGCACAAGTCTTGTATCCGCCTATTGTGCAATCATGCTAGCGTCTCTCTAGTGTTGTGCAACACGAGCATTTTTGTGGATTCCACATTTTGGCTCACCCTTTGTTGCACGACCCCACTTATGTTTTTTGCGTGTGTGTTTCCATGTACCGTATATTGCTTGGTCTACTTGTTGCATTCCAAACTTGCGAATCTTCTCCAACATTATTGAAGCTCACTTACAATTGCATCAAATTTTGTGCCACCATCCTAACCAAGCTCCACCATAAGCTTTTACTTGTGTAGGTGTGAGAAACCGATAAGAATTGGTACCAGTTGTGCTATTCCCTTGTCCACATTGGAGTGATCATTGATCCACCTTCAACTTCAGTCAATGTACATTTGGTATTCGTTCTTCTCTTTCTACCACTCACATTTTTCCTTCGAATGATGGATAGGCCAAGTACCTCTACCAACCCACTCTTCATTGAGCACGACGACGACATGAACTCCTACTTCACTAAGAGCCACCTCTTTGGTGCACAACGTGCTTTGCATCAAGAGCAACAAGCAATGAGTGAACGCATCGACAACCTTGCCGCCGACTTGCGACTCTCCAAGCAACGTACAAGGGACTACTTTGACCACAAGCTCGATGACCACAAGCAAGAGAATGATGCAAGAATGGACGAGATTCGTGCTTTGTTTGTCAACCGCTCTTCTTCCACTTCGTCATCATCAAGACGGAGCCACTCAAGTCGACACTCCAACTTCACCCTCTCTGGCTCAAGTACACTGACATCGAGCAGTCTTCGCCGTGCCGCGCGCAATGATCATCGAGCAATCCTCAATCCTCTACGCGACACCGACTCTCAAGAGCACCATCAAGGGCAAACCCAAGCGGCTTTCGCGCTAGCATGAGGAAGGAAACGACAACGCCAACACGAAGAGGAAGAGCGAGCACGTCTACATCAAGAAGCACAAGATGTCAAGGCACAACGCCAAGAACAACAACTCCGTGAAGCCAAGAACTTCAGGTGCAACGCGCCCTCCAAGATTCAAGTCGAGCCATAGCCAACCGAGGCCTACAAGCTCGTGCACATGAAGAAGCACTTCGCGAAAAAGCTCACGAATGAAGATTTCAACCTCGCGTGCATCGTCAAGTTCCTCAAGATCCTCCTCGAGCTCGACAAGCCCCTCCACAATCTCCTCAAGAACCCCAAGTTCAACAAGAACAAGGCGACATTGGAAATCCTCCACGGCAAGAACACGTTGCGAGAGACGATCCTCCTCGTCAAGGACGTCATCATCCCCGACCCGAACACAATGAAAAGCAACGATACGGCAAGCTAAAATTCACCATGCCCAAGTTCAATGGAAGCAGCGATCCCGAAGAGTATCTTTCATGGGCATTGAAAGTCGACAAAATCTTCCGTTTGCACAACTATGAAGAAGAGAAGAAGATCGTGATGGCATCCCTTGAGTTCCAAGACTATGTCGTCATTTGGTGGGAACAAGTCATCGAGCGCCGACAGGCAAGAGGTGCACCACCCATCATTACTTGGGAGCAAATGAAGGATGTCATGAGAGCACGCTTCGTGCCTACCTACTACAACCGCGACCTCTTCAAGGAACTCCAACTACTCAAGCAAGGAATCAAGAGCGTTGAAGAGTACTACAAGGAGATGGAGATTGCCATGATAAGAGCCAATGTCACGTAAGATGATGAGCAAACCATGGCATGTTTCTTGAATGGACTCAACCATCCTATCAAGAAGATTGCCGATTCCAACCATACTCCAACCTCATCGAACTAGTGCATCAAGCTACAAAGCGAAACGTCAAGTGCAAGACGATTACAAGTATGCCAAGTTCTCATCCAAGTCATACGGCTTCTCCAACACCCAAGCTTCAACGACTCCAACGCCGTCTACCAAGCCTTCTACAAGCAAGGTCGACAAGTCGAGTCACAAGAAAGCTTCGTCAACTCCAAGTTATCCTCCTACTACAAGCAACTTCAAGCCGAGAGCTTCATCATTGTCAACCCCAACCGATGAGACCGTCAAGAAAAGTTCCTTCAAATGCTTCACATGCGGAGGCCGAGGCCACAAGTCCTATGAGTGCACCAACAAGCGGACCATGATCCTCAACGACGACGGCACTTATGACTCAATGAGTGAAGGAGAAATGGATGCCCTCGAGCAAGTCGCCATGCACCGGCAAGTGAATGATGACGAAGAACAAGTCTTTTGCGATGAAGATTCAAGTCCCGCTCTCGTTGTCTCCAAGGTCTTGACTCTCCAACATCACCAAGAAGAAGATCAAAGATGCCATATCTTTCATACCAAGGCCGGCATCAATGGAAGATCCGTCAAGGTCATCGTCGATGGAGGGAGTTGTCATAACCTCGCAAGTGAAGAAATTTGCTCCAAGCTCCAATTTCCCAAGACAAAGCACCCACATCCTTACAAATTTCAATGGATTAGCGACTCTGGAACAATCCAAGTTGAGCATCGAGTACAAGTCTCCTTCAAAATTGGTGCCTATGAAGACACTTTGGAGTGTGACGTCGTTCCAATGACTGTTTGCCACCTTATTCTCGCCCATGGAAATTTGATAGAGGTGTCATCCACAACGGCCGAACGAACCACTACATCTTCAAGATGCAAGGAAAGGAGTACGTACTTCGCCCCATGTCTCTAAGTCCAAGTGATGGCCGACAAGCAAGCCACCCATCGTGGAGAGAATAGTGAGAGCGCGAGCCACCAAAAAGAGAGTGGGCGCCACAAGCCCAAATCGAGTGCCTCCACGATGAGCGACAAGAAGAACTTAGTCCTATTTGCCACCAAAAGTGAGATAAGAGGAGTGTGTGAGAACCCATCTAGTGTCCTACATTATGTCCTTTTGTGCAAGGACAATGCAAACACAAGCTAACACCTCTCATGCTCTACATTTAGTGTTGTCTTCTCTTTTGCAGGAATTTCAAGATGTTTTCCCCGACGAGCTACCTCCGGGACTACCTCCACTACAAGGCATCGAGCACCACATCAACCTCATCCCCGGAGCACCTCTTCCTAACAAAGCTCCATACCGCGTCAACCCCGAAGAAACCAAAGAAATACAAAGGCAAGTCAAACATCTCATAGACCATAGACATGTCGTGAAAGTTTGAGCCCTTGTGCCGTCCCGACCATTCTTGTGCCAAAACGAGACGGTAGCTTTTGCATGTGCTCCGATTGTAGACCTATCAATGCTATCACCGTTCGCTATAGGTATCCCATTCCATGCCTTGATGATATGCTTGATGAACTTAGTGGTGCCACTATATTCTCCAAGATTGATCTTAAAAGTGGTTACTATCAAATCCGCATACAAGAGGGTGATGAATGGAAAACCGCTTTCAAAACCAAGTTTGGGTTATATGAGTGGTTAGTCATGCCTATGGGTCTATCGAAAGCACTGGGTACTTTTATGCATCTTATGAATCATTGCTTTCGCCCTTACATTGGTGTGTTTGTTGTTGTCTACTTCGATGATATCCTTGTTTATAGCAAATCTCATCAAGATCATGTCACCCATGTTCGCACCGTTTTGCAAACTCTTCGAAACAAGCATCTTTTTGCTAACATGGAAAAGTTCCTTTTCGGCGTTGATAAGCTCGTTTTCTTGGGTTTTGTGGTATCTTCTAAGGGTGTTCATGTAGATGAGTCCAAGATAAATGCTATTAAGACTTGGCCCCAACCAACCAACTTGCAACAAGTGCGTAGCTTTCTTGGCCTTGCAGGTTTCTATCGTCGCTTTGTGAAAGATTTTAGCACCATTGCTTCGCCTTTGCATGCTTTGAGCAAGAAAAACGCGCCTTTTGTTTGGGGACCATCCCAAGATACCGGTTTCAATGAGCTTAAGAATTTGCTTACACATGCTCCCGTGCTTGCTTTACCCAACTTTGACAAACCCTTTGAGATTCATTGCGATGCTAGTGGTAATGGCATAGGAGGTGTGTCAATGCAAGAGAAGCGCCCCATAGCTTACTTTAATGAGAAACTTTCCAAAGCGCAACTCAATTACCCCATCTATGACAAAGAGCTATATGCTTTAGTGCGACTTTTGCATGAATGGAAACACTATCTTTGCCCTCATGAATTCATTATTCATACTGATCATGAAACGCTCAAGTACCTTAATGGTCAAACCAAGTTGAACAAGCATCATGCTAAATGGAGTGAATTCATTGAGTCTTTTCCTTATGTCATCAAGTACGTCAAAGGTAAGGAAAATGTTGTGGTGGATGCCCTTTCCCGCTTATGCAGGCTTGTCACTCAACTTTAATTGGATGTCATTGGCTTTAAGCACATAAAAGATTTGTATGAGCATTATCCTACTTTTGCTATTCCTTATGCCAAATGTTTGACGCATACATCTTGGGAACGCTATTACATCAAACATGGATATCTTATGAGAGCTAACAAGCTTTGCATCCCCGAGTCTTCTATTCGTTTGTTGCTTATGCAAGTATCTCATGGAGGAGGACTAATGGGACATTTTGGACGTGACAAGACATTTGCTACTCTCTCCAAGAACTATTTTTGGCCCAAGATGTTTCGCGACGCTTCACCAACTGATGCTCTACATGTCGCAAAGCTATGTCTAAAGCTCAATCCCATGGCCTTTACATGCCTCTCCCAATTCCATATCAACCATGGGAAGCGATTAGCATGGATTTTGTACTTGGATTGCCTAGGACTAGAAATGGGAAGGATTCGGTATTTGTCGTTGTGGACCGATTCTCTAAGATGGCACATTTCATTCCTTGCAACAAGATAGACGATGCTTCACATGTTGCCAATCTCTTTTGTAGGGAAATATTGTGTCTACATGGTGTGCCAAAGACGATCGTCTTGGACCGCGACGTCAAGTTCCTTAGCTACTTTTGGAAGACCCTATGCGCCAAGCTCGGAATCAAGCTACTCTTCTCCATGGCGTATCATCCACAAACCGACGGCCAAACGGAGGTGACGAACCGCACACTCTCCACTCTACTTCGAGTACTCATCAAGAAGAACATCAAGGAGTGGGAGGAGTGCCTACCTATCGCCGAGTTTGCCTACAACCGAGCAAGACACTCAACAACCGGCAAGTCCCCCTTCGAGGTCGTCTACGGATTCAACCCATTGTCCCCGTTAGACATTCTTCCGCTATCACTACAAGAGCGCATCAATTTGGACGATAGTGCACGTATGAGCCATCTCAAGAAGGTGCATGAAGATACAAGGCACACCATCGAGCGCCAAGTACAATGACTTGCGACCAAGCTCAACATCAATAAGCAACCCATGGTATTCAACATTGGTGATCATGTGTGGCTACACCTTCGCAAAGACAGCTTCCACAACAAGCGCAAGTCCAAGCTTCTACCTCGAGCGGATGGACCCTTCAAGGTGCTTGCCCGCTACAACAACTTACAAGATCGACGTCCCGCGCAACAAGTACAACGCGAGCGACAACTTCAATGTCAAGGACCTCTCTCCCTACCATGGTGATGACGAATTTGATCCAAGGTCGGATCTTCCCCAAGGGAGGGGAGATGATGCGGAGCATCCCAAGGTCATCCCCATGGACCTACCATCGTCTCACCAAGTGCCAAGCGGACCCATGACACGAGCACGTGCAAGAGCTCTCGAAACCGAGGTGACATCTCTCTTCTCACAAGTTCACTTCGATGCACATGAGACATGGCTACTACCTCAAACGGAGACATTATGCATACTCAGGTGTCAAAGAGTTAGCCATGGAGAAGCTAAGGATCATGGAGAATCAGAAGAGGAAGATGGATGTGAAGAAGAAGATATGCGGAAGAAGCTACAGGCTCTGGACGACCGACCAGGGCCGGACGTCCGACGATCTCCAGGCTCCGGACGTCCGACCCAGACCGGATGTCCAACACATCCACACCCGAGCCAAAACTATGGATTTCCGAAGCCACCCGGACGACAGGCGCCCAGACGACCGACCGAAGCCCACCCGAGCCGAATCTACGGACGTCCGATAGGCCCCGGATGTTCGGACCCTCGTGAGCCTCCGGACGACCGGTGACGCCCGGACATCCGGCGCCTGTGGGCTGCCATGTGTCGGGCCACAGCCCATGTACCCCCACTTCGTCCCCTTTTGCACTAAGACTATAAATAGACCTCCTATTCCTTCTAGCTAGGGTTAGCATTGGTTTAGCTCATATTAGAGATAGAGCATTGCTCATCTACATTGGATCTACTCCACAAGAGAGACCGCCGCGACCGCTCTTCGGAGAAGATCCCTTTCGATTCAAGACCTCCTTGCGGAAAAGAACATCAAGACCTCCTCACGGAGAAGACCGGCTACCCTTGTATCATCCCTAGTTGACCGTGGATCTTGTGACCTTTTATGTACTCGAGGATCTAGCACATGTGTGCCTATTTCTTGTTGGTTTAGTGTTTCTCTTCTCTTTCCCCTTGTGTTTCCCCTTGTTTTCTCCATAGTGTTATTCATGTTCTTCACGGGATCCGCTCCTTTCGTGAAAGATTGGGTGATTAGGGTTCTGCCCTACACCGATACGACTCCATGAGCGAACGAGAAACGGAAGCATTTGAGCAAGTCGCCATGCACCGGCAAGTGAACAATGACGAAGAACAAGTCTTTTGCGATGAAGATTCAAGTCCCGCTCTAGTTGTCTCCAAGGTCTTGACTCTTCAACATCACCAAGAAGAAGACCAAAGATGCCACATATTCCATACCAAGGCCGACATCAATGGAAGGTCCGTCAAGGTCATCATTGATGGAGGGAGTTGTCATAACCTCGCAAGTGAAGAACTTTGCTCCAAGCTCCAATTGCCCAAGTCGAAGCACCCACATCCCTACAAAGTTCAATGGCTTAGCGACTCCGGCACTATCCAGGTCGAGTACAAGTATCCTTCAAAATTGGCACCTACGAAGACACTTTGGAGTGTGATGTCATTCCTATGACCATTTGCCACCTTCTTCTTGGACGACCATGGCAATTTGATAGAGGTGTCATCCACAACGGCCGAACGAACCACTACATCTTCAAGATGAAAGGAAAGGAGAACGTACTTCGCCCTATGTCTTCAAGCCAAGTGATCGCCGTCAAGCAAGCCACTCATCGTGGAGGGAATGGTGAGAGAGCGAACCACCAAAAAGAGAGTGAGCGCCCCAAGCCCAAATCGAGTGCCTCCACGATGAGCGAAAAGAAGAACTTAGTTCTATTTGCAACCAAAATTGAGATAAGAGGAGTCTGTGAGAACCCATCTAGTGTCCTACACTATGTCCTTTTGTGCAAGGACGACACACCAAAAGCTAACACCTCTCACGCCCTACCTTTAGTGTTGTCTTCTTTGCAGGAATTCCAAGATGTTTTCCCCGACGAGCTACCTCCGGGACTACCTCCACTATGAGGCATCGAGCACCGCGTCAACCTCATCCCCGGAGCACCTCTCCCGAACAAAGCTCCCTACCGAGTCAACCCTGAAGAAACCAAAGAAATACAAAGGCAAGTAAAGCATCTCATAGACCATGGACATGTGCACGAAAGTTTGAGTCCTTGTGCCATTCTGGTCATTCTTGAGCCAAAACGAGACGGTAGCTTTCGCATGTGCTCCGATTGTGGACCTATCAATGCTATCACCGTTCGGTATAGGTACCCCATTCCACGCCTTGATGATATGCTTGATGAACTTAGTGGTGCCACTATATTTTCCAAAATTGAACTTAAAAGTGGTTACTATCAAATACGCATGCAAGAGGGTGATGAATGGAAAACTGCTTTCAAATCAAAGTTTGGCTTGTATGAGTGGTTAGTCATGCCTATGGGTTTATCGGAAGCACCGGGTACTTTCATGCATCTTATGAATTATGTGTTTCGCCCTTACATTGGTGAGTTTGTCATGGTCTACTTTGATGATGTCCTTGTTTATAGCAAATCTCTTAAAGATCATGTCACCCATGTCTGAACCGTTTTGCAAACTCTTCGAAAAGAGCGTCTCTATGCTAACATGGAAAAGTGCCTTTTTGGCGTTGGTAAGCTCGTTTTCTCGGGTTTTGTTGTTTCCTCTAAGGGTGTTCATGTTGATGACTCTAAGATCAATGCTATTAAAACTTGGCCACAACCAACCAACTTGCATCAAGTGCGTAGCTTCCTTGGTTTAGCGGGTTTCTACCGTATATTTGTGAAGGACTTTAGCACCATTGCTTCACCTTTGCATGCCTTGAGCAAGAAAAATGCGCCTTTTGTTTGGGTACCATCCCAAGACACCGCTTTCAATGAGCTTAAGAATTTGCTTACTCATGCTCTCGTGCTTGCATTACTAAACTTTGACAAAACCTTTGAGATTCATTGCGATGCTAGTGGTAATGGCATAGGAGGTGTGTTAACGCAAGAGAAGCGCCCCATAGCTTACTTTAGTGAGAAACTTTCTGGAGCGCAACTCAATTACCACATCTATGACAAAGAGCTTTATGCTTTAGTGCGAATCTTGCATGAATCGGAACACTATCTTCGCCCTCATGAATTCATCATTCATACCGATCATGAAACGCTCAAGTACCTTAAGGGTCAAACCAAGTTGAACAAGCGTCATGCTAAATGGAGTAAATTCATTGAGTCTTTTCCTTATGTCATCAAGTACATCAAATGTAATGATAACATTGTGGCAGATGCCCTTTCCCGCATATGCATGCTTGCTACTCAACTTGAATTGGATGTCATTGGATTTGAGCATATAAAAGACTTGTATGAGCATGATCCTACTTTTGCTACTCCTTATGCCAAGTGTTTGACGCACACCTCTTGGGAACGCTATTACATCAAAGATGGATATCTTATCAGAGCTAACAAGCTTTGAATCCCCGAGTCTTCTCTTCGTTTGTTGCTTTTGTAGGAATCTCATGGAGGAGGCTTAATGGGACATTTTGGACGCGACAAGACTTCCATACCAACCATGGGAAGATATTAGCATGGATTTTGTACTTGGATTGCCTAGAACTCGAAATGGAAAGGATTCGGTATTTGTTGTTGTGGACCGTTTCTCTAAGATGGCACATTTCATTCCTTGCAACAAGATAGACGATGCTTCACATGTTGCCAATCTCTTTTGTAGGGAAATATTGCGCCTACATGGAGTGCCAAAGACGATTGTCTCGGACCGCGACGTCAAGTTCCTAAGCTACTTTTGGAAGACCCTATGCGCCATGCTTGGAATCAAGCTACTCTTCTCCATGGCTTACCATCCTCAAACCGACGGCCAAATGGAGGTGACCAACCACACACTCTCCGCTCTACTTCGAGTGCTAATCAAGAAGAACATCAAGGGGTGGGAGGAGTGTCTACCTATCGGCGAGTTCGCCTACAACCGCGCAAGACACTCAACAACCGGCAAGTCCCCCTTCGAGGTCGTCTACGGATTCAACCCTTTGTCCCCATTGGACATTCTTCCTCTACCACTACAAGAGCGCATCAATATGGATGCAACTGCACGTGTGAACCATCTCAAGAAGGTGCATGTAGAAACAAGGCAAACCATCAAGCGCCAAGTACAACGGCTTGTGACCAAGCGCAACATCAACAAGCACCCCATGGCATTCAACATTAGAGATCTTGTGTGGCTACACCTTCGCAAGGACCGCTTCCCCCACGAACGCAAGTCCAAACTTCGACCACGAGCGGATGGACCTTCAAGGTGCTTGAACGCTACAACAACAATGCCTACAAGATCGACCTCCTGCGTGACAATTACTCCATGAGCGACATCTTCAACGTCAAGGATCTCTCGCCCTACCATGGTGACGAGGATTTTGATCCCAGGTCGGATCTTCCCCAAGGGAGGGGAGATAATGCAGAGCATCCTATGGTCATCCCCATGGACCCACCATCGTCTCACAATGTGCCAAGAGGACCCATGACTTGAGCTAGAGCTAGAGCTCTCGAGACTGAGGTGACTTCTCTCCTTAGTGATATTACATATAATCCTCTCGAGACATGGCTACTACCTAAGTCCGAGATGTTGTGCATTATTAGGTACCAAGAGAACCCTCTCGAAGATGCGCGTGAAGACGGACAAGCCACCAAGTCCACAGATGAAGAGGAACACCAAAAAGAGAAGAAGGCATCTCCAGGGCCCATACATCCAGCCCCGAGCCCAGACATCCGGCCACTGGAGACATCAGCTACAGCAGCCTTCCAGCTGCTGGACATCTATAGGCCCCGGACATCCGGCCCCAGCCCAGACATCTGGCCTCTCACCCAGATATCCGGATAAGCTGCAACAGAGAACAGAAGGGAACCCCCGCCAGCCCGGACATCCGGCCCTCTGCGAATGCCCGGACATCCGGCCCGAAGCCCAGACGTCTGGCCTCCCCTGTCTGCGCATAGTGTAAGGGCCCGAGGCCCGTGTACCCCTTCGCCTACCTAGACTATATATACTCTTCTCCTAGCTACGCTTTAGGGTTAGCGTCGTGATACCTCATTTGGGAGATAGAGCTTTGCTCATCCATATCGGATCTACTCCACGAGAGAGACCGCGACCCCTCTACGGAGAAGATCTACTTGGATTCAAGACCTCCTCACGAAGAAGACCATCAAGACCTCCTCACGGAGAAGATCGTGCTACTTGTATCGTCCTTAGTTGACCGTGGATCTTGTATCTTCCTTTGTGTTCATGGATCTAGCATATGTGTGACTATTTCTTACTGGTTTAGTGATTCTCTCGTGTTTCCCCTCGTGATTTCCCTCGTTTCCCCCTTGTGTTCCTCGTGTTCTTCGCAGGATCTGCTCCTTTCGTGAAAGATCGGACCCTAGGGTTCCTACCCTACATCAGTGTTACTGTTACATCGGTTTGATCCTATACTACTGCATAGCATGTCCTTGTTACTACTGTTGTTACCTTTACCTGCAATCCTAAATGCTTAGTATAGGTTGCTAGTTTATCGTTAGTGGCCTACACTCTTGTCCATCTGCCATGCTATACTTGACGTCAGCGACTGAGCGGCGCGCACCGGGTTGGACTGGAACACCTGCTCTTGTATTAGGGAGGCTACGTCTGCTTACCGACCGCGTACGCAATGTGCAGGTGCGCAATGGGCGATGGCCCAGACCCATGCGCGCATAGAATTTAGACCGGCGTGCTGACCTCTTTGTTGTGCCTAGATAGGGCTGCGACGTGTTGATCTTCCGAGGCCAGGCATGACCCAGGAAAGTGTGTCCAGCCAGAGGGATCGAGTGTGTTAGGTAATGTGGTGCACCCTTGCAGGGAAGTTTATCTATTCGAATAGCTGTGTCCCTCGGAAAAAGGACGACCCGGAGTTGTATTCTTACCTTATGACAACTAGAACCGGATACTTAATAAAACACACCTCTTAGAAGTTCCAGATACAACCCGGTGATCGCTTTACCATAGGGCAACGAGGGGAGGATCACCGGGTAGGATTATGCTATGCGGTGTTCCTTGATGCTGCTCTTGCTACTCTCTTCTACATGTGCTACCTCTTGAGCACGGCGTTGGTTTTCCCCGAAGAGGAAGGGATGATGCAGCAAAGTAGCGTAAGTATTTCCCTCAGTTTTTGAGAACCAAGGTATCAATCCAGTAGGAGGCTATGCGCCAGTCCCTCGTACCTGCACAAAACAAATAAATCCTCGCAACCAACACGATAAGGGGTTGTCAATCCCTACACGGCCACTTACGAGAGTGAGATCTGATAGATATGATAAAATAATATTTTTGGCATTTTTATGATAAAGATGCAAAGTAAAATTAAAGCAAAGTAAAAGAAAAGGAAATAACTAAGTATTGGGAGATTAATATGATGAAGATAGACCCGGGGGCCATAGGTTTCACTAGTGGCTTCTCTCGAGAGCATAAGTATTCTACGGTAGGTGAACAAATTATTGTTGAGCAATTGACAGAATTGAGCATAGTTATGAGAATATCTATGTATGATCATGTATATAGGCATCACGTCCGAGACAAGTAGACCGACTCCTGCCTGCATCTACTACTATTACTCCACTCATCGACCGCTATCCAGCATGCATCTAGAGTATTAAGTTAATGAAAACAGAGTAACGCCTTAAGCAATATGGGATGATGTAGAGGGATAACCTCATGCAATATCATGAAAACCCCATCTTGTTATCCTCGATGGCAACAATACAATTCGTGCCTTGCTGCCCCTAATGTCACTGGGAAAGGACACCACAAGATTGAACCCAAAGCTAAGCACTTCTCCCATTGCAAGAAAGATCAATCTAGTAGGCCAAACCAAACTGATAATTCGAAGAGACTTGCAAAGATAACCAATCATACATAAAAGAATTCAGAGAAGATTCAAATATTGTTCATAGATAGACTTGATCATAAACCCACAATTCATCGGTCTCAACAAACACACCGCAAAAAGAAGATTACATCGAATAGTTCTCCACAAGAGAGGGGGAGAACATTGTATTGAGATCCAAAAAGAGAGAAGAAGCCATCTAGCTAATAACTATGGACCCATAGGTCTAAGGTGAACTACTCACACTTCATCGGAGGGGCTATGGTGTTGATGTAGAAGCCCTCCGTGATCGATGCCCCCTCCGGCGGAGCTCTGGAACAGTCCCCAAGATGGGATCTCGTGGATACAGAAAGTTACAGTGGTGGAATTAGGGTTTTGGCTCCGTATCTGATCGTTTGGGGGTATGTAGGTATATATAGGAGGAAGGAGTACGTCGGTGGAGCAACAGGGGGCCCACGAGGGTGGAGGTCGCGCCTGGGGGGGGGGGGGGGGGGGGCGGGGGGGGGGGGGGGGTAGGCACGCCCCCTACCTCGTGGCCTCCTCTTTTTTGTGTTGAAGTAAGGTCCAAGTCTCCTGGGTCTTGTTCGTTGAGAAAATCACGTTCCCGAAGGTTTCATTCCGTTTGGACTCCGTTTGATATTCCTTTTCTTCGAAACCCTAAAACAGGCAAAAAACAACAAGTCTGGGCTGGGCCTCCGGTTAATATGTTAGTCCCAAAAATAATATAAAAGTGGATAATAAAGCCCAATAATGTCCAAAATAGTAGATAATATAGCATGGAGCAATCAAAAATTATAGATACGTTGGAGATGTATCAAGCATCC